>NC_134830.1:15169379-15534416 GCF_004210375.1 Tachypleus tridentatus
GATTTAAATAAGATTTGGTATAAATTTTATCCTTCTAGATGCAACTGACTGACTTTCAGTGAACATAGATCAAAGATCAAAATCACAAAGAAACTGAGCAATTATGAAATGTTTTCATGTGATTTTGGTCATATTTCATAGAAAAGAACTTTGGCATCATAGACTAATGTTTTTGAAAGTGAGTTACTTCAGATGTGAAAAAAAAACTGTAGGATGGTGGATGAACATTATGAGTGCCTTTGTAGTTTTTTTGTTTCAAAAAATCTCCAATTCTCTCAGATTAAGCCATCGTTGTATCAAACTGTTCAACAAAGTTTGACACGCACAGGAGCGTCCAGTGAGGTATACACACATATTAAAGACAAACAAAACTGGCAATAATTAGAAAGGATGCTCCCTGTGGGGCTCGTGCATGCTGCACGCTATTCTGACTCGTGACACGCGAGTCTTAGCATATTCTCTGACCATCTGCCCATACACGCGCGCAGGTTGCCACGGAGATGCACAAGTTACCTCATCAAGTTTATTTGTAAAATGAGTCACGAAGATTAGAAGTTAAATATCATATTTTGTTAAATATGCAACTGCTAGCTTTTTAGTTTTTCGCTCTCGGTGATTGTCTACGCAAAATCGATACATTTCTTGATTTGATATTTGGTTCACCTTTCTAATAATGTTTTTAAAAAAATCAAACTGTGAATTATCAACCGATACATGAAACTCATGCCTATTTGGTGAAAGAAAATAAAATAAATATTAGATAAGTTACGAAAGTAACCACTGTTGCATAACATTATTATATTAATTGATGAATCATGCCACAAACAATTCTGGCGTACATATCAAAGCTAACACTTCTTATGAGGTATTCGAATGCATATGTTCATCATACGAAGACTAATAATTAACTCTTATTTATCTTTCCCTCTCTGCCTAACAAAATTAAATTAGAGATGAGTGGTATTTCATATGTAGTAATCTAGATAGAAATACAGTAACAATTTTAAATATAGCAAGGTATTAAAAGTTTATGTTGTACAATGATCATTTTAAGATCAACTGGGATTTCTCTAATTTCACACCATCCATTTGCGTTTTCTGATCAAGATAACGCGCTTTAAAATGTTGTCAAAAGAATAACAAAACTTAAAGAATTTGAGCAAGTTTGGACTGGATTATGAAAAGAAAGACCCGAAATGTTCATGAAAAACCGTAGATTCCGAGTCTTCTAAAAATATCAACTCTGTCAGAACATTTTGAAATCTAAACAATGGATGTACGATTATCAACAAATATTGAAGAAAAAACGTGAAAAGGTAGAAAGAAAGGGAACTTACAATAACAAGTAAAATTAGATAAATATAATTATTTTCTACGGGTATATAATTATGTAGGAACTCTGGTAATTGGAGATTCGGGTTAATAATGCAACAATATATGTATGGAGAAGAATTAAATCAGACATGCAATCAAGCTATCGTAAGCACGTGCGAAATAGTAGGCGCTAATCTTGCAGAGATTCTGTTGGATTAAACCACGGGTGGTCACAAAGGGGGTGATAAGTTTCAGAGTCAGCGGCTTTTCAGATTAGAGTCCAGACTAGCTTTTGTAGATTTATCACAACAGCGCGACACAGTTGTGGAGGCTTGCACTCAGCGTGATCATTGAAACGTCCAGACAAAAAGCCTACTCGAGAGACCGACGCTGTAAAGCAGATTAAAATATGGAAACGCCGCCTGGATATAGTGTACGTAAATGTATGCATTTAGTTCCATAAAATTTTCTCCGAAACAGGTCTATTTGTACATACGTTGATAGCCGTGTCCGACTATTAGAGAGGCAAGCTACCCGCACTGAACAGAATAGTGGTGCAGCGACTGCCTTTAATAATGTACGCCCAAAAGCCACACGAAGAAGTGAGGTTTGCGCTCCCATCTAACCAGATCCATGAACGACATGAAAGTCTAATGAAACGTACCTATTGTTCACGAGCAAGCTCATCTCCTTTCAATGTCTTTGCTAGTCCAACCATAAAGGTTTGGGAACAAAAGGAAGGCGTTTTGATACATTATTCTAACAGATTTGCCGTAATGGTCCCACCTGTCACCCTGCTTACTGAAAACTGGAGTGAATTTATGGACGTTTAGCCTAATGGAAACTTCCAAAATCAATTGAAGTGTTACAACAATTGTGTTTTGTCACAAAAACAACGGTATATTCAGTTTGTGATATTCGAATGACAACTAATACACAAACGCATGCTATAAACGAGTTCCCAACCTACATATTTAACGCGATGTTTTAAACTCTTGTGGATTACAGACTGATGTATAGACTATACATTATTTTATGAGCAGAAACAAACAGTTTACTGAAGTCGCGTTACATCTCTGGTGAATGAAGACGAGCAGTTATTTTGCTACAGTTCTGTTCAAACAGTTTTTATTTCGTAGAATATATATAGTATTTGCTCACGGTCTGCCTTAATAAAAAGGTATTTTCTCCAGTTCAGTTTAAAAATATAAACTGTAAAAACTGCTATTGTTCGGTGGTGTTCCTTATATATACGTAGTAATACATATATTACTGTAAACACAAATAAACGTTTGTCGGTTTCACCAATTTTGCTTACGTACGCCGACAGTGGGCACAAATGCATCTGTGTGAGTCAACAATATACGGCTATACTTGTAAATGTTTACACTGTATACAATCTATCCAAGTTATGTCAACTGTGTAGAGAACAACATATACGCACGTTGACAGTGGTGTAATATATTGACGGTTGTATTTACGTGTGTATGTAGTTGATTCTATATAAGTATGGTACTGCACATCCGTCAACAATGACATTTTAAGTCGACAATGTATAGGTAAATATACATATGTAGATAAGTCGTACAATACACACATCAGTGTTTAAATACATTGATACGCTTTTGGCTGCCATTGCAGTTTGACAGTATGTGTAGTTGCCACTGGTGTACACACTTGTTTAGAGTTGTGCACATGTAAACTAAATATGTAAACCTCTACGAGCTTTCGATCTTTTCAAGTGAAACGAAGTTTTTGAAACGGTTCTCGAAGTTATTCCATATATGTATAAGCTTCCTAGTGGCACAGCGGTATGTCTGAGGACTTGCAACAATAAAAGCCTGGTTTCGATAACGGTGATGGGCAGAGCACAGATAGCCCATCGTGTGGCTCTCTGCTTAGCTTTAAAATAAGCAAACACTGAAACTCACATATCTATATATAAAAATTGTTTGTTTGTTTTGAATTTCGCGCAAAGCTACTCGAGGGCTATCTGCGCTAGCCGTCCCTAATTTAGCAGTGTAAGACTAGAGGAGAGGCAGCTAGTCATCACGACCTATCGCCAATTCTTGGGCTACTTTTTTACCAACGAATAGTGGGATTGACCTAACATTATAACGCTCCCACAGCTGAAAGGGCGAGCATGTTTGGTGCGACCGGGATTCGAACCCGCGACCCTCGGTTTACGAGTCGAACGCCTTAACATACTTGGCCACGCCGGGCCCGTGAACATTGTAAAATACGGTTCAGTGATGTAACGCAGAGTTGCGAGAGAGAATGTTTCTTATATAACGGTAGGTTCCTAGTTGTTGGAAGTTGAAGGCAGTAACAGACGGTAGCTGCAATATAAAAATTATATACTTTTTATAACAAACGAATTCAATTAAAGAGAACAAAGAAAACACTTAGAATACACATGTTCCATTAACCTTAATTAAATTAAGTTTATAGCTTTAGGAATTTGAAATGAAACTATAATTATACACAGGGCGAGTGTGACAGTACAAACTACACCATACAATTTTATCCTTTCTGTGAAACGGGATTGTGTGGCATCTTATGTTGTCGTTTCAGTTAAAAATGATAAATATTGATACGGCTCCACGTTGTAGCTCTTAGCTAGGTCAAGATTACGGCTTTAAAGCCTAATGTACGCCAGTGTGTTTCTAATACTGGTGAAAAAATATTAATGAAAACTGAATATTAAACCATTAAGAGAAAAGGAGTTTTAAATAAACCTTTTGAGAAAAAGTCGTCATGAAATGGTGGATTAACATAATTCCCTCTGAATACTTTATCCTCTTTTAGTCCTAATAGTTTTTATTCAATTTATAAAACAAGAAATCGAAGAACTTGGTCGGGGATTTTGCCTTTTTTTAGACTGTTCGTACAATTATTTTCACCAGGAATTTCCCTACACTCTCCGAGGTAATTGTACACCCCTATTTACCCATCATCCTTCCCACCCAGTGGTCATCTAGTCACGTGCAATATTGCCAATTTAGTCGTTTTCTAACAATAAATTGAGGTAGTATTGACAGCTAATTACGGAAAGAATTCATCTGATTTAAATGGTTGTGAAACATTTTTTTTCAGTTTTTACTATGGTTACATACAGCCCACGTTCGCCCTCACGGTCTCACCCCACGGATCTAGCTCACTTGAAAACTTGGACACGTCCCCTTATCTCAATTCTTCGATAAGACACTGCTATTCGTCAAAACGTATTGATGTTTAAGTATCCTGTTCAATAAATTGTTATTTTTAACAGATCCGTAGCTATTTTACGATGGTGATAGATATTTACTGCTGCTTATACATCAAATTATGAACTTCATTAAGCGTTAAATGTGGTTACTGTTGTTAGGCCTGAAATTTAGGGTCATATGTTTCTAGAAAAACATCAGGTGTTGTACATCTTTCAAATTTGAAAATTTAGCCTTGAGGGTTTAAACCAATACAAAAGATGTTATTACTGTTAAAATCCTCATTTACGAATTTATGTTGATATATTAAATGTTAATATTAAACCAATACACAGGGCACTACTACAGGGTGTTCGGAAAGTCACTGTGCAGTTTTGTAATCTTATTTTATTCAGTCTATTTCAAGCCAGCAACTGATAGCGGTGTTTAGAAACAAAATAAGAAGAATCCAGACCTGTATTGACACCAACGGGGGTCACTTTCAACATTGTTTATAATTGTCATTCATATTTACCTCCTGTATTCTATATTGAAACATGTCTGTTAATAAATATATAAGTGCATAGTGACTTTCTGAACACCCTGTACTATTTAAACTCTAATGTCTTAATATATTTTGTGCTTTCTTTTTTTAACTTTACTTTTGAACTACTGCAATGTATATTGCTACTATTAAAATCCTAACTAAAGAAGGTATTTTGTGATATTATATATTAAACGTTAATGTTAAAGAATTGCAGAAGATTTTATTACTATTAAAAGCTTACCTCGTAAATATACATTGACCTTACTGTTAGAATTTGATCAAAATTAGAAATTAAGAAATCGATTTGGAAGTTTTTTTTCTTACCAAACGTCAAAGTTTTATTTATTTTGTTACGTACTGTTATTTATTATGGACGAATCTCCGATTTATTATGTTACATATGTTATGTATTACGATTTCAAATACCTTTAAACATTAATTTGAACGTAGAAGTTAATTAAATGTTAATATATATCAAATTTATAAATCTGCCAACAAGACTGATACACACAATTTTCTTTCTTAACACAAATATATTTTAATAGACAAACAATAATGCAATTTATAATAATAGTTATCACAAATAATGGTTTCTATACAAAAGTTTTACAAGCTTACAAACAATAATGAGTTTTCTATCTGGTCTGGAACTGAATATGTTATCGACGGTTTACAATGTGCGAATTAATTCTCTGTTGATATACAGGTATCCTTCACATGATAAGAAGCCAGTTAGCTTTTTCACATGTGAACTTTTCCCCGACGAAAATATCTAATATCCACGTTGCAATACTAACGTCCAAAGTTAATTAACTGAAGTTAAACAGTTTGTGATCTAATGTCCGAAATATTTAAACATTCCTGGTCAAATATCTGTAGTTTTCTGATCGATAATCGTTTATCACAGTTATAACTTCCGAGGTTTACAGTATAATGACTGTTGCAAGTAAACAATACTGTAAAACCTGTTTCTTGGGACACCAATTTACAACCTTTACGCGATTTTCTCGAAAGTAAAGTTGGCGACAATATTTTACTTAAAAACATAGTACATTGTTGATTCTTACCTTCTAGAATAATCTACAAATTAAGAGAACAGACGGCACTTTCGTAATACATATTTAACAATATAAATTACATGCTTTTCTAAATATATATTTAACTAAAACAAATATCGATATTAAAAATAATTACACGATAGTATACCCGTTACAACATTTCAAAAGCTAAAGCAATGGTTTTAGTACAATGAAGTGTTTCTTTCTTATCTTAATCAAGACGTTTCAGTAAAATGAAATGTACTCTCTTACAAATAAAAAAATCTATGAATAAAGAAATCTATTTTTCTTATGAACAAAACGTTTCAGTTATACGATATGTATTTTCTTACAAAGAAGTTTCAAAGAATGATATTTTTTCTTAAGAGCAAAAAACATAGTATAATCTTTTATTTTTCCTACAAGCAAGATGTTTTAGTGTAATAAAGTGTGTTTCGTCTTTAAAAATGTGACGTTTCAGAATAATGAACTATTTTTTCTGACAATCAAGGTGTTACATCATGACAACGTGTTTTTCTTTATAGTAAGAAGGTCCAGTATAACGAAATGTTTTTCTTACGTGCAAAAAGTTTCATAGTAATGAAGTATTTTTATTACAAACAAGAAGTTTCCGTAAAATGAAACGTTTCTTATGAGTTTAAAATTATAGGTTATTATGTTGCTTTAGCACAATTATCAATCCCAGTGAAGACTAACAAATTCTTGTTATTTGATAAATAGAATAAAGTTTGTAGAAAAATAACAGATCAAACAGACCAGTTTCACTAAATTCTTTAGCAATGTATTCTTAGTTCGTTTGAGTAGGGTCCAGCATGGCCAGGTGGTTAAGGCACTCGACTCCTAACCTAAGGGTCGCGAGTTCGAATCCCCGTCACACCAAACATGCTCGCCCTTTCAGCCGTGGAGTGTTATAATGTGACGGTCAATCCCACTATTCGGTAGTAAAAGAGTAGCCCAAGAGTTGTCGGTGGGTGGTGATGACTAGCTGCCTCCCCTCTAGTCTTACACTGCTAAATTAGGGACGGCTAGCGCAGATAGCTCTCGTGCAGCTTTGCGCGAAATTAAAAAAACGAACAAAGTAACCTTTAAGTAGCCTCTCATGTTAACGAGAATGATAAGGTAGAATTGTTCGAATCTGTTGATGTGATCTAGGCGTAGTATGAAGTCTGATGAATCTGTTGATGTAATCTAGGCGTAGTATGAAGTCTGATGAATCTGTTGATGTGATCTAGTCTGTTTCTGATTTCAGTGAATCTAATCTTTCTCGAAATACTGTGATATATAATACTTTATCACCATTTGATTTCAAAATATTCTTATCGGTAAAACTTGCCTTCAATAAAATAAAAGCAAACAGCCAAGAAACAGTAAGATAAACAAAAGTTTTCATAATAAAAACTGTACCAGCTATCAAAGAAACCTTAATAATTAAGAAAACCAATACAAGCCATGTAAATATCAAATACTTAAAAGTTAGGACATAAAGCTCGATATGGATGTGATCAAATTGATTTTAAAATACGTCTCTACATGTTTGTCATTCTTGACTTTTAATATGTGAAGCACCTTGCCTCTTATCTCACGATAGATGCGTATAAATCATAATTACTCTATCTTCATGTGATTAATTACAGTATATGTTCAAAGACCTCGTTATTTTGGTACAGTATTCGACATTACTTAGAAACATTTCAATAGAAAACTCGTACGAGGCGGTCTTCTTTGATGAGTATCTAATGAATTGTATTTTCATATGAATGTTACTTCGTTTTATTCAAGGTGCCAACAGAATCCCGTCGACACTGCTGCATTAGTTTGATGAAAGTCACCGTAAACAACAGCTGGATGCGCTCCATGTTCTATTAAAGGCAGTAGTTGTAGCGTAAGTGTATAGAAAGACCTTCTATCACCCGAATAACATTATGTAACGACACAGAATTATAGGTAAGTCCCCCTTCCTTGCCCTATGTGTAGGTGGATGCGTGGCTTTTATTAATTCTAAAGAGATATGATAACCGATTATATGGTTGGCCTGATATATTGTGCTTGTATTCAGAAAATAAAGCTTAAAAACCCTGATTATAGGTACGGGATATGAATATAATAGGCTTAACGTGATGCGTAATCTGACCCTGAACAAGCTTGAAATCAGATTATGGATATGAACTTGGGCACGAATCAAGACTCTGATTAGTTGCATGTTAGACTGAGCCTGGCGGAAGAGCAGTAATTGAAGTTAGATCATAGGTCAGGCTTTGTAGCATTTTTTATAACCAAACACTAACAGCACCAAGATATTAATAAACACCAAAAATAAATCAACCATAAGAATAAAAATGCAGACTAGCTTTGAAAAAAATAATGCCATATTTAAAATAATCATATAATAAAAATTTCTTACTTTACGAGAACTAAAGTGTACAGAGCAGTTGGGAATCAAAAGTCTTATCCAGAAACGTTTAGATAGGTAACGGTATTTCGAAGACTGTCACATAAAGTATTAACGTTTTCCATTATTTTCAACCAACATGCACGTAGAACTTGTCTATAATCGGAGCTACTGCAAGCTTCATCTATTGTGGACACTTTTCATTGAATATCCTTCACACTTACACACGCTTTGTGTTGATATTGTATTACTGAAAAAATGAGACAAATGAGGAGCACTCTGGTGGAGTTTGTGAAACATCCTGTACCATTTACAAACTTATCTGGAACAAGTTTATTCTTAATACATTATATGCTAGAGCTTTGTTCCCATACATTAAGTTGTTTTTTTAATATATAATAATTTTACACATAATGTTATTTCTGAAATATTTAGTGCATAATTTATTAGACATTTTATTTTGTTTTAACTTTACTGTAACAGTAGTTTTATTCTGTTTCATAACAGAGAAGTTTATCTTATTTATTGTTATTTACGTAACATGAAACTACCGTAAAGAGTATTGTCTCTCATATAGCAGTTCTATAGAAGTATTGTAGAGTTTATTTTCGTCATTATCAAAGAAGATACTCGAAGATTTAGTCTCTGGTACTGATGTAGTATAAAGCTATATTGTAGAGTTAATTTTCTATACTATAGAAAACAGACATCACGTTATGTTACTGGAGAGCTTATTTTACATATTATGGAAGTAACACGAAATTTCTGTTAAATATAATTTTTATTACTCAAGTCATAACGTTAAAACTGTTTAGAGTTTATGTACTATATGTAGAGGACACGTAAGGTTTTGGGAAGATTTGCTGTGTATGTTGTAGAAGTAACATGAAATTATTGTGAAATTTATTGTATCTATTGTAGAGATAAACAGCTATTTTAAAGTTTATTGTTTCTGTTTTAGATATAACGTACAGCTATTTTAAGGTTTATTGTATTTATTGTAGATATTACGTACAGTTATTTAAAAGATTAGTGTATCTATTGCAGAGATAACGTACAGCTATTTTAAAGTTTATTGTATCTATTGTAGATGTATTAAAGATCATATTAGGCTATTCCTTCTAATATAAGATAATATGAAACTTTTGCCAATCTTATTTCTTTATTTTAGCTATTCGTGAACATTTTTAGGTAGTACTATCGTACTTACGTGTTGCAATTAAAAACCTGGTGAAGAATAAAACCTCTAACTTTTTTATTACCATTGCATTAAATAATCTAAGTGAAAAAGTACAGAACTTTTAAGTACATAATAATAAAAGTTTTCGGTATTTTGGTCATTCCAAGAAATCTCGTTATAAGCACCTATACCGGGATTTAATCTCCTGTCCCACAAGCTGCAGATAAATAAGTACTGTATGGTGTATTGCCACTTGAATTAAAGGTTTAACGTCCTAATTAGTGCTAGTAGGGCACTTTTTGTAAATCTACTAGATTCCTGTGCTAGAGATCCATATGCACCGTAATCTAAAGTTGCATACTAAGTATTTACGGCTGGTGCAATAGAAAAATATATTGCACGTATATATTAATGAAATGTTGTTTCTGGTGAATTCCACTTAAAATGCTACTAAACTAATGTGAAATTACCACGTGCAATCAGTAACGTAACCATACTAGAGAGTTTGAAACAAGACGAGCGATTTACAAAATATACAGATTTCTACGACGACATTTCCAGGTATGGGTATCCGAAGAGTTGTAGAACTTAAGTATATATCCAACATATTATATATATATTGGTTGAGTACCTGATAGTAAAACAATTTTGTAATTGCACCATGTTGTTATAGTTTTAGAAACCGCGTCCGATCATGCTTTATTTGACGGACGTGCATCTTGACAATAGACTTATAGTGCAGCTTCCAGTCAAAAGTCCCTGTGGTAAGTCTGTCACATTCCAAATCATACCAGTCCTCCGAGCTGGTTTTGCATAACCCATCCAGAGTGTGAATACGGAGGTTACTCTGTGCTTGGATCAACAGTTCTGTTGCGCAGAATTTCAAAGACGATTTGATTGGTATATCTTTGGAGGAAATATAATGAGTACTGTTTCATTCTCCAACTGCTTGAAACATCTTAAGGTTGAAGCAATATGTCGTAGAAACAACTTGTTTACACGTGATTTGTGTCACTTGTCCAGATAAAAATCCTTCTCAATTATGTTATATACTATAGCTTGTGACACGGTAACGGATTTTACCAGTGAACTTTATGTTCGTGACCTTTATGTTCGTGGATTCTCACTTGTTGCAAAACGTCATGCTTTGTTCATCATGGTACGTGCGCCATGTTTCAGATATCTTACTGGGTAATCCTCGTACCCTAAGATGATCCATACACCCTACTTTTACAATAGAATTAAGTACAAGAAACATCCGCATGTTAGAAATTCTAAATCCCCAACCTGAACACTTACTTATGATCTGAGTGTATGAATTTGTTGTGAAAGAAAGCGCTGTTACGTTTCTTCCCAAAATGATCAATTTGGTATCTAATCACAATAGCTACGTAACGCAAACAATATTAAAATATTGTTATGATGCATCCCGTTCCACTGAAAATTTATATCACTGGTGATTTTCACATGGCTTTCAGTTTTGCATGTACAAAAAACATTTTATTATAGCTCACTCGGTTCTCCCGCATAAAAGTTGCTTTATTTGAAGAAAAATTCAACGTGATAAAAAATTGCTGAAATATAAAGATCGTGATTGCGTGCAAAAAAAATCTTTAAGCACATTGCGGAAAAATCTTAGTATTTAATCGTTGTATGAAATAAATTTTAAATAAATTTGTGAATAAATGAAACATTATTCTCTCAAGAAATAAGTATTATAAAACACAAATAAAACTTAACAGTTAGATTTATGGTTGATTTGATATTTTCTCTACAACCAGATGCATAATATTTTGGTTTGGTTTGTTTTTTTGAATTCGTTGGTAAAAAGAGTAGCCCAAGAGTTGGCGGTGGGTGGTGATGACTAGCTGCCTTCCCTCTAGTCTTACACTGCTAAATTAGGAGGGGCCTGGCATGGCCTAGCGCGTTAAGGCGTGCACTTCGTAATCCGAGGGTCGCGGATTCGCGCCAAACATGCTTGCCCTCCCAGCCATAAGGGGCGTTATAATGTGACGGTCAATCCCACTTTTCGTTGGTAAAAGAGTAGCCCAAGAGTTGGCGGTGGGTGGTGATGACTAGCTGCCTTCCCTCTAGTCTTACACTGCTAAATTAGGAACGGATAGCACAGATAGCCCTCGAGTAGCTTTGTGCGAAATTCAAAAACAAACAAACAAAACAAACAAACTAAATTATGGACGGCTAGCGCGGATAGCCCTCGTGTAGCTTTGCGCAAAATTCGAAGACAAACAGACAATTACATCCGAATACTAGGACTCTATAACCTGGCTGCTATTCTCTCACGAGTTAAACATTTCTACTATTTACCAACGCTCTAAATGCACTTGTTCACCTATATAGAGGACAATTATTTAAAATGATTATGTCAGGAGTTTATAACAGAAATCCATTTCGATAATTGTTTTAATACAACGACGTAACAACAACTACAGTAATGTCTTACAAAACATGGTCTGCTATAATAGTTTGGTTGTTAAAAGGGACCTACTAGGAAAGTCTAAATAATCAATCCTTTAACGTAGTTTGTAACTTGACGTGCGTGAAGTCTCGGGTTCAAATTTGATACGGAAAAAATACAGTGTTAAAGTCAAATTAAGCGCTATTTTGACTTTAACATTGAATGTTTCTCCTTGCAAGACATGAGTAACGTAGTTATTTGCGATGTTAAAAGTGTCCTCGAAGAAACTGATAGAAAGTTACTTTTTTAGTTCATTCGGCAAAATACTCGCCTGGCTTGGAAACAGTCTCGAATTCAAAAATCTTAAAACAGCAGTAGGAAGTATCTTCATGAAATTCTAACACACAAACGTTGATAAGATTAACTACTGCTCTAGTTAGTCGTGATTAAAGATTAATCTAACTACTAATTTTAACTTTTATATTAACAGTTAGAATATTTTTGCTATAAGTTTCAGTGGAATACGTCTGTACTTTTTCTAAAATAGAGAGTTCTTTCTCTTCGAGTTAGAACTGTCAGTGAGGAAGATATAATTTACTGTTTCGGCCATTTTTTACTAGTCGAAAGTAAAAGTATTTCTTTTTGTATTTCAAACTTCTTTGTTGAATCACCGAGGCAGTGATAGCAAGATTTATTAAAAAAACAGTTGGTGGTAAACCACAGTAACGGGCTTTATCGTTGTGTGTATAATACGTTTCTATTTACAGATTGTTTATTAGATTTTTTCTTTGAGAGACGAGCCTTTCACACAGCTTGGCACAAGATATTTGTAATAAATTCAGTTCTTGAAGAATATCAAATATAAATGTCCTCACATTTAATAAAGACAAAAGCGACATCTTCTTTTTGCTACTTGATACTACAAAGAACAACTGATTCATTTTAATTTCTGTACTGTTGGAACGTCATATTTTTTAAATCTGTTTTACACTTCCCTGAATATCCTGCATGAATTTTTTTTTTAAAGTTCAAGTTAAGTTTAAGAACTCTACATGCAAAGTATAAAACTTTTAATTTCTGGGCAAATAATCTGGATTGTCAAATTCACCACTTCAAAGAAACAGTATCAAGAATACTTATAACACTTTAACACTTCATGCACGGACAAAATACAAAGATTACGTTTTCATAACTATAAAAACGATGTGTGTTTTGTAAGAATGTCACTTCAGATTATCAAACATATAACTCTGATTCGACTCTAAATTTTGGGCGGTTGTGATTAAACAACTTATTTTGTGATCCCAAATATAGAAGATTATTAAAAATTGTTAACTTAAAAAGGGGTAAAGTGGGTTTGTTTCGAATTTCGCGTAAAGCTACACGAGGGCTATCTGTGCTAGCCGTCTCTAATTTAGCGGTGTAAGGCTAGAGGGAAAGCAGCTAGTCATCACTGCTCACCGCCAACTCTTGGGCTACTCTTTTACAAACGAATAGTGGGATTGATCGTCACATAATAATACCCTCACAGCTGTAAAGGCGAGAATGTTTGGTGTGACGGGGATTGGAGCTCGCCACCCTCGGATTATGAGTCGAGCGCCTTAACTTACCTGGCCATGCCGGGCCTATATTAATTGGAATGGAAACGATGAATGACGCGTAGTCATAATAACTGATCTAGCATGTAGCATGGCCAGGTGGTTAGGGCATTTGACTCACCATCTGAGAGTCACGGGTCCGAATTTCCGTTCCACCAAATATGCACACTCGTTTAGCTGTGGGAGCGTTATTATATTACGGCCAATCCTACTATTCGTTTTCAAAGGAATAGACCAAGAGCTGGTGATGATTAGCTGCCTTCCCTCTGGTATTTTACTGCTAAATTACGAACGTTTCGCACAGACAGCTCTCGTGTAGCTTTAAGCGAGATTCAAAAAAAAAAATCGTAATAATTACTTAAGTACATCAGTTGTCACATTTTAGTTGGTTTTTTATAACAACAAATAGGAGTTTAAAAGAATAAATAAATATGAAGTTGCACTTTTAGGAATATGGTTTTTAATGGTATTAAAGGTGCGACATTACAGTAATAGTGCTCGTTTCACGACTGAAGTTCAAAGAGAAGCTCAAACTATGTAAAAACAAACCAATTTTTCGTGTCATCTTTTTGAACCGAAAATTCAAATCGATGTGTATTAAAAGTTCAAAACCTTTAATGTACATCGATTTTAATATCAATATTAATTATGAAATTATGTAAATAATCTGCATTTCTTCTTCATAGAAAATGTCTTTTGTCAACCAAAAATTGTTTGAAAGCAAAATAGAAAAAAAGATAATACATACTTAGGATAATAATATTACTTCTATCAGCTTTGAAAACAGTTCAGTTAATAGATGAAAAGTTAGTTAAGTATTTAGTTCCGGGATATTGTTTATTATTTTACACCCCCAAACTACTACCCCCCGCTAATACAGCGGTAAGTCTATGGATTTTCAACGCTAAAATCAGCAGTTCGATTCCCCTGAGTGGGCTCAGCAGATAGCCCGATGCGGCTTTGCTATAAGAAAAACACACACAAAATACTAGATTATTTATTCTTCAAATTATTGTATAATAGCCGATGTGAAAGTATTTGTGCCACTGTATTTCCTAATGGAGTAGAAAAGACATGTAAAAAGTAGACATTTAAAATTCAGCCACAGTAGATGAAACACAACATACGGTATTGTGGAAAAACAACAACTGTGATACTTGCTAAGCCAAAAGACATGTAAAAAGTAGACATTTAAAATTCAGCCACAGTAGATGAAACACAATATACGGTATTGTGGAAAAACAACAACTGTAATACATGCTAAGCCAAAAAACATGTAAAAAGTAGACATTTAAAATTCAACCACAGTAGATGAAACACAACATACGGTATTGTGGAAAAACAACAACTGTAATACATGCTAAGCCAAAAGACATGTAAAAAGTAGACATTTAAAATTCAACCACAGTAGATGAAACACAACATACGGTATTGTGGAAAACAACAACTGTAATACTTGCTAAGCCAAAAGACATGTAAAAGTAGACATTTAAAATTCAGCCACAGTAGATGAAACACAACATACGGTATTGTGGAAAAACAACAACTGTAATACTTGCTAAGCCAAAAGACATGTAAAAAGTAGACATTTAAAATTCAGCCATAGTAGATGAAACACAACATACGGTATTGTGGAAAACAACAACTGTAATACTTGCTAAGCCAAAAGACATGTAAAAAGTAGACATTTAAAATTCAGCCACAGTAGATGAAACACAACATACGGTATTGTGGAAAAACAACAACTGTAATACTTGCTAAGCCAAAAGACATGTAAAAAGTAGACATTTAAAATTCAGCCACAGTAGATGAAACACAACATACGGTATTGTGGAAAAACAACAACTGTAATACTTGCTAAGCCAAAAGACATGTAAAAAGTAGACATTTAAAATTCAGCCACAGTAGATGAAACACAACATACGGTATTGTGGAAAAACAACAACTGTAATACTTGCTAAGCCAAAAGACATGTAAAAAGTAGACATTTAAAATTCAGCCCCAGTAGATAAAACACAACATACGGTATTGTGGAAAAACAACAACTGTAATACTTGCTAAGCCAAAAGACATGTAAAAAGTAGACATTTAAAATTCAGCCACAGTAGATGAAACACAACATACGGTATTGTGGAAAAACAACAACTGTATTACTTGCTAAGCCAAAAGACATGTAAAAAGTAGACATTTAAAATTCAGCCACAGTAGATGAAACACAACATACGGTATTGTGGAAAACAATAACTGTAATACTTGCTAAGCCAAAAGACATGTAAAAAGTAGACATTTAAAATTCAGCCACAGTAGATGAAACACAACATACGGTATTGTGGAAAAACAACAACTGTAATACTTGCTAAGCCAAAAGGTATTATAGTAAATAATATTCGTGAATTTTTGGAAGTAATTAAGTGTCTAAGAGATTATGTACTGTTAAAAATAGATGAATGTTCAATTAATCAGTGAAATTAGTTTTTTAGCGAGTTATTCATATATTTATCAGTGAGTGTGCTAGTAAGTTAGTTAACGTTTGTTAACGATCGCATAACGATGAAATTTTGCAAGCATATTCATTTGTTAGTTGAACATATCAGTAGTCTCAACATTTCTGAGGAAAAGTTGTTCTGAAGTTAAACCTTTGTGTTGGTTCACCTTGTCTACCAAGTTCATGCAGAAAGTGTAAACACGTACATGAGTAATATGAGTTATCTAACAAAAAAGGGCTAAAACAAAGAGACCATTATATAGTGCAACCCACTCGTGAACATGACGTCGAAACATGTAAGGTCAACTTTTGTTGGTCACAGACTGACCCTAATTAAAATGTGGCCCGGCATGGCCAGGTAGGTTAAGGCGTTCGACTCGTAATCTGAGGTTCGCGGGTTCGAATCCCCGTCGCACCAAATATGATCGCCTTTTCAGCTGCAGAGGCGTTATAATGTTACGGTCAATCCAACTATTCATTGATAGACCAAGAATTGACGGTGGGTGGTGATGACTAGCTACCATCCCTCTAGTCTTACAGTGAAAAATTAGGGACTGCTAATGCAGATAGCTCTCGTGTAGCATTGCGCGAAATTAAAAAAAAAAATGTTTTTAACTGTGTGCTTATTTTAACTTTGTGTGATATTTTTATTTTATTGCAGTTTGTTTCGACCTTTAACCTCTGAACTATTTTTCTTAATGTATCTTATTTTCAAAAATATAATTATTGCTATGATATTAATACTTTTTCTGATGGAAATAATGAAATATGTTTTTGTCAAGATATATACTTTTAAGTAATAAGTATGATTTATAATTAAACTTTGTCCCATTACCCACTGAAATTTGAGAACAAGACTTCTAATTATTTTTGTCAAAAACATAAAGGTATCTATTTTAGTCCTGGAATGAAGAACTTTTAACTATAATATTTGGACTGAAATTCACCATGTTTTATTAATGTTAACTTACCCCGCGAGTACAGTGGTAAGTTGGCGGATTTACAACACTAAAATCAGGGGTTCGATTCCCCTCGGTAGACTGAGGAAATAGCCGGATGTGACTTTGCTTTAGGAAAACACACATTAATTTTAACTTTTGTATATATATATATATATATATACGCATACACGAGATTTTCTAGAAGTGCTTGTTTGTTTGTGAATTTCGCGCAAAGCTACGCGAGGGCTATCTGCGCTAGCCGTCTCTAATTTAGCAGTGTAAGACCAGAAGAAAGGCAGCTAGTCATAACCATCCACCGCCAACTTCTGGGCTACTCTTTTATTAACGAATAGTGGGATTGATTTCTCACTATAATGCCCCCACAGCTGAAAGGGCAAGCATGTTCGGTGTGACGGGGATTCGAACTCGCGACCCTCAGATTACAAGTTGAACACCTTAACCCACCTGCCCAAGAAGCCTCTAGAAGTACACTAATATTTGTGCATTTTTCGTCTATGAAGAACAAATCGTATAAAACACAGTGAAATTAATAAAAAATTGAGATCTGAAGAAAATATTACATTACATAAATGATAATGTTTATCATAAACATTACTATCTTAATGTGGCTACTCTTCCGTCAGCAAAAAAATAGATAAAAACATTACACTTGAGTACAGGGTAGAGGATTGGGACGTAAACGTGTATCCTTAAAATTCTTGTGTAAATAGCACAAAAACAACATCTAATTAAAAACAAAGTTTGCTTCAACAAGAGTTGCAGCTCTTCTCTGAAGCATGGCTGGAAATCAAAGATAAATAACCTTGTGCCATGCATACTGCACGCAATGTAAATAAGAGGTGAACGCACGCAGTGAGTGCCTTCTCTCATAACATATAACGTGACTGAAAGGAAGTTTGTTCGATTAGAATTTGGTAAAACGGGGGAGCATTTGACCGGTCATCCGTGACGTATTTGATTAGAATAATCAGTGGTTATGAAAATATATAAAAGGAGTAGGTGTATTAGGGGTAACCTCCTTCCATTCCACTAATTAGGTTAATAGGAAGAGGGGGAAAATGTAGATTATAAGACATCCAATAACATTTGGTTAAAATCGTGAAAGATAGTTAAAAAAAAAACGGTTTGAATTTTAATTCTAAATGAGTTTTAGGTTGGAATGTTTAAGCAAAACATTTATAAAGGAAGTGACATTTTAAGAGTGCTATAATGTTTTGAAATTAAAGTGCTTCTAGTCAGTCTCCCGGTGGGATAGCGGTAAGTCTACAGATTTACAAAATTAAAATTCGGGTTTCGATATCCCGCAGTGAACACAAGAGGTATCCCAATGTACTTAAGCTTTAAAACAAACAAACATGATTTCTAACTACGTAAAGTTATTCACTATTATGTATTATAGATTGATAAACTGTCTTCTATTAAGGATTACAATAATAATAACATATACGTAAGACTCACGTTTTAAAAAAACATGACGCCTGATATAAACTACGTTTGTTACCACTTTGTCAAATTGCATCTCCACAAGGATATTTATTACCTGTATGTGTCCGGTTAATATAAAGAAAAAAAATATATATATTGATAAATTTTTACTGTTGTTGTAAAATATTAATTGTAAATTATGAATATGTGAATAAATAATTGTCTGATAGGTATATATATGTGTGTGTATGTGTGTCTGTGTGTACATCTTACTTTAAAATATATGTACACGCCTCATACATTATTTAATAAGAATAATATAAATATATACATTTACTATTTATATGGGCCCGACATGGCCAGGCGGTTAAGACGTTCGACTTGTAATCTGAGGGCCGCGGGTTCGACTCCCCGTCGCACCAAACATGCTCGCCCTTTCAGCCGTGGGGGCGTTATAATGCGACGGTCAATCCCACAATTAGTTGGTAAAAGAGTAGCCCAAGAGTTGGCGGTGGGTTGTGATGATTAGCTGCCTTCCCTCTAGTCTTACACTACTAAATTAGGGACGGCTAGCACAGATAGCACTCATGTAGCTTTGCGCGAAATTCAAAACAAACCAAATTTATGCACATTAATTCAAAGCATCAAAATCTATGACCCTAAATAACACCCGTTAGGCCTACTAAAGTTAAAACGTTTTTTTTTTTTTTTTTGTAAATAAAAATTTGATTTACAGTGATGTGGTTGTAGGTTGTTTTTTTTTCTGTGTGGAGGACAAACTGCCTATACATCACAATGAAGGGATTGTAGACAGACGTCTTCTTGTAGTTCAGACAAGAGTTTCTAATTGTTGGAGAGGATTAGTGCAGCAAACACGCCGCCGTCAACTTTAGTGAGGTTCAATCTCATTTATTGCTGGTCTCTCGCGACTGGACTTTGCATCTTCATTAATTAGATCTCATGAAAAACACGACCGCAGCGCCAAGGGTGGCTAGCTTTAGCAGAGGAAGGTGTAAGCAGTTGCCAAATCCTACTCCGCATCAAAGTTCCGACCTGAAGCCTTCTCGAACGTCCAATCAGCACCAAGCAAACACTAATAAATAAGCTCAAATGCTTTGCTAAACATCGCGTGAAGTGGTTAGAAAATAATTTATAGACTTACTTTTTCAGGCTCGTACTCTATGTGTGTATGTCAGGAAGAGCTTTGGAAACGAAGTCTCCTGCAATGGATTAGGAAGGCCAACAAAGGAGAGAAAAAGAAATAACAATATTGATTGTTTCTCCTTTCTCTAATCTTCTCGTATGAGTTTCTTCTTAGCTGTAAAATATCATTCAGAATTTTCGACTTAAAACTGCATTTACTCTGAAATCTTTCGTTTCTCCATGAATTTTATTTTTGAAACTTTGTTTCAGTAATATTTTGTTGTTTTTTAAATTTTATTTTTGAGTTATTATTTGTTATGTGGGTACTTATGGTCTACATGAACTAGGCTTATTATTAGAATGCCTAGTTTATGTAGATCACAAGTACCCAAATAACATATTTATTTAATTTTTGCGTAATTAGTAATTAATCTGTTCTGGTAGTCCCTGAACGCATTGCTGTCAGCCTGTAACGTGTTTGCTTTAAAACGTTAATTTGAACTTATTTTTCCTTCTCTTGTGATCGATCACATCAGGCACATTAACACAGATAAAAAAAGTACTAGATTAACTAAGATGAGGCAGCATTCGAATGTTTTACATAAGTGCTGTATAGATGTGTGTTTGATATTTACAAAAAACACCAAGCAAAGAGCATGTGCTTTGTGTGAGAAACACACAATTTTCAGATTCTAAAGAAGTAAAACGTATTTAAACAGATACGCTAAAAACCGGCTGATATATAGATAGATTTGTTTTGGAATTTCGCACAAAGCTACTCGAGGGCTATCTGTGCTAGCCGTCCCTAATTTAGCAGTGTAAGACTAGAGGGAAGGCAGCTAGTCATCACCACCCACCGCCAACTCTTGGGCTACTATTTTACCAACGAATAGTGGGATTGACCGTCACATTATACACCCCCACGGCTGGGAGGGCGAGCATGTTTAGCGCAACGCGGATGCGAACCCGCGACCCTGGGATTACGAGTCGCACGCCTTACGCGCTTGGCCATGCCAGGCCTATATAGATAGAAATAATATCAATACCCTAATTAAATAGAATACCCACGAAGTGGATTGAACGATAGATCGAACATGTATTGATATATATAAAAGTTTTGTCTGGACTAATAAAAGACAATAAACATACAGCATAAAACCTGTATTAATAAATAAAAAGTTTTCTTTGGAGCTTTGCAGGAATAATTTCAAAACACAAGTAAAATAAAAAGGTTTACAAGTTAAGATAGCCATGTGCAAGAGGTATTAAACTAAGCTGGGAAGAGCTAATTCTGTTTAAAGTGCATTTCTAGAAAATCATGCATCCGATTCAATTATTTTAAAGTTTAGAACGTTTCGTATGAGTGATTGTCCTCCAAGGTTTCCTTGCATCCGAAGAGCTTAATGGTTTGATTCCAGAGCTCCCTCAAGCGAGACTTACACAAGACACACTAGTCAGGAATCAAGCAGGCTACTTACACAGATGGGGCTACAGGGCTCTAAATTACAAAACTTTAAATTTCATCTAACTTTAATGTGATCAGCTTACGAAGAGAAATATTTTAAAATGGAAAACATGCAGGCTGGGCTAATGCGAGAAGGGTGGCGGTACGCGAGAGAAGTCTCTGCGTGAGAGAAAACAGATTACTGTTTCGACACAGCCATCCATCAAGCCCGAAAAGGCAAGTTAAGAGAAGAGATGGTTTGCTAGTAACCCGGCTCGCTCAAGACATTGAAGGATTGGCTCCTTACATGCACTCCTTTTTAGTTCCCTGAGGAAGGACAAGGAAGAAAAACTCCACTCGTTTGAGCTATCACTCCTCAGAAAACTAACAGCATCCAGTTAGATTCTAGAGCAATAATAATAATGTTTTCGTACATTTGTGTAGATTTCACTAAAGAGGCTCCAGTTAGCGCCACATATGTTGCGAAACGGCTACGATGCTAAGACGGAAGAGAGAAATCTTTGACAAAAAATTGCTCATTTTCATCAACCACATGTCAATCTACTAATATGTTGCTATTCGGCAGAACATTTATTTTTATAGCATAGCTGATGTTCATTGTAATGGCATTTTAATTTGGAAATAACAGGGAATTTGTTGCCATTTATCAAGCTGAAATACGTTGATAATATAACAGCAAAGGCACCTCAGGTTTGTACATAACCTAAACATCATGATTCCATCATTGAAAATAAACAACTTAGTTTGTACCCATTCTAAACAATAATTGAAATTTACTTTTATTTAGAATCGCTTATTTGAGCACTATCACACAACTTTTTAAACGAGTGTTTTTCTAATACGTTAGTGAGAATGTGTTTACCTTTTGCAACAAAAATATTGCTTATGTCATTCAGTAAATATTATTTTTATTTGATTTACTGCTGGCAGAAATAACCAATAAAACCCAAACAAAAGAAATTCCATTTTGTTTCTGTCTGTCGCCCGCTGGAACAGCCGTAAGTCATGGGTTCGATTCCTCTAGGTGGACACAGAAGATGGCGCGCTGTGGTTTTGCTATAAGGAAATACTTGTTCCTAACAAAGATGTGTTATTGATTAAAATCAACAAACTACGACAACATACATAGGTTTAATACTTGTTGGCACTCCGCCCTACTTAATGAATTATTCGTTTGGGTACCGTTCTATTTGCGTTGTGTTCTTTGCGGTGTTCGAACCCCGAATTCTAGCGGCAGCAGATCAGATACCCGAAACAAGTTGTTTATCATATCTATCTACGTGTTTCTCAGTCTATTTTCACAGACAATGTTACATTTAAAAGTAACTTTAGGTCAAAATAAAAATTAACTTAAAATGGCTTGTTCATATACCGGTTACAAACAAAATATTTCTTGACTTTGTTTATTTTCACAGAACTCACCTTCATAATTTCCTTTTATTTTTTTAAATAACTTAAAATGTTTGTTTTTTTGTGCAAAGCTACATGAGGGCTATCTGCGCTAGCCGTCCCTAATTTAGCATTGTAAGACTAGAGGGAAGGTAGCTAGTCATCACCACTCACCTCCAACTCTTGGGCTACTCTTTTACCAACGAGTAGTGGGATTGACCGTAACATTATAACGCTCCCACGGCTGAAAGGGCGAGCATGTTTGGTATGGCGGGGATTAAAACCCGCGACCCTCGGATTACGAGTCCAGTGCCTTAACCACCTGGACATGCCGGGCAACATTTTTAAATGTCAACCTATATATTTTTACGAAGATTTTTTTTCTGATATAACATGGTTATTGAAAAAACTCTTTACATCACGAGTGAACCAACCCAGAAATTTTATGTCTTGATTTACACAATTAACATACTTATGTAAGAATATTAAACCAGTATACAAATAAAATTTGTGCTTTAAATAAATAATCTTATGTTTATATGTTTATTGTTATATTAAGCCCGAAGCTCGGCTTGGTATGGCCAGATGGTTACGGCCCTTGTACTCACAATCTGAGGGTCGTGAGTTAAAATCCCAGTCGCACCCAACATACTCGCCCTTTAAGCCGTGGGGGCGCTATAATGTTACGGTCAATCCCACTATGCGTTGGTATAAGAGTAGTCCACGAGCTGGTGGTGGGTGGTGATGACCAACTGTCTTCTTTTTTGTCTTACACTGCTAAATTAGGGATGGCTAGCACAAATACCCCTCGTGTAGTTTTGCACGAAATTGAAAACAAACAATGTTCGTTGTTTGTTTGTTTTTAATTGCGCACAAACCTAATCTAAAGCTATCTGTGCTAGCCGTCCCTAATATAGCAGTGTAAGACTAGAGGGAAGGCAGCTAGTCATCACCACCCACCGCCAACTCTTGGGCTACTCTTTTACCAACGAAAGTGGGATTGACCGCCACACTATAACGCCCCCACAGCTGAAAGGGCGAGCATGTTTGGCGCGACGGGGATGCGAACCCGCGACCCTCAGATTACGAGTCGCACGCCTTAACACGCTTGGCCATGCCCGGCCTCAAAAACAAACAAATAAACGCCAAGCTGCACAGTTGGTTATCTGTACATTGCCAATAGTGGGTATTGAAAGCTGACTTAGAGCGTTATATAGACAGCCCTTAGACGTACGTCTGAGCCATCAAAGACATTTTCTTATGTAATACACATACTAATTTTATTTTGAACGTACCGGGTGACGAATGCACTTATTTATGTTCGGAACAGTCACTCAAATATTTTGTAAAAAATGTTTTATGATTTTTTAATGTGATATTTTTGGTGGTTCAAGAATACAGAATAATGTGTAAAAGGTATTATTCTAAGAGTCTTTCCTCGATCCTAAATCGTAATAAGTAAAACTATCTAATAATGGTGTTAATATATAACCGTACTTGATAGGTAGTTAGGGCGTTCGACTCGTAATTAGAGGGATGCTGGTTCAAATCCTATCACACCAAACATGCTCGTCCTTTAAGCCGCAAGGGCGTTATAAAGAGACCGTCAATCTTACTATTTGTTGGTAAAACAGTAACCCAAGAGTTGGCAATGGGTGATGATGACTAATCGCCTTTCCTTTAGTCTCAAACTGCTAAATTAGGGACAGCTAGTGCAGATATTTCTCGTGTAGCTTCGCGCGAAATTGAAGACAAACAAACGCTTGGAAGAAGATATTTTTACACTGTTCTTTCGTATGCTATACAACACAATTAACTTAATGTAAGGGTTAGAAATAAATGATAAAACGTGACGTACATTTTATCACAAAACTATGTTTTAAGCTGAAAAATAAGTACTTAGAAGTATTATATCCTTCGAGAACCTTGTTTTGTCTTCTTCAGAGTTTTTGGTAATTTTTTCCTGATGTTTGTAAACGAGTTAAATTAACTATATTTAAAAACAAACTTGAGCAAAATTTTAAGCACCATCTATTTTTAAAAAGGAATGGTACAAGGTGGGGTAAAAATTGCTATGCAGAAAGCAATTTATTCATTGTTAGTTTCTGGACAATAGTTAGAACTTCAACAAAGTTCTATATGAAACAACTATACGTTGTTTAGTATAGTTTTTAGTATTTGCTATACATTGCAAATGTAAAAATTGCTATGCAGCAAGCAATTATTCATTGTTAGTTTCTGGACAATAGTTAGAACAAAGTTCTATATGAAACAACTATACACTCTATTGCCTCGTCTGGTATACCTCATAATTTTTCCCTCATTTATTTTGAACATGTATACATATTACGAAATTGCAACTGGACACGCAAGTATACAAATTTTATTTTCAGAAAGAAATGAGCATATCAAAAATCTTTATGTTTTGAGATTTCAAGGAAACCAAAGATTATGTAAAATCGTTTACGTTATGGAAAAGCCAGATATGTGAGACAAAAATGTACTGACTTTATTTCTTGACTGCCAGATTTTATTCAAATAATTTGTTTTGAAAGAAACTGTAATTTAGTTTAAAAAAAAAGTCAAATCTTGTGTTAATAAAGCAATTGATTCAATATGTGAATATATTGTGTTGCAAGGCTATTGTAGTTACATTTCCATATTTTTTCATTACCATTTTCATAAACCAATAGAAACTTTATTTCACTGAGTTTCAAACTTTATGGTAACTAATTGTTTTTGTTTTAGAATTCTTAGCTTTTTGTTTAACCCTAACTTCAGAATTTGTGAATATTTGTAATAAATTAAAACATATCCGTAGGCTACTGACTAACTCCCATAATATTATTAATCAGTGCTGTTACTTTTGAATAGAATAAGGGTATTGAAAACAGAGAATCGTTTCTCTAAGCGAAAAGTTAACAATTTAAATGCAAAAAATTATAATATACATACAGATATCCTTAGGGCGAGTTAACGTTAAGGTTTACAAAATTACAACTGTATAATCGGGTACTCGATTCTCAGTGATTATGGACAGAGCTTACATATCTCACTGTATATTTTTGTACTAAAACAACAACAACATGTATTTGTACATAAGTGAGAATTTTTGGACTTAGACGAACGTGTAAATTGGTCAAAGGTAGCGTGAAAACAGAATTTTATTACCTTTAATGATATGTTTGAATACATTTTCAGAGAATATGACTAAAAATAGAAAGTGTCGTTTGCAATAGTACGGTACAAATTACCTTGTGGGAAGGAACAAATTTTGTAAGAGAGGTATCTATGGAAATAGGATTCATACATCGGTAGGTATATTTACCATGTATCGTACTTAATGACCTCGATTCCGTATGTGGAAGATTGATTGTTTGTTTTTGAATTTTGGTATAAAGCTACACGAGGGCTATCTGCGTTAGCCGTCCCTAATTTAGTAGTGTAAGATTAGAGGGAAGGCAGCTGGTCATCATCACCCACTCTTGGGCTACTCTTTTTACCAACGAATAGTGGGATTGATTTTTGTTTGTTTTTGAATTTCGCACAAAGCTACTCGAGGGCTATCTGTGCTAGCCGTCCCTAATTTAGCAGTGTAAGACTAGAGGGAAGGCAGCTAGTCATCATCACCCACTCTTGGGCTACTCTTTTACCAACGAATAGTGGGATTTATCGTCACACTATAACGCCCCCACGGTTGAAAGGGCAAGCATGTTGGTATGACGGGGATTCGAAACCGCGACTCTCAGAGTGCCTTAAATATAATAATATAAACATTAAAATTATGAAGGTGCACAAGTTATATCTATCTCTCTTGTCTTTCTCACCAGAAGTTTGCAACCAATTCCTGTTTATTAGATGGAATTTGATTTGTTTTTAATTTCGAGCAAAGCTACATAAGAATTACATACGCTACCTGTCCTTAATTTCGCAGTGATAAATTAGGAGGAATGTAGTTAGTCAACACCACCCACCTCCAACTTTGCGTTATACTTTCATCACTGAATAGTGAGCCTCACTGCCATATTATGACTTCCTCATGGCTGAAAGTACGAGCGTGTTCGGTGACTGGATTCAAACCCTTGGCCTTCAGGTTACGAGTCGAGCGCCTTAAACAGAAAGTCATGCTATGCTTTTAAAGGTAAAACGTTCGATTGACGTAACTACTCCAGAGCAGGAGAGTGTTTTGAAGTTGATATGTTATGTTTGAGACAGGAACATACTTTTATTGCGTTATATAATTATGAAAATGAATGCTTTTGTTAAGAGTAACCGGTGTTAAATAAAGCGTTCTATCTTTGTTTCACAAGTTAATATTTTCTACCTTTATATAATATTTTCTAACGACATAGGAGTCATGATGATAATAGCAATACTGTAAAACATCCCTGGAGAGAAAGATCCAGCTTCAACTAAACATGACTCAAAAAGAACCTTCCATACTAGGCTTGTGTCTACACATTAGCGAGGACATGGTGTAATCTATACATCACTGTGACGGCCAGCGTAACATTACATCAATTATTACTCAAAATCTCGAAAAGTGCCTCAGTATCGTAGAAGGAAAAATAGAATTAAACAACTTACAGGTTCACTTGTAAACAGTAAACATACTTTGGAAGTTCAGATGTTTATATACTCTTCGTGAATCTAATAAGGTCGAGCTAAGTGCTTTACTTTGCAAGGAGATTCCTGAGTGTTCTAAAAGTACGTTATGAAGAAAAAAAATCTACCAACACCTTCATCATATTATTCAATGATCTGCAAAGTGTTGTAATAATAGCCCTTTAAATGTTTTAACGAGATCCAAAATTTCAAATATACTTATTTGTATTTTAATGTATATTAGTGATACATCAAATCATTACAACAGGTACTCCATTAAATCATTACTACAGGTACTCCATTAAATTATTACTACAGGTACTCCATTTCTGCCGTGTTTTAATTCAATTTATCCAATAATTTATATTACTATTTGTAGTCATGCCCTTTATAAGTTAGAACTTTTATTGCTAGCTTAATTAATAGAGTTTAGCTAGATTACACACACACTTATATAGATTAAAAAAAGTGTACAGTAGTTTCTAAGACATTAAAGTGAAACAGAAAAGAACATTCAACGAAGCTGTTCGAATTGAACTTTTCAGAACATTGTAATCTTCTATTTTAAAACTATCTTGTTTTTAAATTATACTCACCATTGATGGTAATAACACCGTATTGTTAACCCGGAAGCTTACACTTTGTAGGGATGCAGTAACTATTGTTAGAAATACCTGTGAATTGTTAAGCCTTTTTATTATCAATAATTAGGTTCGTTAGCACTGACATGTACTCATCTTTGCTTTTCGCAACAGTAGAAATTCCAGCAAATGCTAATTTTATGGAGCGTACACTAAACTATTATTTTCATTGTGTATGTAGTGGCGTTCACTCAGCTTTCACACAACGGCTTTAACAAATAGATCCTTGTTCAGACATGCAAACATTTCTGTCTATTTCAATGTTATTCCATTAGTTGACCAATCTGAGGAAAATAATTCGTTTTCTTTTATAAAACTGTAAAGAAATGCTTTATCCATCTCCATTAATTTGATGTGTTTTTCTCTTTCTTTCTAGTAGTTTCAAATCCCTCATAACATTCCCCCAACATGGAAACCTTTATGAGAAATTCCCCTTATTATTAAAAGAGAATAATATCTGGGCTACTTTTACATTCGTTGCTCGAGTTGCTTCATGGCAAGAATATTTATTGTTTTTCATGACTATGCTGTGCCATTGTCTTTGCCAGTTGGCTTCATACTAATTTTCATTTTTCCATAAAAACTGTGAACATTCCACTACTTTTACATTTCATTACTTATTGTAAATGAATCAGAAATAGACTTTTTTTTTATATTTTTGTGTGGCCCGGCATGGCCAAGCGTGTTAAGGCGTGCGACTCGTAATCTGAGGGTCGCGGGTTCGCATCCCCGTCGCGCCAAACATGCTCGCCCTTTCAGCCGTGGGGGCGTTATAATGTTACGGTCAATCCCACTATTCGTTGGTAAAAGAGTAGCCCAAGAGTTGGCGGTAGGTGGTGATGACTAGCTTCCTTCCCTCTAGTCTTACACTGCTTGTGCGAAATTCGAAAAACAAACAAACAATATTTTTATGTAGAAGATGTATTTAAGTTGTATGTTTGTGTGATTTACTTTCTCCATATCTAAAGGCAGTGAAGCGACTACGTACCTGAAGTTGTCATGCAACTAATACGTGAAACACTACACTTCCTGCTCCGTTTATTACTTGCTTTATTAGCAGAATTCCTGGATTGGTTTGTTCCAGAATGTTCTGAGTATAGTTACGTAAAGGGCTAGTAGCTACGCTTAGACGTCCCTAATTTTAAACTGATAAGTTAAAGGGAACGCAGCTTAGTCAACAATTTGCAATTATATGAACAGTATGATGTATTCATCACACTTAAAAGGCACTATCACAACTCTAAAGTGCGACACGAACCATAAACTTTCGTATTCACTGACCGTGCACGTTAACCATCTGGCCACGTCTGGCTTAGAGTTAGATAATCTTTTGGGTTTTGATAAAAATTCCTTTTAATTTTCCATATTATAATGCAAAATGTCGTCATACCTTCAGGGTGAATCAAAAATAAACATGATGAAATTATCACATTTTTGTTTTTTTTAGAAAAACGAACACACTTTTTAACCGTATAAACATTATTTAATCGTGCAATGTATTCCGTAGCGCTCGGATCTGTCAAGTAAAATCTGAGGTAGAATAAATTAAGTCATTACTTCGCATTAGGAGTAAAACTTCTTACAAACGTTCGAGAACTTAAAATCTAAAACCTGAAGTCTGTAATAGTAACAAACAGGAACTTGAGAGAAAAGTTGATAGACTGATTCCTGCCACACCCAAAATTATGACGGCACAGTTTGTCCCGCCCTGTTTCTCCATCTGCGTAAGTGATTGATTACTACGTGGATTAGAACTATCTTTAACTAAAGAATCGGTGGTTATTTTACGCTATTTCTACGCTAATTTTTCCACGAATGTCAACACAGTAAATATGATGAATAAGTAAAAGCGATTATCATAAAATAGTCATGAAATAATTGCTGTCTATATTGTGCTATAAAAGTATTTATGGTCGTTAAATGTTACACGTTAATGATTACTAGATAGACCTTGAAAAGTAACCTTCGAATGAAAATAAAAGAAACTCCCATTTTTTCCACTTACATAAATCTAATGAGATATATGAATATAATAAAAGTTTATTGGCCGCTAACAGGGTTCACTAAATAAGTATCTATGTTCCTTACACAAATTATTAGCTCTGAATACTTAGAAAACTCGAAATTAGTTTTTCAGATTCCTTCTTATAGTTTTGTACATGTGTTTCATATATAGAATCACTTTGCAAAATACAGTGAAGGTGAAAATAGAACCGAAAACTGAAATGTATAAATAATTATGGTTATTGCATACAATGTATAACGTGTATGTAAAATTAAGATTATTTCCGCACAATATAAAATTGCTGATGATATTGCTGTGGAACAGTATACCTATCGGAGAACAATATTATCTTACTGTATAATAACATGTCTACTCAGGGAACAACACCACTTTACTGTAGAATAGTATGTCTACACAGAGAACAACGTCATTTCATTGTATAATATTATATCTACACAGAAAACAACATCATTTTACCATAGAATAACAAGTCTACTTAAGTAACAATATTATCTTATTGTACAGTAACAAGTCTAAACAAAGAAAATCATGATATTACTGAACAATAATATATAAACACAGAGAACATCATGATCTTGCATTACAATAACATATAAACACAGACAACATCATCTTGCTGAACAATACCATATACGCACAGTGAAAAACATCATCTTGCTGTGCAACAACATATATACACAGTGAACAGCATCATCTTGCTGTACAATAACATATAAACACAACATCAGCTTGTTGTACAATAACATGTAAACAGTGAACAACAACATATAAACACAGAAAACAACATTACCTTGGTGTACAATAACATGTAAACAGTGAACAACATCACCTTGCTGTACAATAACATATAAACACAGAGAACAACACCACCTTGCTGTACAATAACATATAAACAGTGAACAACATCACCTTGCTGTACAATAACATATAAACACAGAGAACAACACCACCTTGCTGTACAATAACATATAAACAGTGAACAACATCACCTTGCTGTACAATAACATATAAACACAGAGAACAACACCACCTTGCTGTACAATAGCATATAAACATAGTGAACATCACGTTGCTCAACAATAACATATAAATATAGTGAACAACATAACGTTGCTGTACAATAACAAGTATACCTATACATCAATAAAATGTTGTATATTAAGGTACACGCTATACAGCATTATCTTTCTGTAAAATATTTCGTGCTCATATTGAGCATTAATTTCTTACTGCAAGAGTTTTTCATTTAACAGAGTACAACCTTATCTTAGTGTGAACATTTAACAGAGTACAACCTTATCTTAGTGTGAACATTTAACAGAGTACAACCTTATCTTAGTGTGAACATTTAACTTATAAATTTCATTGAACAAACTTATATACAGTATATAGTCATTGCAAAAATTAAATCTACTATAGAACCTCATAAGTGAACAGAAGACAAAATGCACAATATGATTTCTACGTATTCACCATACTCTACACAAGATCAGATTTATGTACCAAATATAAAAAAAAACCCATTAAAATCATGAGTAAGATCACATGGGTTTGGTGGTTAGTAAATAAAATTTTAGTACTGTATTAGCTGTGTATTTTTAATACCAAACTTACAGCGCATGTATAATTGGTACATTAGTGCACTAAAAAATAATGCAAAAAGTGAACTTTGCCACCGTTATCAATAATGATTTCTTTATCTTGCACAGTATATTTCATGTAATATGATAAACGCTTTAGAATAGCTATCTTCGCAGTTGTAGGACCTGATAACCTGGATAATACATTTAACATTGTTATTAAGAAACATAATTGATATACAATATTAGAAAGCAAAAGAATAGAATGGAAATACGATTTCATTGGTTGTAAGTGTTCTTGAACACGTTACTTATGATAAAAATCATGTTACACATGACTCTTTATTAGTCAATTTATCAGACAGGCAACATTGCCTTAATTGGAATGTTCAAAATATGTTTGGTAATGGAGAAGCAAAACACATGAAGCAGTCACATTTTTCGTGATGACGAGAAACTCACTTGAAATAAAAATGTATCTGAGGACGGCTGGTATTGGTATTAACACTTTTACTAATGAAGCAGAGAACAACGTTTCAACTTTCTTAAGTCATCTTCAGGTTAACAAAGAGAGAATTTGCAACTCTTAACCTGAAGATAACCTAAGAAGGTCGAAATGTTGTTCTCTGTCATATTAATAAAAGTGTTGATACCCATACCAGGCGGCCTCAGATACAGTCACATTTTTGTTTTTGTTTTTTTTCTCGACACACGTGTGAAAAACTTCATGCGTTTGAGTCAACATAAATCTTTGGTGACTAAATACTCTATCTAAAGTACTGCCTTTGGAGCAGATGCTAGGGAACAAAACTCTCTCTGTGACTAATTGGAAGGGGTTTGTAATGCCGTAAATGTATTTGAACTGTACTGTGTTCACGATAGATGCTAAAGATTTAATTCAGTCTATGAAGCACTGAAGGCAGGAGGAACGTCCTCATGTAAGATATACCTGAACGCAAATAAATTCTCTGCAGTTTCATATCGAAACAGAAACCCAAACACAAAGTCACGTGTGGAAAAGCAATAGAACAGCTGTAAATGCAGACTAGCTTTTCACGGGAGCAAAAAAAAAAGCCTAAACATGGAACACAGAGGACGAAGAGAGTTTCATAAATTTGTAATTACTCAGAAAAGTTTTAAATCACGGGCATATTAGAAAATAGCAAGCTTTGCACTTGAAATCCCATAAGGTTTGTTTCGACATTTTGTACTATTTGACCAACAAACAATAGGAAAATCTCTGTATAGAAATTGTTCTGAATTTCATCCTAATCAAATGCGTTGTACAGGAGAGCTAAGCAATAATAAGTAGCCCTAATAACAAGCTTATGTTTTGCCAGACCAGAATATTTGATCAACTTATCTTGGATAACAGGTAGTGAGACATTCTAATAACAAGAATGTATGTTTCCTTACACCACTTCATTCAATAATTAGTTTAGTTTAGTAGCCCTAATAACAAGCTGTATGTTTCCTTACAACTTCATTCAATAATAAGTAGCCCTAATAACAAGCTGTATGTTTCCTTACAACTTCTCTTGAATAACAGGTAACCCTAATAACAGGCTGTATGTTTCCTTACAACTTCATTCAATAATAAGTAGCCATAATAACAAGCTGTATGTTTCCTTACAACTTATCTTGAATAACAGGTAGCCATAATAACAAGCTGTATGTTTCCTTACAACTTCATTCAATAATAAGTAGCCATAATAACAAGCTGTATGTTTCCTTACAACTTCATTCAATAATAAGTAGCCATAATAACAAGCTGTATGTTTCCTTACAACTTATCTTGAATAACAGGTAACCCTAATAACACGCTGTATGATTCCTTACAACTTCTCTTGAATTACAGGTAGCCCTAATAACACGCTGTATGATTCCTTACAATTTCTATTGAATAACAGGTAGCCCTATAACAAACTGTATGATTCCTTATAACTGTTGCCTAGTTGCCTAATTTCACTACACCTGTTGAGGACCGCCTTTGTGACTGAACTGTTGACGTTTATCTAAACATCTACCTTCAGGAACACGTTTGAGATACATGAGCATCAAATTAATGTTCTAAAAACTGAAGTTCAAATGAGGTTCGTAGTATAAAAAATTCGCGCTTTATGGATGATCAAAAGTCTACACCTTAGAGATTATCAAAAGACTTCAATTTATAGTTTATCAAAGGTCTTCACTTTTTAGATTATTAAGAAACTACACTTTATAGGCTATCAAAATACTACATAGATGATCAAAAGTCTACACTTGATAGATTATCAAAAGTCTACACTTTATAGATTATCAAATGTTTACACTTTATGGATTAACAAAAGACTATACTTTATAGATTATCAAAAGTCTACACTTTATAGATTATCAAAACACTACACTTTAAACATTATCATTATCGAAAGTCTACACTTTATAGATTATCAAAACACTACACTTTATACATTATCATTATCAAAAGTCTACACTTTATAGATTATCAAAACACTACACTTTAAACATTATCATTATCGAAAGTCTACACTTTATAGATTATCAAAACACTACACTTTATACATTATCATTATCAAAAGTCTACACTTTATAGATTATCAAAACACTACACTTTATACATTATCATTATCAAAAGTCTACACTTTATAGATTATCAAAACACTACACTTTATACATTATCATTATCAAAAGTCTACACTTTATAGATTATCAAAACACTACACTTTATACATTATCGTTATCAAAAGTCTACACTTTATAGATTATCAAAACACTACACTTTATACATTATCATTATCAAAAGTCTACACTTTATAGATTATCAAAACACTACACTTTATACATTATCATTATCAAAAGTCTACACTTTATAGATTATCAAAACACTACACTTTATACATTATCATTATCAAAAGTCTACACTTTATGGACCTCTTAAGAGTTGGCTGTGGGTGGTGATGACTAGCTGCCTTCCCTCTAGTCTTACACTGCTAAATTAGGGACGGGTAGAGCAGATAGCTCTCGTGTCGCTTTACGCGAAATTCAAAACAAACAAACCAATGATCAATATATTAACCTGTCACTATTTATGGAAATTTTATTCGGATCGTGTTGTTGTTTATTTCGTGCAAAGTTGCACAAAGAGCTATCCTACTATCTCTCCACCTTGGAGAATCGAAGGCACTGCTAACGTTGTAAGCTTTGGTAACATTGTAAACCCGGAAATTTATCGTTAGTCCAAATATACGTACCAGTTGAAACCCTTAGTGACATTGGTCCTTCTTATACAACTGTGTTAGAGAAACGGTAGAATAACCATCATAACATGGCACAACTCGCACTAAATATTACGGAAATTTCACTCGCTACGTTGCGTGACCAGGACACTAGTATTTGAAACGGTGGAATTCCTGTTCATGATATAAAAGCGAATATAGGTACACGGAAAGAACTCAATTAAATACTTTAAACAGTTTTTTAATTCGTCTGAAGCAGTTCAAATATACTTTATCAACAGCTTGGCTAAACGTTATGTTATAAAACGTTATGTTATAAACCTGGTCTCAAGTTACATAACATAGTACATACGTGCTGCATCGTGCATACTAAGTGAGTGCAATTCTGTGAGAAAGATTCGATTAGATATCACTGGCAGAAACATGCGGAATTCATACTATATATTATTAAGACCTTTTTTGTCATCGCCTTGTAATTTAATTATATACAACTATATAATACGTCATTTAACTGATTATTGGTTAAAAGAACACAACTGCTGCTTCACCACAACTAATTTTACCACGCCTAAATTACCAGTAATTATCAAAATAATAATTATCCTGACAACGATAAAAACAACTCAGGCGCCATTGTATTACTCATAAAATACTCTCCTCAACGGATTAGCTGATTTATTGTATGAACTGTAAGCGTAATAGGTTTCTATAGAAATTCAGTGATTATATGAGAGGTGAGGATTGCAGGTCAAGTATTGTAACTAACAGCTATGATTTACTTTAAAATATAATAAAAAAATTTTGTAATTTAATTCAACTAAATTTATTTATTTTTTGCCTATTGACTATTTACACACTCATAACAGTATTTAAGCCATAGCTCTGTCTTTGTAGACTTGTGGTGTTAAAATAATGTTTTATTGTAGGCCATAACTTGTTTAACTTGGTTCGATTTTAGTAGGCAACACTATTCATACAGAATTAAAGTATGTAAAATTCGCATGTAGTATATATCATTTGGCCAGGTAGGGCTATTTTATGTTCGCTTTAGTTGGTAGACCAGCACAGTAACCTTTACAGGTCTCTTCTTGGTAGCCAAGGATGTTAAAAGCACGTTCTCTATCGAGTTGCGTAGCTGCAGACTCAAAACATACTGGGATGCCAATTTTCTGTTTAAACACAACATTTGAGTATTAACCATTCTATCCGTTTAATATTTTGAGTGTAAATCTACGAAGTGAAAGAGAAACGATGTGACACATAATTATAAAATCTGATATTTTGATGTCTCATTATATCATTTACCTGCGTAAAATTGATTACAGTCTAATATAATAATAAAGGTTTCAATGTGCCTACATAATAAGAATATAAAACGAAAACTGGTATAGTCACACATTTTTCTTTATCTTCTTTAGAACATCCATCTGTTTCAGCCACTTCACAACCATAAAGTGTTTATTTCCATTATTTGTCATGTTCAATATTTTATGTACTTTCACACAGATATAAGCCATGTGTTTCTTGATAACTTGCTTCAGTGATATAACTTATGTTTAGTTCAAAACATCACTTAGTTACCTAGGTCATCCAAGCACTATTTTGCTATGATAAAAGAAATAAAAATATGTTACACTTTATATAATATACAAGACAAATGTTACAACATAGTAAGCCTGTGGCTTAGACTTTGTGGGCGCATTTAAGATGACTTAAAGGTTAATATACAGAATATAAGCAACGTAATGGCGAAAATAAATATAAAAACCGTGATTATAAGGCCAGAGTATCAAACATATAGCATCATATTAAGTCGCCGATGAAACTTAGGAAATTTTCTGTTTGATTCTTTTTGTCTTTCTGTTTATCTCTCAATAACGCAAACATAATTTGATGAATTTCTGTCCACATTAACTTGTTTATTTGTTTATAGTTCAGCACAAAGCTTCACAATGAGCTGGTTGTGCTCTGCTCACCACCGGTATCAAAAACAGGTTTCTAGCAGTGTAAGTGCAAACATACCGTTGTGCCACTTGTGTGTTCCAAGTTAGCATACAACTTAGAACATAGGTATATAATATGTTTGATAGTGTAAACTGGAAACAAATTTTACTTTATAGAAGAAAAAAAATACTAAAAACTGCCTCCGACGTATCTCGATAAGTGAAATTTGCAAACTTTTTTTGACTAACAAACATTTAGCAAATATTAGTCACTTTTATTGATGAACTGAAGTCGAGTCGAAACTTTGATTACATGTAATACCAGAAAATGTGGGACTCTCTAACCGTGAAAGGATTTTCAATGAAATTTAAAAATTATGCCTTTTATTTTGTGCTTTCCACAAAAGTCTTTTCTAGAAATATTTTATTTACACATACTAAGTTTTTCATAGAATTTTCTCCTGAGCTAAAAATGAAAAATAGAAAGAGAAAACAGAGAGGAAGAGATTAATAAGACATAAAAATGTAGTGTCAGAAAATGTTACTTCTAGAAGGCTACTTAAATATTTCATAATAAGAATAAGAGCCTTTAGTTAGTATAGATAAGATTATCATAACAAGCTGTAAATACAACACCTCAAAGAAATCTAAACAAAGGTTGATAAATCAGAGAAAATGTTCAGGAAATCTAAACAAACGCCTCTAGTTGTCACAACTAGTTAAGTCAAGGAAATCTAAACAAATGTTTACACATTAGATAAAATCTTCAGAACATTATTACGAGCACACACAAGCATTAAAACTTCGAAGAAAGCTAAGCAAACGTTGTCTTATCAAAATAATTTTTTTTGGAATACTAAACAAACGTCTAAAATTATCACAACCAGCTACATTCATTCACAAAAAAACAAGGAAATGTACATTAACGCCTTTATATTTTGATAAAATTTTCAATACAGCTAAACAAATGCTTGGTTATCATTACAACCATATGCAAGCACAAAAGCGTTTAACAAACCTGGAACATTTCGTCAGATCTGATAAAATTTCCAGGAAAGCTAAACAAACGTTTATCGCGAACACAAGCAGCTACAAGCACCAAAGAAAACCTAAAGAAACGTTATAACATCAGAGGAAAATTACAGGATAATTACACAAACGTCTAAAGTTATCATAACCAGCTGAAAACACATACAAAAGTAGAGTAAATCGAAACGTTGGGAAAACTTCCTTTAAAACTAAACATTTTAACGTTATTACAATCACATAGAGTAATACAAACTACAATAAAGAGCGAACCAATCTCAAAAATTATCAGAGAAACTCTGCAGGAGAGTTAACCCTAAAGTAATGTTTGAGCGTTTTTACAACCATACAAAACATAAAAAAGTTTGTTTGTTTTTGAGCTTCGCGCAAAGTTATATGAGGGCTATCTGCGCTAGCCGTCACTAATTTAGCAGTGTAAGACTAGAGGGAAGGCAGCTAGTCATCACCACCCACCGCCAACTCTTTGGCTACTCTTTTACCAACGAATAGTGGGATTGATATTATAACATTATAACGCCCCTACGGCTGAAAGGGTGAGCATGTTTGTTGCAACGGGGATTCGAACCCGCAATTCTCAGATTACTAGTCGAAAACCTTAGCCCACCAGGCCATGCCGGGCCGTAAAATAAAGTCAAGGAAATCTAAAGAAATTTTAAACAACTTTACGTTACAGAAAAGTTCCAGAAACGAAAAAAAACGTTTTGAATTTGTGAAAAGAAGAATAGAAATTGAAAAAAATAATATGCCATCGAATATATATATATATATATATTACTTTTTAATATATTTGTACTTCAGAAACACAAAAATAAAATAATATACTGTCAATAATTTTAAAATATTGTAAGTTTAGATATTTCAGTACATATAGTTTGCTTATTCTGGCTTATTTCCGAATGTTCTAAGATATAAAAACTTATTGTTTTAAAAGAAGACCTGTATCAATTTTTTATTATTTAACAATATGAGGTAAACTCCCAGTAACGTGAGATTTTCCTCTGATGAGATGTAAAGTCTGTTTGGTGGAGTTCGCCAGTTTTCTCGGCGTTTAAATATTTACTCAGTATAAATATTGTTTGATTCCTTCCGTGAGGAAAGTCTTGTCCATAACCTTAGTGAATATTGTTTACCCTCTAAACCAAATGTTGACGAACACTTTGAAAAGAACTATTGTACATAAAATAACAAGCGTATTCAAATTAACTCTCAAGTGTTTTATAACAACAAAATTCTTACCAGTCGAACTTCCTCAGAATGATATAAATTAATATGAAAAAGTACAGTAGCAAGAGTTAGGAGGAACACTACTTCAGACCATAGTTATATTAAGTTTACAGTTAGGCTTAGAGAAAGCTTTTTATATATATTTAGCCTGGAGAAAAGTATACAAGAAAATAACGTTCAGCGATATATAGTGGACGTGTCACATGCGCACAAAAGTATGTAAAAATTGATTAATATCGTATCAGCTTACTTACATATGACCTGAAAACTCATAAGTTAATGTAGAAAATTAAAGAGGAGAAAACGAAGGAACTGTTTTTGTGTGTGTCGTATAAAGAACTGATGGTATAGGTGAAATCTTATAATTTCTTCTAAATATCTTATAAAGATCTAACGGTATAGATGAAACTTTATAATCTCTTGTGAGTATCTTATAAAAATCTGACGACATAGATGAAATCTTATAATCTTACAAAGATCTAACGGTATAGATGAAACTTTATAATCTCTTGTGAGTATCTTATAAAGAACTGACGGTATAGATGAAATGTCTTAATCTTCTTTTCCCTTGAAACAATAACTCTTACAAAGAGCTAAACTACTCTATTGGAATATAAAACTAAACATTTATAGATAGAAAATGTTATTGTTTTTATTTCACCCCAAACAAAAAGTGCAAGATTTTTCTAATTACTCGTGAAAGTTACCAGTAGAAGCATCTTTCCGACAAAGTTAGGTAGTCATAAAGTCTCTGTAAAAATGAAATATGACGGATATTTAAGTTAGAAACAACATGAGGTAAGCTTACTGTTGAAATACTTCTCGAACATTTTAATTTTATTTCTTGAAAACATAACTTTAATTGTTTTTTATTGCAAAAAAATGTTATAGTGGTGCAATATAAAAACTAATACATGAAAATAGATATCAGGTGATGATGTCGGAGTCGGGCATTAACTAGTAATGTCTTGTTTTTTTGGCTTTTTTCCCTAATGACATATATTTAGTTTTAAATATAACCGTCAATTCCTTGTTCTTTTACTGAGTTTATTTAATAAGAAATACAAATTCAACTCTTTAACTCATTTTTACACGTGTTGAGTAATAGTTTTAATGTTTTCCACTTTTGTAAATGTACTGGCCAGACAGAAAGGAAAATGTCTGCCATAATCCCACAAACTGTGTTTATAATCATTTTATGGACAATGAACGCCCTGCGCGTGTAAGAGCCACTGCCCAGCTGGAGTTTTACAATCATCCTGGTGTTTCTTCGTCGAGAAAGTAGACGACTTGATAGCTTGATTACTGAAACCATTTATGACCTAAACCCACGCAACGCAGCTGCATAAGCAGGTATAACTATGATTAGGCTCTTACATAATTCACGCCAAGGTTCCTCCAAGCGGCTCTCTCTAGAGAATTAAATAACTTATGATTTCAGCCTGGTCCTTCTATCCTTTCGTGAGTCAAGGAGTTGGGAGTCATTTCTGCGTGATTGTGTCCGGCTTTACGACCTTTCTGCTCTGAACCAATCACCTGACGAGCCTGTTTATTGTTCTGTTTGATCGTCCTGCTCACACGCATAGCCTACGCGGACATGCCGACGCGCGCGCACGTGAGCAGTAGGAAACAACACAGGCTTACTGATAACACCACTCCAATGTCTCCTGAGAGATTACTACGTAACGTGGCTAAAGGAAAAGCGGAGAAATGTACATGAAATATGGAGGAGAACGAAACTGTGTGATTAGAAGACACGAGAAACGTGACCACGGGCGTTACCCAACAGCGCCCCACCCTTCGAGAAGTTAAAAGCTCCAGACAATGATGGGCTTGAAAGTGAAGTTACTGCGCCAAAACTGACGCCCAAAAATATCTTTCCCGCAAACTCTTAATTTCTTGTTTCAACGCTCAACAAAAACAATAATCATATCATAATGTTATGTTTTACTTTGTTTATTTACTATTCTATAGGCAGCAGAAACAATTATATACGTGGCGTCAAGTTTAATTTTGAAATGTGCGCGTAAATCCTTCACGGTTTTGAATACTAATAGCAGCCATTAACGCTACCGTTAATCTCAAGTTTTCCCTCTCTACATGAACATCAGCAAAATCTAATATTCTGAATATGCCATTATCATGCGTGCTTGACGTTACGGCATAAACTCAAAACCATAAATTCGTAAGAACTAATGTTAGGCTTAGATTTCGTCCACAGTTTTTCCAATTACAAAAAGGTTGTCATCAGACAATCCCATTAAGTCAACGAAATTATTGAAAATTGAACACAAAACTACATATATTGTAAGTGTACGAATACCCTCGTTCCAATGCATATCATATATTTACCAGCCAACGTTATTAACTGCATCGAACATACGGCATTACAGAAATTATACGGAACTTTTAAATATTAATTTGCTTAGTAATCAGAAAATTTAATTGTGGATACAAAGTTTTGATAGGATGCATTTTTCGGATCAAACATTCAAGTTTATCGCTTATTAATAATTATGATTCTTCTATACTTTACAATATTTGTAAAACAGCGCACATGTATAGATGCACAATATACGTAACATTGATCAAACGTCTTGTTATAATTTTTATAACAGTGCTCTAATACTTACAGCTGTGCGTATACATTACGGTTTCTGTTGTTTTAATATACTAATCTATAGTGGAATCTAATTATAACATTATGCCTTCAATTGATGTGCATTCTATTAAACAGTAATTCGAGTCAACTGAAAGTTATTATAGATACTTATTTAGAAATAACTTATGATGAGAAATAGATGTTAAAATAACTATTTGTTTTACATTATATATCTGACCTAAGTAAAAGTTTCTTTGCTTGCTATGAACACGTAAATATTTAAGAGATATTTGTTTGATTTTCCATTTGTAGAGGCCTTTGGTTGTGACTTGGCCGTATAAACCTTTTTTAATAAAACATATAATACGATGCTACATTAGTTGAATATATTTACTTTTTATTGATATGATAGTTGAGACTATTTAAATAACGCAATGTTGTTATACATAAACACGTGTACCGAGTTCCAAATTATTTACATAAACATGTGTACCGAGTTCCAAATTATTTACACAAACTGTTTTATGTGATATTGGAAAACATTTTCTATTTTGACTTTAAATGTACAGAACTGTGTAAGGTGATAGTCTTTACGTATTATATGATGTATAACATTGCAGGTTTGTTTTACAGTTTATATCACAAGCATGACTGTTACATTTGATTATATTACATATTATATTACATCTTATTATAGGAAACGTCTTTTGAAGGAACTAAAATAATAGCCTTAAGAATAAAACAAACCCATGTTATCATATTATGAACTTTTATAATCCTAAATTGGGTGAATTGAAAACGTAAGTGACATTTACTGGGTAGCTATAGTACATAACTAAATGGGGAAAGAGAAGATAATACCAGAACTGAAATCCAGGTTTTTATCTCAACAAAAATAAAACGTGTCCGGAAAAACAAAACAACAACTGAAAACGTGTAGCATATCCAGAAAAATGGATCGAAGAACATTTAAAAATACCCAGAAGAAACTGTGACGTAAGAATATAATGTGTATTTATTTTTATGATAGGTATTTATGCTATATTTATTACGCCGGAAACTTTTCCATGTTTGTTGAAAATCCTTGTTCATTCAGGAGAAGAAAGTTCACTTATCGTGTTTAATCACACTATCTCAACTAATAAGCACGATTATTTCCTTCCACACATTATCCCTACTATCTAGCAAGTTCACGATTATCTTGTTCCGTTAGATTTTCTCTACTAATAAGTACGTTCACGATTATCTCATTCCACACGTTATTCCTTCTAACAAAGATATTAATGATTATCGTATTTCATCATATTATCTTTATTAATATGCACGTTCACGATTATCGTGTTTCACTACAGTATTTCTACTAAGAAGTAAGTTTACGATTTTTGTGTTTAATCACATTATTTTTACGAATGTGTTATGTACAAAAAAAAAAAACGTTTTAACACCATATTGTTTCTCATCATAATAATAATTTGCTAAAACTGTCGCGCTGTATATAGAAATATTGGCAGGAAAACTTTTGAATTTTTCACTCATGTCGTAAATATACCCTGATTCCGACGGTAAAGAGGATGTTCTAATGTTTTACTAATGAAAATTTTATTACCGTAAGGGTAACTTTCAAACCTCAATGTAACATACGAAGTTTATAAATTTAAAAAGTTCAGTATTTTATTATTAACAATTTAAGTTTTCAACATAAATTAGCTGGTAAACAGAAATATAAAATAATGTACAAGTAATCAATCATGTTCACAGTTTAATAAATACACTTGAAAAAACACAAAATGCAAAACCCAAAACTGTTGAACTCCCTCTAGGAACTCCCTCTAGAAGACAACAAAAACTTTAAAAAATTATAAGTAAAATCGTATAGGAGCAGTCTGGTTACCAGATAATTTTAAGTAATTATTAAGTTAATAATCACAATTGCATACCCTCTCAACTGAGACGTACGTCCTTTCTGGTCTCTTCCATTCGATCTATATGGCTGTAAGGAGGAAGCCATGAAATAAAAAACAAATATTAAGTTTCAAAGTGGCCCGGCATGGCTAGGTTGTTATGACGCTCGAATTGCAATCAGAGGGTCGCGGGTTCGAATCCCCGTTACACCAAACATGCTCGTCCTTCCACCCGTGGGAGCACTATAATGTGACAGTCAATCCCACTATTCGTTGGTAAAATAGTATCTCAACATTTGACGGTGGGTGGCGATGACCAGCTTACCTTCCCTCTCGTCTTACACTGCTAAATTAAGGACGGCTAGAGCAGATAGCTCTTCAGTAGCTTTGCGCGAATTTCAAAACAAACCAAACTATATTGGCACAGATGGAATGTTTGTTGGTGTATTTCAATTTTGATTCACAATGGCTATTAAAGTGTCTCCACATAAACTAAATTTTTAAGAAGCGTTTATAAAAAATAAATTGGTCCAGTAAAATCCACACTATTAACAGAAAATGTTGTTAAATGAAACCAATAATTCAGCAAATTCGTTCTGACAAATAACAGAACGTTTTAAATGTACGTGGTAGTTTATTAACCTTGTTTTACCAGAACTACTCGCATTCAGCGTTTCGCGTTACGTGTTAATGTTTCATGATGATTCATTACATGAAATTTTCTGTACGTAAAAGTTCGTGTAAATTTAGATATTCGTTAGGAGAAAAGATTGATCTATGGAATAAAATAAGTTTACTTGTTGTTACAAAAACAATTAAAATGAGTTTACTTGTGATTACAAAAACACTTTAATTGAGTTTACTTGTTGTTACAAGAGCCCTCAGAAAAAACTTCGGATATTAATCGTCGTAATAACAAACATTCAAACGTATTACAAATGTGATAATAAATAAACGAAAAGGTTATCAAATGATGAAAATTTACAATATGAAAAACATGAAGCGAAAATATTTAATATATTGGACATCTCAACATTTGTTCAGTAATCAGTAACACTCTGGATACGTACAATTTATTAGCCAATCACGCCAAAAGAGAGCATGTGGTATGTGTGACGTTACAAACAAGGTGCTTTGGACTTGTATGTTAATATTTTTAAAAGGAGCGGGGTGAAAATGGTCGTCCATTGCTGTTCATCTTCAAGCAGTGGGAATGCATCTACTGCCTTCGCAAACAATCAAATTTTCAACTTGATCTCACGGTGACTGGTGTGTATTTCTAACAATGTTTTTCTTTATATAGCTGAACGTTCTATACAAAAACCATTTAGCCATTACCAGCTAATGGGTTTAACTCAAACTGCGTTACACAGCATTACTGATGTATAAATAGTTTTGGGAGAAGAAAAGAGATGGTTTCGTAACACATTCTTTACTTACGTGTATTTAGAGTGGTAATTATTTCCCAGTTCATTTAGAACTATTTTTGAGGAAAATGAATACTTTATAGGATAGCGTTCCAGAACGTCTGAAATTTTATCCATATTAAACACAAGCGTATGATTTGTACTATAATCATCCATTATATTCACAATATATTAACACTTACTTTTAATTATATTCTTTCTATTGTGTTGTTTTTTTTCTGAATATGCCTCTATGTAACAGATCTCTATATCATGTTTCAAAACACAAACATGTGAATAAAATAAAAGCAGTTTTTAAGGTACTATCAACTACTTAAATAGATCGGAACAGTTTATATGTCACAAATATTCACGGAATAAGTCATATTAATATGGACTATTTCTTATCATTTTCATAGTTTTAGATGTTTGTTCGAGGCTCTAGACATTTTATCAGTAACATTTCGCTTGTACAACGAATTTATACAATGAAATATTTAACCTTGGTTATGATTTATTTGGTCATTTTAGCTATTATTAACGTAGTTGTTTTACTAAATACCATAATAATAATATTAAATGATCACTTGTTTATAAATGACTAGTTAAAGTATTTTAAAAGTATGAGCAGTCAAAACATATGTTTTAATATCACTATTATAGCTTTAAGTATACCTTATACAATTATTGCTACCGAACTGTTATATCAAATAGCCATTTATTTTTATTTGAATGAGTCAACATCAAGTTGCTGTTGACCTTCGATAGATGAAACCGAAACAGAATGATTCATCGTCTTAAATACTACGGAATATTTAATAACACATTGCTTATCAAAGCTTCTATATTAGTAGGCTGGCATGGCCAGATGGTTAACATACTCGATTCGTAATCTGAGGGTCACGGATCCGAATCCCCGTCACATCATACATGCTCGCTGTTTCAGCCGTAGGGAGCACTATAATGTGACGATCAATCTCACTATTTGTTGGTAAAAGAGTGGTTCAAGAGTTGGCGGTGGGTGATTATGACTAGCTGTCTTCTCTCTAGTCTTCCACTGCTCAATTAGGGACGGCTAGCTCAGATGCCCCTTGAGTTGCTTTGCGCGAAATTCAAAACAAACAAACAAGCAAAAAAAATCTGGATTAGTAACCCTTTTTCGTATTCAAGTATCTATATTATACACATGCGTTAAAATCCTCTCTCAGTATTTAAAGTATAATGACCAGTGGCCTAGTGGTTAGATGCCACATTGTATCCGAGTGTCCAGCGTTCACGTCCGTTAGAGTAAAATCGCGCTCCGAGCTTCGGAGCCACGGATTCGTTATAAGAATGGCACTAAACTAATCCAACAGTTGGAGAAGGATGCTGTTTACCGGCTGCCTTTTGTGTGACTTAACAGCTCAAAATTAAGAATACTTTTTTTAGTTTTGTGCAAACATACAACAGAAACAAACTCAAAGTACCAGATGGTAAAACATCTTGTAAAAACGTTGTATGTTTATCATTAAGTTTCTTTGATTATCCATTCAAATTGTCTGCAACAAACTTCATTTTCTAAAAAGTGAGTTCCTAGCCATCAAAAGTATCTGTGTATATATGTATGTACGTTCAAAACATCTCCATATTTAATATATATATATATAAATTATCTCTTTATTAAAAACACCGTTTTATGATTATTTAAAGAGCATATAAGTTTATAAAATGCTATTTTTAGGTTTATTTATATTCGGATTATGTTCCCTGTATTTCTTGTGGATTTTGATAACGAAATACAAGTTTTTAAATAATGTTTCTTAAACTTAACAAATTACTTTGTGTCTACGGAGAGACTATCTATAGCGTGTTCAGCTTTTACGTGATAAGCATTTATATATAACAATAATCACACGTAACGACATTCAAGTTATTCCTGTTGTTATCCAGAATAATTTAATTATTATACAGACTCATGTCTTACGGTGAAGAAAGACTCATTGGAGCAGTGGGTTAAATGAAACCAAATTGTAATATCTATGTGTCTGTCCGTCCACTAATCTGTCTATCTAGCCTAAAACGTTCGGTTTTATTTCATCTTTTCCTTCAATGCACCAATGAAAAGTTTACGGATGCACAGAGCTAGAATCTGGTGTTTTATTACCAGCAGTAGACTACACTATTTTACACACGTTTTGGTAAGTATTGCACCCTACCAGTCTCTTAATAAAATTTTAAAGACAATAGATTTTTATAATGAATAATTGAATTAATACAATTTGAGATAATAGTTCATTGACTGCAATTATTCGGTATTCTGTAAAACAGAGAAACGTAACTAGCCAACACTGACAACAAACAGTTAGATAGTGAGTTTAATTTTAATAGCATTCTTCTTTGATACATTCCGTTGAGATTACCTTATAGGCTTTAGAAACATGTACAACTACCACCGAAGTGTTATTAGTACAATGCTGTTTTTGATTTTAATGTACTAATTCTATGTAGCTTTTTACGCCTGTTGCGAGCGGCCTGAGTATACCCCGAAGAGCTAACTTACGTGTCTGTGAGCGTATAACTCCCCAATGTGATTTACACGCCATTTTGTCAAGTTCTTGGCGAAACTTCATCTCTATTTCTTTCCCGGAACGAGTAATTTGCACGTAGATAAGGAGACAATGGGACAGAATCAAATCAAAGGAGGATTTATGAACTCTCGTGAGGTGGCGTTTTTAGGGTTAAGACAGAGGAGAAAGATATATATACCGGTTATATTTTACACTTATTTTAAATAGACGTTCTGCATGCGTATAGGAAGCGGGCAATGCTTTGTCTTTTTTACCTCTGTCTAGACGCAAAACACAGTAAAAATGTAAAAAAATATACTTAGGAAGTGCCCTTTAAATTCATTACAAATTAAATACGGCAAATACATGTTGCTATTTTTACGCATTATGTGTGTATTATACTTCTAGACTTAAAGCGTTCGTTTGTTTTTGAACAATCGCGCAAAGGAGCAAAAAGTCTATCTACGCTAATTGTCCCTAATTTTGAAGAGATAGAATACAAGGACATTGTTTTTGAACAATTGCGCAAAGGAACAAAAGGTCTATTTACACTAATTGCCCATAATTTTAAAGAGATAGGATACAAGGGCATTGATTTTAAACAATCGCGCAGAGAAACAAATGGTCTATGCACGATAATTGTTCATAATTTTGAAGAGATAGGATACAAGGACATATAGTCAACAACATTTTTTGTTGGTTTTTTGAGGTAAAGGAATACGTTAACTGCAGGAATACGTTCAAACAGATTTAAAGTGGAATCAATCTCGGTTTATTAAAGAGCAAGTCTAAACTAAATGAGTTACGCCTTAAATATTGAAACTTTCACTCCTATGCAGATTAAATGGAAGCAAGCTAATTATAAATAACAGTGTGGTTTGGTGAAAACAGAACACCTGAAATATTGATGAGGTTGTGCAACACCGAAACTTAAATCCATAGATCCGTGACCTAGATTATTTGACGCACATTAAAATGTTATATTAAACATGTGGTTTCGGCTAAGGAAGTTGTAATACTGTTAATTGTATATATATGAACGTATTAATAATTCTTGCAGGCTCTTAGTCCACCTCTGAGATTCAATACTCGTCTTGACAGCTCTGAATACTTTGAGTTACTGATATAACAGAAAACACCTTATCTTTATCTTAGCGATAAGCTAGAGGGCTTATAACATTATAATTTGAGGCTATATCCAAGCAACGTACCCCACAAAGTTGGCCATATATATCTTAATTTGAACACGTAGTGGGGAAAAGATGTTTTCTTTACGAAATCCTCAACTTAATTTTTTTAATCATCAAATGAAACACAATAAGTTCTGTTTTTAAGGTGTAGATCACATAATATTTTGTATTATTTGTCTTATAGCACATTAAATTCAGATACCCAAAACCATTTGGTTTGTTTTCACTACAGATAAAAGTATGAAAGGACACCATTCTCTTGTTTGCATACGTAAAATGCCATCTTGTAAGCTAACCAACAGTAAGTATCTGATATCTGTGATATCATATTGTAAATTGACCAACATAAAGTATCTGACATGTGTGATATCATATCGTAAAGTGACCGACTTATATCTGTGAAATCACATTGTAAGTTGACCAACATAAAGTATCTGACATGTGTGATATCATATCGTAAAGTGACCGACTGATATTTGTGATATCACATTGTAAGTTAACCAATAGCAAACATGTGATATCTGTGACATTATGGTTTGAAAGCACCAAGACGATTTCTTTATAAGATATATCCACGTAAGTAGATCACTGTTTTACTATATCAAGATATAGGTTTACGAAAAATGTACCAACTGTTAAACAATACCGCAGAGAGTTTATTTCCAAGATAAAACGATTGACGTTTCAAAACACGTTAATCTGTTTTCTCTCTCTTTGAAAATTGGATACAAAAAATCAATTTGACAAAGTATACTGAAAGTTGAGTCTGTATAATGTTTCAATTATATTATTAAAACAAGATATTCAATCAGATATAAGAACACATCGAAAGGTGGTAGCTGCACCTATTTTGCCATAAACAATATATTTCTATAATTCAGCTCAACATACGCCGTTATATCAGAAGCTGAAACAAGTTAAATATGAACTTGGTTATCGTTGTCTTTTCTCAAACATTATATAACTTAGTTAAATACACTTCAAAACATAAACTATCGTACCAGTAGCTGAAGCAAATCGTATAATAACTTATTTATAGTTGCGTTTTTCAAACACTGTATGGCGTAGTAACACACGGACTATCGTACCAGTAGCTGAAACATGTAACAAGAGCTTATTATAGTTGGGTTTTTCAAACACTGTATAGCGTAGTAACACACGGACTATCGTACCAGTAGCTGAAACATGTAACAAGAGCTTATTATAGTTGAGTTTTTCAAACACTGTATAGCGTAGTAACACACGGACTATCGTACCAGTAGCTGAAACATGTAACAAGAGCTTATTATAGTTGGGTTTTTCAAACACTGTATAGCGTAGTAACACACGGACTATCGTACCAGTAGCTGAAACATGTAACAAGAGCTTAGTATAGTTGGGTTTTTCAAACACTGTATAGATTAATAAAATAGACCTCAAAAGACACATATTGTTACATCAGTAGATGAAAAATGTCTAACAAGAATTTAATCGCAGTTGTCTTATCGTATATACTACTCAGTTTATCAAAACTTAGTATGTGATGTTATATCAGCTCCTGTAAAACATCAAATAAGATCATAGTTTTAGATGTGTTATTCCCGACACTGTATCTCTCACTGTAATATCTATTGCTGAAATTAAAAAAAAAATAAATAAATGTTCTCTCACACCACGAACAACTACTTAACAATATAAAGGAAAAAAAACAATTATAATAATGAATGGAACACTGAATTACCAAACTACGTCTTGATAAAGTGTATATATCACATCTTAGCTGAAACTCAGAATAGGACCAGAAATACAATTTATAGGTCGTTATCTCAGAGTTTAAACTCTATAGAGCCACAATATTAAGATATACGACATTAACTCAAACTTTTAACTATGTAAGATAATACTAATAAGAGATATACAGCATTAGCTCAAAAAATTTGCTCTATAGGACCATAATAAGAAAAAAATATCTATTATTACCTTAAATGTTTAGCCTAGTGCTACAGATTAATTAACCCTCACCCAGTGAGTTATCCGAGAATACTAAAGCCATAATATTCTTAACTCAAACCCCTCAATAAAACACCCGCCATATTCTTGGCTAAATCTCTAAATATCTCACAGTACACGTAAATAAAAGCAACATTATTTTTTTAGTTTCAATTTATAAACTTTGATTTAGAATTAATATAAGTAATTAATTAATAGTAATACAACACATTCCTATCCAAAGTGTAAATTACTATCGATAAAGACTAATTAAAAAGTGTTCACATTATTAGCTCACTACCTCAGAGTAAATGTCAGTAAAAGTTACAATAATCTTACCTTAAAATTTGGTACAAGTTAAGCTATTACATTTTAACTCATAATTTTATTGTTAAAGCGTGACTTTTATTTAATAACTATAATACAGTTTTATCGAAGCATGTTCTGATTCCTATCTTATATCACTGATGAAAAATTATATATATGTTCTTACAACATTTTTCACAGAATGAAGCACACTGCACGTTGTTTATTTACAGTTCTCCATTACCTTAATTTTATGGGAGCTCTCGTAATTTATTTTAGAATATTTCATGCATTTTAAAAATCATCTTAATTGTGAGTGAATTAACAAATATTTTCATCGGTAAAAAAAATATGCTTACATAAATTGCTTTAAAACATATAACTACCAGCTTAAGTTTAAATGATAGTCAACTTAATGCTGCAAAAATACCACCCAAGGTTATCCTTTATTAGCTGGGGTTTATCGGGATGAAATAGAAACAAGGCTTAATACACGTACGAAGTAAAGCCTGAACAGATAAATACAGTGAACAAACAGGAAATGCCCAAACATACAAACATTGTAAACGAACTCCTAACCTCCATCTGCATAACATTTTGTTAGGATTTTGTCCTACAATAAATGTTTAATGGATTTGGTTATTTTTGTTATCTTAGCTTATACAGTCGGCCTCTAGAAATATCATTCTTGTTCTATAAAAAAGTAAACTAAAAATTAGAAAAAGAAATCCCATACAAATGAAATATAGATCAATTCGACCGACATATCGTACATTTGTCGCAAGAGTCAGTTTCATAAATATCAACGTTAATGGTCTATAAAAACATAACATATATTGTTTCTCAAACGTTTAATGGAAGGTTCGTGTAGCTAAAAGTAAACAACCTCACAATAAGTATAACAAATATTCGTATATGTATATATGACTTACACAGAAATATGTAAGTATATACATGACAGAGCCAAACAATGTTATAAAAGGGTAAGCCAATATTTACCTTAAGGCTGCGCCAGCGCTAATTCTTGTTGACTCCTTTTCTATAGAAAAGAAGTAACAACCTGGTTTAGTTGTTTATAATTTAGTCCGTATTGAATTTTCACAAATACATAGAGTTCTGAATACACTTATAGCTAACTACAAAGAGTGAGCTTGCCTGTGACGACGTAAATAACATGACTGCTTTCTTACTTCACAATCTCACTTCTGAATGAAAAGAACTAATTCTAGGCGCTGCAGGACAAATAAGGGTGAGGCGGCCGTTTCTCAAGAAAATTGAATATCAGACGCGACGCGCTTCATGTAGGTTTCATAATATGAAATACAGAAGGCGGGTGTTTACAATTTGCCGTAATTGTAGTGCATAGGAACAATCGTGTCGTCATTCCATCATTGCTGGCGTACTTTAATATCCGGACATGCCTCCAATAGATCGCTAATTTGATCAGCCTGCCCGTAATAAGCGTTTCCAATTTGGTTGAGTGGCTGTTGGCGGGGCACGAGCTAGGGCTGCTGCGAGCCCTCGCGGAACAGATCTGTTCTCACGAAAAATGGTGGGAAAAGTTAATTAAAAACCGAATGAGAGGAAATTGGAATTGGCAAACCTTCTAAAGCCTTGTTCCGAGAGAGTAGGGCCAGTAGAACGTCTGGATTTGGCGTGGTAGCGTCGGTAACTGCAGCCGCACGGACCATGGTGGACATGCCGGCCACTGCCCGTCCTTTTGCCGCAGATATGCGCGAGTGTCGACGTGCCGTCTTGTCGGGAAGGATGAAGGTATTTTGTCCCCGGAACCAAGTCACCTCCGTGGTTTAATTTGGCTAAGTGCTCCACGATCTCTTGCCAGAAAAGCCAAGTGTGTCACCAGTTGCCTGACAGGCCGTTCTTCACTGCCTGGTCAACATCGAGCACGTGACCCGCCATCGTGCTTACTTATGCAGACAGCTAGGCCTAGCGCTCCACCCCTGCACTGCAAGACCCAGTCAGCGCCGGAAGAAGAGGTAAACAGGCGGAGATCTAGGCATGTCTCTTGCCAGCAGAACGGAAAGAACCAGGAAAAGGCTCAAACTTTGGAAGAACCTCCGTCAAAGAAAGCGTGAAGGTATTAACGTATGTGTATCTGAACAATTTGTATTTCAGAATCCAGGGTCTTAACGTACTCCAAACGTTGTTATACTTTTTCTAACACTTCTATACGGAAAGATTTAACGCCATTACGGAGCAAGTTCAGTCAGTTGCTTTCGCAGGCGGACAAACTTTCTACAGAAGTCCTATTGTAAACTAAAATTCGTGAAATTTTGTGAATAGGTATTTAGTGGATTGAATGTAGCCATGTTAATGTACAGCCTTAAACGTAAGTATGAAAAAGGGTACTTTGATGAAAAATAAGCGATTGTGCATAACTACGATAAAAGGTTTTTGAAACGACAATAGCTGGCTGATTTCCATATATCTACCAACCGTTTCGTGTTATGTAAGACGTGAAACACTAGTTAACATCCAATAGCTGGCTGATTTCCATATATCTACCAACCGTTTCGTGTTATGTAAGACGTGAAACACTAGTTAACATCCAATAGCTGGCTGATTTCCATATATCTACCAACCGTTTCGTGTTATGTAAGACGTGAAACACTAGTTAACATCCAATAGCTGGCTGATTTCCCTATATCTACCAACCGTTTCGTGTTATGTAAGACGTGAAACACTAGCTAACATCCAATAGCTGGCTGATTTCCCTATATCTACCAACCGTTTCGTGTTATGTAAGACGTGAAACACTAGCTAACATCCAATAGCTGGCTGATTTCCGTATATCTACCAACCGTTTCGTGTTATGTAAGACGTGAAACACTAGTTAACATCCAATAGCTGGCTGATTTCCATATATCTACCAACCGTTTCGTGTTATGTAAGACGTGAAACACTAGTTAACATCCAATAGCTGGCTGATTTCCATATATCTACCAACCGTTTCGTGTTATGTAAGACGTGAAACACTAGTTAACATCCAATAGCTGGCTGATTTCCCTATATCTACCAACCGTTTCGTGTTATGTAAGACGTGAAACACTAGCTAACATCCAATAGCTGGCTGATTTCCGTATATCTACCAACCGTTTCGTGTTATGTAAGACGTGAAACACTAGTTAACATCCAATAGCTGGCTGATTTCCATATATCTACCAACCGTTTCGTGTTATGTAAGACGTGAAACACTAGTTAACATCCAATAGCTGGCTGATTTCCATATATCTACCAACCGTTTCGTGTTATGTAAGACGTGAAACACTAGTTAACATCCAATAGCTGGCTGATTTCCCTATATCTACCAACCGTTTCGTGTTATGTAAGACGTGAAACACTAGTTAACATCCAATAGCTGGCTGATTTCCCTATATCTACCAACCGTTTCGTGTTATGTAAGACGTGAAACACTAGTTAACATCCAATAGCTGGCTGATTTCCCTATATCTACCAACCGTTTCGTGTTATGTAAGACGTGAAACACTAGCTAACACACTTAGGCTATTGTAACTTAGATCGAGAAGAAAAATACACGTAACTCGTATGTAACTCTTAGCAACCTATCTTGTTACAGTTTCAGACATGTTACAATTTCATTCTGCCCCTGAAGAAGAAAGGTCCAATTTTCGAAAGCGCTCGAGTTATAGGGTTTCTCTTTCATTTTTATCAAGGCTTCTTGGATCTACATGTGTTTAGAAGATCAGACGTATTAAATAAATATGTTTTACGCTATTGATTAGCAAATTTCCACAAGTCTTACTTTAGCACTTTCAAAATAAACGAACTTAATAAGCTTCACGTTTTTAAATAAACATTGAATGTCTTTCTGTTGAAGATAATTTATGTTCAACCTAAATATCATATTTTCCGTTTCTCTTTGTTATGTTATAGATAATGCTATAGCTTAATACACGTTTTAATAATATTGACGAAAAATATTAAGTTAACTGAATGCTTTCTCCAACTTTAAAATATCACATAACTTTTCATGATAATTGTTCGTCAAAACAGCACGACTCTGTGAAACTTTATTCTCTGCACGACTCAAACTCTTCACAATTATCATTTGTCAAGGTAGCAGACCATCCTGTAAAACGGTATTCTCTAAGCAACTCAAACTGCTCGTGATTATCATTTGTCAAGGTAGCAGACCATCCTGTAAAACGGTATTCTCTAAGCAACTCAAACTGCTCGTGATTATCATTTGTCAAGGTAGCAGACCATCCTGTAAAACGGTATTCTCTAAGCAACTCAAACTGCTCGTGATTATCATTTGTCAAGGTAGCAGACCATCCTGTAAAACGGTATTCTCTAAGCAACTCAAACTGCTCGTGATTATCATTTGTCAAGGTAGAAGTGCACCCTGTAAAACTGTCTTCCCCGCCTGACTCCGTCGAGTTTGTTGAAAGAACTTCGGTAATGGAAGAAGAATTCGCGTAGTCACTTCTATCATCAAAGTAGTTCTATTACTGTTAAGCAATTATTGTTAATAGTTAAAGCATTTGTTTCAATAAAATAAAATTACATCGAATTGTTTACTCAATTATTTTAAACTTCACCATTCTCTCTTTAAGTGAACATTAACCAACATATGAATAATTACATGTTCAAGGTAGGATATATATATATACATATATATATTTAAACAACAGTTAATGCTTTTGATAAGGAATAAATTCATTTAGAATCGGTAATAAAGTATTTAGAATTACCAGAGCACCTAGTAATATAAAATTATATTATCTCAACTCTGAACAAAATATATTCAGAAAGTTTGTTATTTTTCACTAATCGTATAAAATGGTTATAAGACAAACCTAATAAGATAATCTTTGCCACAATATAAGTCATATACATTAGTGGTAAATAGAACTTATTTTAAATATACAGCCACTTCAAGTCCCAATATCAAGATGTTCAGGTTTATATATATGTAATTGTTATATTAGAACAACACTTCTCCATCACGAACAAACGAATGGAAAACAAAGATATGAACTTACTTAGATGTTATTACACATATATATATCTGTGCAATTAAAGGACTTTGTACATAAACAGTATAACTGTTTAGTCTGTGTTAGATACTCACTAAAAAGTGATAGTTATTATGGATTTAAATATATGTTAAATAAGTATTTTTACGTAATATCCAAATTATAGTAGAATGAAATAATCTGTAAATTCTGAAATAAATTTAGTTTAGTATCCAAATATAATTGAAAATATATAAATTAATTTGTACCTGATCTGGATAGGAAATACCTGAAGTTATTTTCAAATCATACATGATTATTTCCTAAAACCAAATTATGCGGCATGTGTTTGAAACAAAAGAAATATTTATTTTAAATGTTTCTGATAGAGGTTGTTTACATTGTAGAAGTTATATTGTTTGTCTTGTGAGTGTTTTATGTACAAATTGGATTTATATATTATCAAAAACAGATATAACACTATTAAATTAAGTGGTATGCAGTATTGAGTTATCTGTGGAATAATCGTCTTACAAGGAAACATATTTCTATCAACCTTTATACATTACGTCTCACTGAAAAACCACACGATTATTGTAGTAGTAGCGGTGCTGTAATTAAAGGCGTAATATCCTAAAATAAACGTGTATCTGTAGTTAAAGCAGCTGAGAAAAGTGAAAGTATCTGAAAATACCTGAGTACTAGGTATTTGAATTGTTGTGACTTTAGGTTTTATATACTGCTTCAACTTAAAAAAGGTTGATATTTTAAAACCTCAAAAACTGTGTTGGTTGAGCTGGTACACAGATTATATACATCTTGGGAATGTTAATGGAAACAGACATTTAGTAAATATAGTTAGAGCAAATACTTTATACTGTGTATTACAATTTCGTGTTTAGTTACACAAGTGCTGTCTGATCATGACTGTCACAAAGTTTGAGTAGCGGGAACAACACCCTGCGTTGCACACATCTGATCAAATAATGGGATTTCACTACCACACTGATAGTACATCCATCGGTCTAAAATATCTAGCGCGTTTTCACTCTGGATACAAAGTCAGAGCACGCTAACCACTAGGCCCCGCCTGGCTCGCAGAGCAAGTACAAACTTAACTGTATCGAGAATAAACCAGAATTCCACGAACAAATTTAATACGTAGTTAAACAAGAAAACTAAGACTAAATAATATGATTATCGTATAAGATTATTGATATTATATAACGTTTAACAACGCGTGTTTTCACTGTTGATAATAATGTGAACATTACTTTAAACAATAAGTTTCAGTTATATTTGCATAATTGAAGTTTCTCTCATAGAAAATGCATTTTATAATACATATATATATATATATATACATATATATATTGATAAATTATTTATGTATTTACTTTCGTCAGAAGTTAAACCTTGTTTAATGTTTGGATTTTTTGCCACGGAAAATGTAGCCTTCATTGTATCACAGACTATGGTTAGAGATATCTGTAATTTACACCAAATGATTAAATCACATATTTCATGACTACCTACTATGATTTGCATAGAATCTACTAGTTCTACTGAGCAAATATTGTAAGAAATCATGATTTTAGGAAGAACAGATCATTTGTAAATTCCTCTAAATAAAAGGTATAAAGTTTTTATTTGTACCCACACACTAAATTCACTATTATAAGATGCATTTATTCATATCAGTAAAACGTATTTTCATCTTGACCAGAAAATATATCATGTATTTCGTTTTATTTGTATTTAACAGGAAATATCTATTCAATATTTTTGTAATGACATTTTTCTGACAAAATTACGTAACTTAGCTGGTAATATATAGAATATTATAAAATTTAAGCGGCACAGGACTTGTAATTTTTAATAGTGAGTATTTTTATAACACCTGTGAGTGAAGTGCGCATGAGTGAACAATCTAAAAGGAATTTCATGAACGATACAGAGATGAAATATTCTTTTCTATACCATTTGTCAAACCCTCAACACATGTCCATACAAGAAGAAAGATAAAAAGTTACTCACTCATATCAGTTGTCAAACCATGAATCTCCCCATACATCTAACTAAAAACAAAGATAATAAGTTATCTATTTGTTAAACCCTCAGTCTTCAATATATGCTTAGAAAAGAACAGATAATAATTTACCAATATGTCAGTTGTCAGATTTTCTGTCTTCAATGTAAGTCTAGGTAAGAAGTTAACTAATTACGTAAGTTGTGAAACCTTCAACATATGTCGACACAAGAACGAAGGTGTGAAGCTATCTCTTCCCAGTTGCCAAACCTCAATCTTCACACAAGAACGAAGGTGTGAAGCTATCTCTTCCCAGTTGCCAAACCTCAATCTTCACACAAGAACGAAGGTGTGAAGCTATCTCTTCCCAGTTGCCAAACCTCAATCTTCAAGTGTTCTGTGTTTTCCTAAATCATAATTTGACAAAATTCTGTGTGTGAGGGTCTGTTTCTGTTTATGACTGTCGAACCGCTGAATCGATTGTAACCAAAATTATAAAGATCGGTATTCATGAACGAGCACATTAGCTATTGTTTTTAAAACCCGCTTACGCATTTTGTCACCTTGTTACAAATTTCTGACTAGCTAAGTTATTTAAATACTTTTAACATAAATACGAGATTATATAACCTTAGAAGACTGAAAATAATTCCTGCAATCGAAAGAATTATTCAAAAAGTAACAGTAAAATGGCAAAATTTATTATGGCATATGGTATATTTATTATGATATATATAGTATATGGTATATCTTTCACTTAATGAAATTTAAATAAACTAATCAAATGCACGAAATAACTTATTTATCAAAAAGGGGGCTACTTTCGTGTAACTCAAGGAATAAAAACAAAACTAAGTAAGTTGCGCGAAAAATTGAAATTTGGTCCGCTTGCATATTGGATCTAACATCACTTCAATATATGTCATCTGTTGGTTTCTGTTAAATAAAACTTAAATGTATACATTTATCGTAGAACATCAAAGGAAAGTTTTAATGTCTTTGAATGATACAATTAAGATTATTATACAAAAACTATGAAACGTATTACATGTGATTTTATTTTCAGATTACTTATGTGGAAAAATCAAATTAATACATTATTTTGTATACAAGATGAATATTTCACTAGTAAGTTTCTATATTTTCTGGTTATCAAAACACAAATTTCGATTTTTAACCAAATAAAGCATAACATAAAAAAAACTAATAAATCTCTTCATTGATTGGTTTCTTTGTTTGTAGCTAAACATAAAAATTACACAGTGAGCTATCTGTGCTCTGGCCACCACAAGTATCGAAACTAGGTTTCTATCTCTGTAAGTGTGTGCAGACATACCTCAGTGTCACTGACTGGAGAACAACTTGTCAATATGAAACATCAAAAATATTTACACTTCTCTTATGATAAAACAGTTAATTAAATGGTTGTTTTTAAAGTGAATATGGAATAAAGAACTAAAAAGTAAAACCAAATTCATCTGTTTAATAGACGAGAATAGATTTTAAGGCCAGTAATATAAAAAAATGCCATTTTCTCACTCAAAACATATATAGAAATGAATACTTAATTAAAGGTCAAAGTCATGGCTTCACCTTATGTAAGTCGATGTCTAGCAACATATAAACAAAATAGAAAGTAATAACCCATATTATTCCTTCTTAAAATAAGATTACATTACATGGAATTTTCAATTACAAAAATTAAACCTTAAAGTAACATCTCAAGGCTTTTAAACTTGGTATTACTTGATAATCGCATAACGTAACATTTTACTGAATGTAAGCTTTTACTAATTTACCTGTCAAAAAAACACAAAAAATTTTAAAATCCATGAAGTGGATTTTGGAAGCTTGATTTCTTCCTTACAAATTAATGTCCACTTGCTTCTAATGTTACGATTCCACAGCCAAACAATTTTGTCTCAATAAATACTACTCGCCTCTCTTGTCTAAAGAGCCATTTAAACTAACACTAAACGTAAGATACTGTATGACAAGTTTACATTCGTTATAAATCCAGCAAATTACTTCCCTCTCCACCGCCTCATTGTAAACCCCTTGTGTGAGCTCTAAGAAATATTGCTACATAAGCTAGAAATCCGAAGAGAAGTTTCTAAACGCATAGTTTTAGAGAATTACGCGCACATAAACCCAACTGCTAGTCCTTATTTTCGAAGTACAGCACAATCAGTTCGTTTGCATCATAACGATTTTCTAAAATACTAAATATATTTCAAGAACTTTGTGAAATATAAACACATTTCTTGAGACTTAATATATTTTATTATTTTGTATATGCCATATTTTCTCTCATTATGAAATTAACAAACAATCTGAATTGATAGGAAACCACCTACCAGAAACAACAAAATAAAAGGCAGTTATAAGAACAATAAGACAGAATTTTAAAAAGGTAGTTAGAATTAACACAGACGAAAGACTGACTTTGATTGGTGGATTAATTGCTAATAATTTCTCTATGGTTACATGAGACAGAAAGAACCATTTAGAAAAAAAAGTCTTATGTTCTTGAGTATCTAAAACCTTGGTTCAGTTGTATCAGTATTTATATGTATAAACGAAATCCAAACAGAAAATACTATAGTTGCTTTAGTGCAAATAATTTCTTTGTCTTTAAATAGCTTACACTGCTCTCTTCATTTATTCCATTTACTCTAAGTATATTTGCACTATTCTCCTTTGGAGGAATATAGCAAAAGTAATTGTCCATTGTCTGTCTTTCTGACTATTTAACCTTTGATGTCTGTCACTTTATTCTCAAATTTTATGTTGCGTGTTGACCTAATTATATGGTTATATACTCTTGGCATTCTTTATGTATTACTTTTTATCGATTTATTTTAAATTTCTGTTCTATATGTAAGTTATTTGTTCTTCACCTGTTTGTCTGTCATTCCTTTCTCATTATTTATTTTTTCTTTACATCCTTGTTTATCATAACTATCTGACTATACCGTTATTAGTTCTCCTTACCTGTCTGCCACCATTGACTTTTTTTATCAGCTTTCTTTATCTATCTCTCACTGGCTAATTATAAAATTATCGTTTTTCTTTATCTATATACCATCATTGGCTAATGATAGCATTATCAGTTTTTCTTATCTATCTCTCTATCTGACTGACTGACTCTGATGTTTAATCTTTTGTATATGTCTATCATCGCTGGCTGACTCCTGTGTTGTCGGTTTTCATTATCTATTTGTCTATCAGAGCTGATGATAATGTTTATATACATCTGAATGCTAATCACCACTGTTTTAATGTATATATGTTTTACTTAAATGACTATGTAAGTACATGTATATCTGATCGTCTATCTTTGTCCGTGTATACGTCAGTCTCTCTCTAGCTATACCAATTTCCATGTCTTCATTTTTCTTGCTTGTTTCATTTTCTCACTCTCTCTCTGCATATATCATATTATTTTCTCTGTTTCTGTCGTTTTATCCTTTAACTTTTTTAGCTTGGTCTGTCTTCACTTCATTCTTCCTTGGCTTTTTATCTTTTCATCTACTTTTATATGTGTCTGGTTTGCTCCCTGGATATTTCTGCCCCAAACGTCCTATTCAGTTTGCTGTATACCGTTGGTTATTTGTTTACATATCAGAATTTTTCACCAGGTTCTAGAATATATTGAATTTACATTTGAGTGATAATTATAATAAATTATTGTATATAATGAGTTATGAGCTACCTCGTACAATGTGTGGTTTGAAATGAAAGTGATTTGATTATTGCACGAGAATGAACATATAGTTATATATATGTATTTAATTATCAACACATCTAATCAAACCAAATCTTCAGATATTTTTGTGACAATAAAACACATTATAGTCAACATTTCTTTAAGGCGTAAACAACTTCCTGCAAATCGCTTCGTCTTCTTTTTTAATTTGAAAAACGAATATCAGTATAGCCATAAGGAAGCATTAAAAATGTTAGTACATGTTTATTTTCAGTTCATATGTGACGTTTGCTATTAGTTTAATATTTATATTTTAGCTTTCAAATTTGTGCTACGAACCTCCACGTAAAACGTATAAACAATATAGCTTCTACTGACTATAACAATAACGCTTATGTTAAAAAGTAAGTGTTGGCATCAACTCAAAGAAATAATTACAGTTGTTACTCCTCAAACCTAACCACGAAGAAATGTATGTCATATTTCAAGAAATCCTATTGCTGAAACCAAGCCAGAGAACTCAACAGCATTTGAAAATATTGTGAGCCAGTTCTGTCACATCTTGAAGCCAAATACTTGAAAATAATTCACAGTTTACTTACAAACAATAAACAATAAGATGAACCTAGAGCATCCATATTCTTTTCATTTAAAAAAATCACGTTTTTTTTAATCTGCAAAATTCATTCATTACCAAAATATTTGTTTCGCTTTAAGATCAAAATAACAAAATAAATATATTTGGCCCATACAAGAAGTGATCAGATTTTTTGTATAATTGCAATACGATTTTTCGTAATTGTTGTTTAAATTTCATATTAGATCATTGAACTTTCGCATAGTCTTTAAACGATTGGACTGTATGTATGTGTGTGCATATACGTATATTTATTTTTTGAGAAAACATTTGGTATTTGTGTTTCTCCCATTGATATATATATATATACCGAGCTTGACTTGTCTTGACTGTACATATACAAGACATTACTAAGTCGATTAAGCTAATAATCGGTCCATTAACCTCCGGCATACTTTTACTCCGAACCAAGTTCGATTCCTATACGCCCAACTTATAAATCAGAAACTCAATATACATTTTATGACTTTGTGTATCTTTATGTTCTAGTTCTTTTGAAACAATCACATAACACGGTCAGTAAACATTTTCTTCAATTGAATTGTAGAAGAAAGTGTTTTAGCCCGGAATTCTAGAACTAACTCTGATATACCGAGATATGTTCAATAAGACATGATTGAAATCCACACTTTTCAAGTTTCTTTCATGGAGTAAAAATGTAACTGTCTTTTGTTGTACCCATTGAATACGCTTTCTCGCTAAGTTGGTTTTCGTTCCTAATCTCCATGTAAACTAGGAGAACATCACTTTAACTTCCTGATATTTACCACGCGCCATCCTTTCATATCATATTCATCCGTAATGTCGTTAAAAGCTTGGCTTTATGGTTTGTTGACCAAGTGACACTTAGAAAAACGAATCTTTCATCCCGTGGAAGTTCACATTACACTCACACAAACTGTCCATTCGGCTCCTCCCACCTCCCCACATCAGCACCACTAGTTTCATAACATCTCGCTTGTCTCGTGCGTCACGTGCTCACTGCAGCGGAAACAGAGTTGGCTGCTCGTGTCGAATGCGGCAGTTTCTTCAAGATGTTACTATCTTTCTTTACTTTAATCTTTTACTTCATACTTGTCTTTTCTAAGGAACCAGAATGTATGGACGAACTGGTTTTATTGTTTTGGATTTACAAAATGACTCAAAGAACGGAGTATACGATAACAGAATTTCAGAATGTATTAATGAAAGACATAAAAAAGAAATGTAAAGAGAATGAAGGTAACTCGATCAAAAGTTTAATTAATTTAGGACTTAACACATAACAGTAGGAATAGACGTAACCCTGTACTTACAAATCCAAAGTATACAACTCTTCCACTACCTTAAGATAAGATGTCGTATTCATTTTTCTTAAACGTGACAAATGTGTATGAATATAAACGTGCAGTAATTTTAGAAATATATAACATCGAGCCATTATAGCTCATTCTACCTTTAAGTAAAAACACACTCGTCTCAGTTCTAATTATACTATTAAACAAAAAAAATATCATTTTAACTACTAAATAAAAACGCATCGAACTCAAATATTGATACAAAATCCCAGCCGCCTGAAACCCTAAGTAAACTATTATACAGAAATCCAATTGCTGACTATACTATTAAACAAAAACACACCCACCTCAAGTACTGATGTTATTAAATAAAACACTGGTGAAACAACTCAGAAACTGTTTCATTTATTATTTAAAATGTCAGCCATCCTAAGTATTAATTATATCATAAAACAGAAACTGAGTCATCTCATAGACTTATTCAACTGTTATACAAATGCTCAACTATTTTAGACATTGACGCAAGTATTACACAAAGTAGTTGGTCTTCTAGAACTTTAACTTAACTGCTAAACAAATTCGCGACAATCTTAAATAATGACACCACGAATAAACATTGTTACCTGGCGGAATATCTTGTCTCATTTTACAATAGGTGGTTCAGGGGTAAGCTTGTGGGCTTATATCCAAAATTCAGGGTTCGTTCAAAGACAGCCCTTTTGTGTAATTATGTTATAAATAAAAACTTTTTTTTGTTATGTCAAATACAATCAGAATTTAGTGTTAATAAATTTATTAATATCATTTGCGGATGCATATAGCAAAAATTTATTTTAATAATTGGTAAAAATCACATTGACACATCAACGTGCACATAATTACATAATTACCTGTCATAAGATAATACACATTTATGTCGAGTCCATCGCTGGTACAGCGGTAAGTCTACGGATTTATAACGCTAAAACCAGGGGTTCGATTTCCCTTGCTAAACGCAGCAGATAGCCCGATGTGGCTTTGCAATAACAAATACACACACACACATAAATAAGAGATTTTAAAGTTATTTAATAATTTAAAATATACTCTCTAGTAACATAAGCCCTCGGCGGACTCACAAGATAGCCTAGTGTGACGTTATTATAAGACAAAACACAAACACAGTAATATAAAACATAGTAATTTCAAGGAAAAAACTTCCAAGGTCTTCAAAAACGGCTGTCAATAACATAATTGTTTAGGTCCGGCAGGGAAAGATGGTTTAAGTAATCGACTCGTAATCTAAGGGTCACGAGTTTGAATTCCCGTTACACCTAATATTTTCGTCCTTCAAGCCGTGGGGCATTATAAGTTACGGTCAATCCTGCTATTTGTTGGTAAAAGAGTAGCACAGGGATTGGCTGTGGGTGGTGATGACTAGCTGCCTTCCCTCTAGTCTCACTCTGCTAAATTAGTAGCTGCTACCACGGATAGCCCTCGTGTAGCTTTGTGCGAAATTCGAAAAAACCAAACCATTTACGTCACCAAATGCTGCAAGAAAGAGGTAGGGTGTATCATATTAATTTTTATCTCCTTAACGTATACATTGAAAACATAAATATACAAACTAAATCTCTATTATCACATAAGAGTTTAATACATCTATGTTTCAGAACACAAATATGATGTAACTCCAACGATTCTAACGTAAAAATAAAAAAACGTTAAATGTGCTTAAGCCCTTGTCACCTATTTACTGATCTATATTTTCGTCCTCCGCTGGTACAGCGATAAGTCTACGGATTTACAACACTAAAATCAGAGGCTCGATTCATCTTGGTGGACACAGCAGATAGCCTGATGTAACTTTGCTATAAAAGCACACAAACATACTCTATATTTTCAAATGAAAGTAAATAATAATCATTAAAAAAAGTAACAATGATTCAAATACATTCGATGTTTTTATTTTATTTCTAATGTTTGTTTCTGTACTCTTCTTGCTCTTAATGCCCCCGCTAGTACAGCGGTAAGTCTACAGATTTACAACGCTAAAATCAGGGGTTCGTTTCCCCTAGTTGGGGTCAGCAGATAACTATAAAATAACACACACACACTTGCTCTTAATGAATCCCATCGGGGTAGGGTGGAGTCAGAGGTAAGTTCATGGATTTATAACTCTAAAATTCGAGGTTCGATTCACCGCGGAGGCGAGAGCCCAAATAGCCATTGTGTGACTTTTGACTTAAAAATCAACAACGACGACGACAACTTTCCTGATTGGAAAATAACTGTTTTTGTTGTTTATTAATCAAACGTGCTTTAACTTATGGACCATGTGTCTAAACTTTTACAAAAAATTACATAATTCTTTAATGAGAAATTCTGGCACATCTGTAAGTCAAACATCTTTAGCCTGGTAGTTAGGGTGTTCGATCCGCAATCACTGTCACCGAATATGCTCATCCTTCCAGCTGTGGAGGCGTCGTTACCTGACAGCTAATTCCACTATTCACTGATAAAAGAGTAGCTCAAGAGTTAGCAGTTGGTCATATTGAATAACGCCTTCCCTTTAGTCTATCATTGCTAAATTAGAGACGGATAACGCAAATATTCCTCATGTAGCTTTGCGAGAAATTAAAAACAAGCCTCACATGTTTAAAAAGTAGTTGCTTAGATAGCATATTGTGATACAAGATTACTTATTATTATCACATTTTATTCTTCTCCAAGGCACAAACCTAATGTTCTTGTAAGAACCTAGGAACGTGTTATTTTGTAATTATTATACGGACTCCTAATTTACTCTAAACTTATTAACGTTGACACTTAAAACATGGGGAACTGAAAAGGTTAAACTTCAACGTTTGTTACCATAATTCATCACACTTATAGAAGAGCAATGCTTTCTTCTTTTCTGAACGGTAAGAGATATCTTTGTTTCCTTAATCTTTGTCTTGTTAAAAAAAGGCACTCGAGATAATGCGAACAAGTGGCTCGATCAGTGGCTTTCAGCAAAGATTTGCTTTTCTTGAAATTAAGAACAAAAAGAGAGAGCATTGCTTGAGGTTATTAACGTAAGCCTTCTTGGCCCTTGACATTTCAAGATGATGACACAGGCTTTCCAAAACTCAGCCGTCTGTGATGATCTGCCTCTGACAACGAATACAGCGTGAAATCGACAATATTTGTCCGTTTCACGGTTGGTTATCGACGGGTGTCTGTGCTAGCGACATTTACCGCCATCAAAGGGGCATGTCTCTAGGGCCACGCAAAATCCCGTGTCTTATGTAGAACATTGTCGCAGGCAAACATGCGACTTGAAACTGGACGATGATCACCCCTGATAGTAGAGTGGTCGCTGGTGGTTTAGGCGATCGAAATTGATAATTTAATTAGGCTGAATGGAAAAGAGAAACTCTCGGCGCAGAGGAGTTAGGGCGAAACCGAACAATGGTCCTCGCGAGACTTAGTTTTATCTCTCATAATATAAAGTGTCAGATTACCAAGCACACACAAAACATGGAGATTAATCTGTGAGAAAATTTCACTTTTGAAAGAGACAAATGTCAAAACCTACGATAATGCGTTTATAGATTCTCAAGTTACCTACTGCTTTCTACTCAGCTAGCTACTGATGGAAGGCAATAACGACAAAGAAAACAGCGCTTTTTGGTTCTTTTAGCGTGTTTTCATAAAAGTTTGTTGTATGTTTTAAATGAGAAGCAACACAACGAGTTATCTACACATCAAAGCGATCAAACGTTCATAACTTTAATTATTGTCAAAATATGTTTAATCTTTAAATTCGCGCTCGCATGGTTCATAAGAATGTAAAGAAAATGTAAATTATAACACACAAGTATTTTTACTTTTATACCGATAATTTAGCCTTGAGCAACACGCAAGAGTTGGTCTCTTACTGATTAACATATGTTGACCAAGATAGCAGCACGTGACGCGTTTAGCTAAGTTTACTTATTTTCTTTGTTTTATTTGAATATCCACGGTATCATAGCGTACATCAGTCACTACATTTCATTAAGATAAACGCAACACGATTTACAAGCTTGTTGTTAGTGTCATCGTAAAGCATAGTCCAAATATAAACAATCCAATTCAGATTTAAGCATTGATGTATTGTAAAGAAGGCTGGTACGGGTCTTTAGAATACATTCTTACTTCTAATGGGTTTATCGTCATCATCAGATTTAAACTTCCAAAAACGCTTAAAATGAATCAAAATAACGTGTACAGTAATTTAAGTAAAAGTAAAAAGATATCTTTGTGAGCTAAACAAAATCCATTACATACTGTATTAACAATATGATACTTTCTAACCTGAATGCTATCAAATGGCGGAACTTCCTTTTTCATGGGCAAATTGTATTAAAATATCCAACCAGAATTTATAGTTCTGTTTAGAAGTCTTGAGTCTGAAACTTTTGACTAACCTTTGGACTAATATTAAGTAAGTCGTTTTTCCTTTTTTGTTAGTTTTAATTTCAAACGTTTTATTGCATATTATGGTAAAAACACAATTGGTTCTGTTCGATATATTCTTGTATCCCGCTAGTACAGGGGTAGTCTACGGATTTACAACGCTAAATCTAGGGGTTCGATTCCTCTTGGTGGACTCAGCAGATAACACCATGTGGTTTTGTTATAAGAAAACACACACGATATTTTTATTATTTAAGAACTCTATATAGTTTTATTTATTGTACGTAAGAGTTTTATGAAACTTTTGTTTAAATAGTGCATAGCTTTAGCTAAGATAAGCCCGTAACAAACACACGTTTAGGAGAAACTGTATCGTTTTACTTTGCTTATATTAATTAAACACACTTGTGATTCGATGTTGCTAAATTTTACTGCTAGATCGTACAAAAATAGGCTAAAAAATTGCAGTGGATGTTGTTGGCTTGCTTGCTTCCCTCTAGAATTTCTTTTTAAAAATTAACAACGGCTATGTGCAGATAACCGCTACGAAGCTTTACTTAAACGTTCGTGAATTTAGAGCATTTCATGCCTACATTTCCGTTTATGAATATTAAATGAATGCAGTCAGCTACTACGAGTTTCAAAAAATTGATAAAGCGTAGCTGTTAGTTCGAGTTCAAAACTTCAAAAAACACAAAGTAAAATTCCTATAAGTTCGTTTTGTATTTCTTGCAAAGCTACATGAAAGCTACCTGAACTAGCCATTCCTAATTTAACAGTAATAGATTAGAGGGAGGACAGCTAGTCAATATCATCCACTGCCAATTCTTGAGCTACTCTTTTACCAACGAATAGTGGGATTGACTGTCACTATATAACAACCACACGGCTGAAAGGCCGAACATGTCCGATGTGTTCCAATGATAATCATACCAAACTAGTAGTACAAGAGACTGCCAAGCATCCCTGTGGCTTAGCGATGAGCCTGAGGTTTATAACGCTAAGAACCATTCTGCAACTTTGTACTTAATAGCAATTAAAACAAATAAGCTAAACTTTGGGTTCAAGAAATACCAGAAAAGGTGCATTTAATAATTAAATGTGAACAAAACACTACATTCTCACGTAAATATCTTTCATATGTGTAATCTGTAATCATGAACACTGTGTTACGACCCAGTAGAAACATAAAATATAAATCTGCAATAACCAAAAAATACTCACCAGAAGGCGTTTTTTTTCTACGGCTTAAACGCTGGTTATATATATAGATGTGTTCTTTGTGTGGTACATGTGTATAAATAAATGTACATATGTACTGAGGGTGTTTCTTTATATACATATAATCTTACAGAATTTGTATAATCTTTCACTTTATATTTACAAAGATTCTCCAGGTACAGATGTTCTATTTGAAAATTAAGTCAAATGTAACCAACTTTCATTAATTGATAGCAAGAAGTTAAATAACTGTACTTTCTTTGTACTCGCGTATGCTATCGTTTTGTCATCGCATATATAAATATATTATTAGTATATTTTTATTGTAGAAATTTTACTTTTGAAATTAATCTGTAATGTACAAAATGAAGTGCATCATCACAAATATGAATTTATAAAGAAGAAGAAATAGAATGATTGAAAATGATTTGATATTTTAGTATCGTATGGACTGACACATTAGCACACATGCAACCTAACTTTTAATTTAGGAAGTTACTATTATTACATACGCTGAACGTACAGAAATTCATAGTATTGATTTGGTTTGAATTTCGAGCAAAGCTACACTCAACTCACAATATGCGAATCTTTCAACCGTAGGAGTATTATGATATAACGATTAATCACATAATTCGTTGTGAAAAAAATAGCTGACAGTGGGTGTTATTAGCTAGCTGTCTTCCTTCTAGTCTACTACTTTGAAATTGGAAGGACTTGTACAAATGGTCCTCGAGTTGCTTTTGCATAGAATTCATTAAACAAACAAACCTAAGCTTTATTTTTGTTTACTGTATAACTATCTCTGTAAAATTTAAAACCAAATTCCATAATATTTAGGCCATTAGTTTCACAATTAATATTTTGTTTTTCCCACGCCCCTTTTAATTATTGCGGATCACTTACGTTAAGGCATGACCAGGTGGTTAAGGCACTCGACTCGTAATCTGAGGATCGCGGGTTCGAATCTCCGTTGCAACAAACATGCTCACCCTCTCAGTCGTGGGTGCGTTATAATGTGACAGTCAATCCCACTATTCGTTGGTAAAAGAGTAGTCCAAGAGTTGGCGGTGGGTGGTTATGACTAGCTCCCCTTCCCTGCAGTCTTACATTGCTAAATTAGTAACGGCTAGTGTAGATTGCTCTTGTGTAGTTTTGCGCGAAATTCAAAACATTACAACTTCTTAAAGAGATATGGTAATCATGCAGAAACACATGTAAGTTTTTTAAGTAGTGTACTATTGTTTGAAATGTATTCTAAAATTCGACTATTTCTTCAGTTGAGACTAGCAATAAATTTAACACATACTCGCAAATATATTCTTTGAGGAAAATGAAATGTACTTTACGTATTTTTTGTCAGTTAATAAACGGCAATCTGAAAACCACATATTTCTATAGAATTAAAAGAAATGGTTATTCGGGTTTGTTCGTTGATTTGAAAAATTAATTGGTAAGAATTTTAATTATATCTACATATTCAAGTACTGGTTCTTTTTGTTTTACTTTTTATTAGATACTGTAAATCTTTGTTGTGGGAAAAATACGCATGAATAGCTCATTTTTTTAAACGTGTAGAAAAGGTTGTTTTTATTTTCTATATATGAACAAAGAGTCAGTAGAATTTAATCTTGTATATGTATACATGTGCGTGTTTGTTTGTACTAAATACCAGCCATGACGAGATAAAAGGAAGGATGTTTAGAAGTCAATATTTACGCCCCACTAAGAAATTAATGTCCATACGATCACCGCTGCAGGAGGTAGGCTCAAGTTTCTCCATTTCTGAAATTGATTTCCCCCATCCAAAAGGCAAGCGGGTAACAGAGGGATTGACGGCGGCTGTTAGCACGTGAGGTGCGTGTAACGCTCGTTTTATTTATATTCAGCCAACAGTACTGGTTCTGATGCGTGCTAACGACGGAAGCTTTGCTTTGTTGTTGACGGAAACAGGGCTGTTGAAGGAACTACTGCTTTCTGTAGACGTTGTTCCGGTCGGTAACAGAGGTTAAATATGTTATCGTCATGATATTCAGTAGAATCCAAAGAACTAATAATAACGTATAAAAAAAAAAAGCCAATCTACCTTTTAAATAAATAAAATGTAATTTAAAAGTGAAAAATGTGTTCAGAATTTACCATCGGAATACAGTAAATATCCACATCGTTTTTAACTTTATACACGTTTCGATCACTGTGGAAATCAAAATGAATAATCGTTTTGTGTTTGCGAAGTAAACAAAGATATCGCAAGTACATATTCTCTAACAACAGAATCGCTATACACAGTCGAGAGGGTGTGTGAAATGCTCAATTGTTAAGTATTAAACAACACATTTAATTGTAAACACTATTCTTTAAAATTACTATTACGTTAATGTAATTCATGTACTTTAATTTGCTTAGCTGGTTATTGCATGTTGTTTATTTCCTGTTGTTGTTTTCTTAGTTCAAAGTGCTCCTCGCTAGTACAGCGGTAAGTCTACGGATTTACAATGCTAAGACCAGGGGTTCGATTCCCCTCGGTGGGTTCAGCAGATAGCCCGATGTGGCTTTGCTATAAGAAAACACACACACACACACACTTAGTTCAACGCCCAACAATGGATTATTTGCACCCTGTCTACCGCAGGAATTAAACAGCGAATTTGAGCGTTGTAAACCTCTAAAGTATTACCACCGAACCACGAGAGGGGAAGGAGATGAGAGATATTTACAAGTTAGAAACGTTGCCAACATGAAATACATCTTTGAATTCTTTTATTATCTCCCTAAATGAAACAACAAATCATGCAAGTGGGATTTGGATGCATTTGTTCTTAAATGTCCTAATTTTATTCACCAACGAATAATTCTACACCATGAATATATCTAAAGAGACTCAGAAGTTGGGTGAGCTGATAAGATTAAAATCATTATGAACCACCCAAATGTTCATTAGATTGCTCAGATAAAACTTGCTAAATGTCTCTAGTGTAACACCAACATTTATACTATTACGTAAAGAAAACTAGAATGCATGCATAGAAATCATTTTTAAACTAAAAACACTTTCTGTTCTTTTAAATGCATGCTTAAATACCGATACGTTCGTAACTTGTGTTGATTAAATAATCAAAGGAAAGTTGAAATCGTTTGTCAAAGAAATGAAACTATTTTGTCAACTTACTTTTATGACTTATGTTTTTTGTCACTGTCCCATTCGGAAACTTAAAAAAATACACACCGGTCCTTAAATAGCTGTTTGTTAAATCGGAAAGCCAAATGTGGTATCTGCTGTGTCCACAGCTGAAAATTGAGCCTGGATTTAAGCGTTGTAAGGCCACAAACATATGTTGTGACAACGGTGGACAAACGTCAGTAATATAAAAGTTCTGAATAAACATTTAATGTAACTTGAAGGTTAATATTACGCATTAAACGCTTAATCTGTTGAAGCAAAGTGAATTGTTAGGCTAACAATTGATAATAATGATCTCAAATTGCTAATGTTTTTATTTCTTCTAGTATTTTATATTTTAAAACACAAAAACATAAAAAATAAACAAAACCATGAAAATTTATATAGAACCTTGGAAAATTTGTGGAGTGTTTTAAAACTAGTTCTCAAATTACCGTTTACTATCTATGAGAGTCTATATAATGCACAATGTTAAGTAATTTTGTGTTTGTACCTATCAAAACTTTTAATATTATAAAACGCCCGGCATAACATGGCCAGATGGTTAAGGCACTCGATTCGTAATCCGAGGGTCGAGGGTTCCAATCCCTGTCACACCAAACATGCTCACCCTCTCAGCCGTGGGAGCGTTATAATGTTACGGTCAATACCCCTATTCGTTGGTAAAAGAGTAGCCAAAGAGTTGGCGGTAGGTGGTGATGACTAGCTGCCTTCCCTGTAGTCTTACACGGCTAGCGCAGATATTTCTCTCGTAGCTTTGCGCATAATTCAAACCAAACCAAACTCATACTTTTGAAAATATAGTGTGTGTGCGTGTTTTCTTATAGTAAAGCCACATCGGGCTATCTGACTGAGTCTACGGAGGGAATCGAACCCCTGATTTTAGTTTGAATAGATGGACTAGAAAGAAATATATATAGTCAAACGTATTCAACGTCAACTTTTGACTGCTCTAATCGAATAGTGAAATTTACCTATCACTCTGATAACGCAGGTGCAACAGAACTTGAACCAAAAATCTTAAGATTCGCAGTCCGACATACAAATACTAAGCCGTATCCGGTCCGTTTATAATTATATCTCTAATATTACTGAAATATAACTCTAGAACTAACTTATGTTTAACTACTGAAATAAATAACCAGGTGGTCAGAGCGCTGGACTCATAATCTAAGGGTCATGGGTTCGAATCCCCGTCACACCAAACAAACTTGTCATTTCAGCGATGGGGATTTTATAATGTTGTGGTCAATCTCACTATTCGTCGATAAAAGAGGAGTCCAAGAATTGGCGGTCGGTGATAATGAATTGCTACCTTCCCTCTAGTCTTACACTGCTAAATTAGGAACGGCTAGCGTAGATAGCCCTCGTGTAGTTTTCCGCGAAATTCAAAACAATCAATATTAAAAAGAGTCAGAAAATATAGGGTGGTATCAATCACTCATCAGTGTAAAACAAATAGGAGATCGAAGTAAATTAATAGAATGAACATAAGCATCGATGACATTCTGTTGAAATATTTTGTGAAATTCATGCGCCATACAAGATCTTGTAACTAGCAAATTCGTGGACTCACACACAACCTTTGTATAAATAGTTTAGTGAAAAGTGTTTAGAAACGTATTTTTATGTTAAATTACATGAGAAATCTGTTTTCGCTGTAAATAAACTAAATATTATAACAATTAAAATCAAATTTAAGATGAAATATCTCTCGCTATAAAGAACTAAATTCTATGATGTCAGAATTTTTATCCCAAGGTTTGAATACAATATTGTTAAATAACTGCATTTTTACTGTTTGAACGCAAAGTTACACGATAGGTTAGGTTATCTACGCTCTAGTCGCCGTAAGGAGTCGAACCTTATAGTTTACCGTTGTAAGTCCTAAAATGACTCATGGGAATGTAGAGAAATTAGCTAATTGTGCGATGGTAGATTGTAAATAGAATTTTTTTTTACTTTTCTTTCTATAAAGTTCTCGGATTTTACTTTTAATACGTGAAAATGAGTTAATGTTTCGCCATTTTTCACACGTTTCAGGCTCTCTAAAAAGTAAACTGTTAAAGTCATTTCAAAAGTACTTCATAATAGAACCTGCAGCCTATAACGTCTAATAGTTGCTCTTTTTTATATAATAATTTCAGTAGAATATTATGCAAGCATGTTGATGAAAATAAGTAATCACTTTCACTCAAAACATACATGAACCCTATAATGTTATTAGCACAACATAATACTGATTTTATTACTTCGTGCAGTAATCATACATGGACGTAATCCTTAAGAGGACAAATTATTTAACATAATTATGAAAACAGTGTGTAAAATGCAAATGCGACGATATAGCTCTTTTCTTTTGTGAGAAAATAAATTCCACTAGAATATAGTCACATGTTACATTTTTACTGGCTGTCATCTACAAAGTAAATAATGACGATCTAGAATTATGGCTGTAAAAATATGGGCAATAATACTATTCCCAGTAGTAGTGTAATGAATGCGATAATGATTCTAAAGATAGAAATGACACACAATAAGCAGAGAAAACTCAGCTGTTACTGGTGTCAGATACTCAGTGCAATATATTTAGGTGTAATTTTCCTAGGAGTTGTACAGAAATTCTGAAGAGATTACATGAAACGGGAGTTGTTGATAACAGTAGTTATCGATATAGGAGACTCAACACCTTTAGAATGATAAGATTCATATTTGTACGAAGTAGTCTCAGTGAATTTGTAGTTGTTCGCAAGCCAATGTTTAGAAGATATAACCATATTGAAAGGCTGTAATTGGTATTAGACCTCATACAGTGGGACGAAGCTGGTAAATGGTGGTCTCCAGAAGAAAAAAATCCAATTTTAAATTGTATGGCAAAAGCCTAACAATGGCTTATTCAAAGGCATAGAGGTGTACAGTATAACGGTTAATATAAAAACTTCTATAGTAAAGCATCTCAGCGAAGGGTATTGGATGTCAACATAAAATGTATGACACCTTGACTGCTGACAGGTACAGACAGATTCTTATCTCTCAGTAGCAAGATCTCTTAGGCCGTGATTAATTTTCCAATAAAACAATGACCTTAAGTATGCCACTAATTTAATAAACTGATTTCTGGGAGGAATAACAAAGGCCAATGATACACTCGCAAATGCGATGTAACCAGTAAAAAGTCACAATATAAATATTATTGTTGAACTAGCTAATACGAAGAGTGAAACGCTCTAATAATAATCAAACAACTTGGTTAAATTGTGAGAAATAATTACAGGGCGATGAAATGTATTTGACAATCAAACAATGATGATCTTTTAACAGCATAAAAACAATATTTTCTGCTATTGTTGAAGCGAATGTGAAACAGTGTTATATTGTATAACTTATTAATATTTTTTTTATATTTGCTGTAATAATGTATTGCACTAATGGTAAAAACCCGGCATGGCCAGGTGGTTAAGACACTCGACTCGTAATCTGTAGGCCGAAGGTTCGAATCCCTGTCACACCAAACATGCTCGACCTTTCAGCCGTGGGAGCGTTATAATGTGACGGTCAACCCCACTATTCATTAGTAAAAAGTAAATTAAGAGTGGTATTGACTTCCTACCTTCCCTCTAGTCTTACACTGCTAAATTAGGGACGGCTAGCGCAGATATCCCTCGAGTAGCTTTGCGCGAAATTCAAAACAAACAAAAAACTAATGGTAAATTGATTATTTACTTGTTAGTACTCGCTCTCATAAATATTTATTGTAATGTATATGATCATATAAATATAATGTTGTTATTTATATTATCAGTTACTACTTCTCTATTTTCAGGTTATTGTAGATTGATAAATAAAGTTTCTCAGATAGTATGCGGTTATATCACACTAATGCAAATGCAGTATTTGCTTCGTATTTGTAACACATAGAAGAGATAGCCTGCACGAAAACTTTGTTTTTCACTGTATTTACGTAAAGTATAAAACAATTCAAAATTACTTATGACAGTTTTCGAATTAACCTGCGCTTTTGTTCTCGTATACTTTTATCACTCAAAATTAGTATTATAATTACATAGAAAAAATTATAGAAAATTACATTGAAAAAATAATCTTAAAGTAATCTAAGATTTATCCTTGATAACTTTAACTGTGGTCTAATATTACTTAAAAAGTTAAAGCCAAAATTACAATAATTTTAATTGTGCCTTCTGTTAATATGAGACATGTAATTAGATAGCAATATGTCGACTACATTAATAACATTTTCAATCTTTTGTTATTGGCAACATTAGTGCTTCATTATTTGTGAAGGAAACCTAATCAAATTTCTCGTGAATGGTTTGGCCTGTTTTGAATTTCGCGCAAAGCTATACGAGGGCTACCTGTGCTAGCCGTCCCTAATTTAGCAGTGTAAGACTAGAGGGAAGGCAGCTAGTCATCACCACCCACCGCCACCTCTTAGGCTACTCTTTTACGAACGAATAGTGGGATTGACCGTCACATTATAATGTCCCCACGGCTGTAAGGGCGAGCATGTTTGGTGTGACGGGGACTCGAACCCGCGACCCTCAGATTACGAGTCGAGTGCCTTAACCACCTGGCCTCCTCGTGAATGTTTAGATTATTCTTTTAGTTGATTCGTATTCTATACAGTAATGACTTCCTAAAGTAAAGCAGCTATATTCATTATTATCCTATTACGTATATGTTTTATCATTTATAAAATAGTGAGCAGTGTTATTGTTACTAGGAAATCAAAAATAATCATAAACATTAATAAATGCACACCATTAATAAATTTATTAGCAATTCTAGTTGACCCTCACAAAAGTTAGAATAATTAGGAAATTAAGGTTTATTAAACAAGTCGATATTCCACTAAGGTTTATTAAACAAGTATATACCGTCTATTAAACAGGTCGATAGCGTGCCAAAATTATTAAGCAAGTCGACACAATACTAAAATTTATTAAACTAGTAGATACCTCACCAAGATTTATTAAACTAATAGGTACCTCACCAAGGTTTATTGAAGTAATAGATACCTCACCAAGATTTATTAAACTAATAGGTACCTCACCAAGATTTATTAAAGTAATAGATACCTCACCAAGATTTATTAAACTAATAGGTACCTCACCAAGATTTATTGAAGTAATAGATACCTCACCAAGATTTATTAAACTAATAGATACCTCATCAAGATATATTAAAGTAATAGATACCTCATCAAGATTTATTAAAGTAATAGGTACCTCATCAAGATTTATTAAACTAATAGATACCTCATCAAGATTTATTAAGCTAATAGGTACCTCACCAAGATTTATTAAACTAATAGGTACCTCACCAAGGTTTATTAAATACAAAACATAGTCAGGTTTATTAAACAGCTATATTTCTTCTTTTAACCTCTTTTTAGGAGTCTATCATTGATATTGCAGTACATTCCTAATTGATGCTTTATAACAGGCCTGTTGAACGTAAAGGCTAGCATTTTTTTTCAATAAAAGCATTTTATTCTTTTTAAATTTAAAACCAGGATTTTTTTCTCTGAATGCGCAGCCCGGAGTTGTCTTGCGTTTTATTCTAATTTCTCGTGATTAGAAAAAGAATTACAGTAAATTAGATTTTCAATGTAGCAAGCAAACGTTTATCTCGCCTTCCGGGTAAGTGTTAAAGCACATGGCGATTGTGTAGATTCAGGTCCCAGAGGGAACCACCGTCACAACTGCATGGTCTAATTCCTTGATACAACACACATCTCCCCGCCCCCTACCCCACAGAATCATTCTCTGTCCAGGTTACACTGTAACAGTCTTGCAGCTAATACTAGCGGGTTCTCCAATACGGCATGTCACTTTCTGCAAGCCATAAGCCCCAATGCTTTGCTTAAATCATGGATAAGGTTTAGGCTACTTCAGTACTCGCCTTGGGGCACTTCTCGCCTGAAGCGAGATTTGACGTGATGAATTACAGCATTATTGGTTGTGTCAGGGGATTACCAGTATAATGTGTAAACAAACTTTCCAAACCCTTATCTTAAACTGATTATAACATGTAGTACATGACAAAATGTATTTTAGCAGTGCTTTTCAGCCTTTACACCAACTCACATTTGTTTTAAATGCACATTGTTGTCCTATTTTCAAACAAAATAGTAAATTTTCTAAATATAATGATTTTCCTGTGTAATTTGTTAAGTTTTAGAGAAAGGTGTATCATACATAAAAACACCAGAAAACTATTGGTTTGTGAAAAAAATTACAACACATTTTCTGCTAAGTATCTTTATTTGAGACAAAGTTTGGTTTTGCTATTTCATACCTAATTAATAAGTTATTTATTTGCCATTTCATAAGTTAACTTATCTGTTGTTATAAGTAACTCATAAATGTAAATCTTACTTGCAACATTATGTACACTGTGTTAGTTCATAATGTGGGATCTTCAAACAAACTCTAAACCTTTTTTTAGTAGGTTCTATATAAACAATCTATAAAAGTAAACGTTGCCGTCGTCTTGTAAATACGAGCGGTTATAAACTTATAACAGAATCATTTATTATCTTTGCGAGAAGTGAATTTTTTAAAGCAATCAGCGAAGAAAATGTTTTGTTAGCAGGTTGCAAACACTAATAGTGATTTGAATTTAATTCAATTAATAATATTAGTTTCGTAAAGAAGCCCCCTAGTGGCACAGTGGCACGTCTACGGACTCGCACCGCTAGAAACCCGATTTCGTTACCCGTGGTGGGCAGAGTACAGATAGACCATTGTGTAGCTTTGTGTTTAATTCAACAACAAAATTTATAAAGAATGCCAAAATTCGTGTAGTAAATGTTGTACAGCAAAAAACAACTGAAAAGCATCAATAACATAATTGGATTGATGTTTCAATTGCATAGTTTTGTAAGTACAGAGTTCAGCCATGAACACAAAAGAGTGCTACTTAGCATATTTCTTATATAATGACTGATAATCTGACCTACGTTTATTAAAATATTTGAAACAAGTGTATATTAAAACAAATAAATATGTATTATTAATAACTTCTCGTTCAAAGTAAGCGTAATGAACAGAAATAACAAGAAGCATACAAATAAATACAGCTACTTTTTATATAAAACGTAGTAAGATTACATCAATAAAGCTCAAACCTATGGCAATTATTACACACTGAGACGGTGGGCCTTGTTTGTTTTTTTAGAATTTCACGCAAAGTTACATGAGGGAAATTGCGCTAGCCGTGCCTAATTTACCAGTGTAACACGAGAGCGAAGTCAACTAATCATCACCACTCACCGCCAACTCTTGGGCTACTCTTTTACCAACGAATAATGGGATTGACCATCACATTCTAGTGTCCCTGCGGCTGAAAGTACAAGCGTGTTTGGTGTGACGGGGATTCGATCCCGCGGATTATGAGTCGAGTACTCTACCCGCTTGGCCATGCCGGACTCATCAGGTCTTCTCTCACTGTTAACAATATTTCCATTCGTAATATATGTAATATCTCACGAAATTCGGTCAACGTAGTATATTTAATTTAGTCTTACATCCATATACAGTCTTGGACAAAGTATTTGCACATTCTGTAACAAATAAAATCATTATTATTAAGATGAAATGTAAATACACTTAGCACTGTTAAACGAAGAAATACATGTTATATTAAATACGTACCTATGTAGTTTGTTCAATGAGACGAGTTCTATTGATATCATGAACACTTTATTAGAAGAGAAAGATATTTAAATCAGTATTTCACCTGTCACAATAAAATTTTACCAGACCTATATAATGACCAAATATAATATCAAATTATTATAAATAGTGTCTTTAACCTCATATCAGTTTATATTAAACACTAAATATTTGGTTGGTCCTCTTCCTACTGTAATACCCTCCGTAAGACAACGTGACATGCTGTCATGAAATTATTGATGTATTCCACTGTGGTTTCATTTTGCCTTATCACTAGAAGGCGCTGCAACTCAGTAGTAGCTGACTTAGAATCGTGATTAATCATTTTTCGGCTCAATTTTCCCCAACAGTTCTCGATGAAATTACAATCTGGACACTTTGTTGTTCATGACAATTTCGTAACGTCCTCCTGGTCGAGAGAAATCCTGTACGATATGCACAATGTAGACACTTGTATTGTCATCCTGAAAAATACAGTTTTGACAAGTCTTTCTGTAGTATATGGTAGAATTATTGTCTATATGCGATGACTGTACGAAAAGCCATTGATGTTTCTCTGGAGGATATGAAGAGTAGTTTTCCACCATGATGAATAGCTGCCTAGACGTATACTGCTCCACCCCCTATGGGAAAGGCAGTCTTTCCGCATCTGTTCTCCAGGCAAACGATGAATACAAATCATACCATTAGCTTTAATAAACTGGAAACAGGACTAATCTGAAAAGTGATATGTCGCCACTATCTTAGCTGTAAGGTGGTATGATGTCTTGTCAAGTAACACGGTCATGGTGGTGAATTTTGGTTAATATCGATTTGCAGCCAACCTTTCTCGCAAAATAAGCTTGTTTGGTCAGTTCCCCATTCACTGTTCTTCTGGATACCCTGAAATTAGTGTGTTCATGCCATTCCTGTCAAAAGATGTTACAAGACATTTTTCGATCTTGACGTATTAACTTGATGTAAACACGGTCATCTCGAGCATTGGTTTTTCATTTCTAACAGTTGACTTTCCTGGAACAATGTTTCCTGTAGTCCGATGACCTTTGAAGATTCTGGATTCAGTATACTGAAGTAACCCAATATTCTGGGAATGTCCACTTGCTTCATACCATTTGACGCCGTTATAACTTCTGACACTCAACTCTACACCAAGTACAGAGAAATTGTTGAACAAAGCGTTGATCTGTTTCGTAAAATATTACAATAAAAGCACATTCTTTATATAGTAAACAGATGTGTATGTGTTTTTTGACGAACAGATGCTCAGAACAACTTTAACAGACCAGAATAACATTAACACACACGCTATCTTCTCTGTTACGGCTCGGGCATTTATTCGATAATTAATTCATGTGGTCAAGATTGTATTAAGCTAAGAACACTAAATAGTCTTAATAAATGTAAAAGTTAATAATACTATTAAGAAAATTATACTAATAAATAAATAATAATAATATTAAAATCAATTGAAACGTTATAATCGGCTGTATTAATGGGTTTTTTTAGTCGTTTAGGATGTATCTTGCAAAAGCGCCACATAATAGCGAAATAAATGAACAGCCTAACCATATTAAGTTCTTATGTTAAAAGTGGTATATGCTATTATGGTATCGGGAAATATTGCTATTTTTGTATTTATGACAACGCATTTAAAGTTATCTGTTGTCGTTCCTAATTTTAAACTACTGTCCAAAGAGAAGGCAGCGGGTTCAACAGCACCCCTCCTCCACTATCAACACTAAGAGATTAACTGTAACTCTTATAACGCAACTGCAATTTTAAATTATAGAAATATTTTAGAGCATCGCATGGATCCGATCTCAGGTTGCCAACTCTGAAATCCAGAGCTCTACTACCGGGCGGGCTCGCATCTGGTTCTGCAAGAACCTTACGAATAGCCACTGAATAAATATTCATTAACTAGTAATATTTCATTATATATAGTGATAAGTGAATCGTACCAACACTGTTAGGTATCATGTTTTATTTATAATATGGAAACTATATATTTAAGTCAACATTATTTAACTAAATGCTTAACTTTAACGACTTATTAAAACTATCACGCCAGGATTGTGAAGTAAAAACTTTAAATGGTTTTAAAACTCATAAAAATCGTGAAGTAAGGAACTTATGGATCAAGATGACAGGCGTGTGTCCTAACGGCTAGTGTACCGGTTTTAGGAATCCTAGGCTCCTGATTCACGTCTTACTTACAACAAAAACGTGGTTTGGTTTGGTTTGGTTTGAATTTCGTGCAAAGCTACATGAGGGCTATCTGCGCTAGCCGTCCCAAATTTAACAGTATAAGACTAGACAGAAGGCAGTAAACATTACTATTCTTTGGTAAAAGAGTAGTAGGATTGACCGTCACATTATAACGCCTCACGGCTGAAAGAGCGAGCATGTTTGATGTGATAGGGATAAAAAACGAGGCATTTATTTCGTTGTTTTTACTTGTGTGTCATTCGTGGCACTTATTAATGTGAAGTGAAAAATTGAAATTGTTTTCAAATTCACAAAAATGAGAAAACTAAAACAAGAGAATTTGAGAATTCCTCTGATGGACATCTGAGAACCCAAGAAAGTTTTATCGTCATGACTGATCGAAAAGTTTGAAATTTTTCGTCACAGACAAACAAATACACACACACGCACACATATATATATTTACACACGCATGTTTATATATATACTTAAACAAGTTAGATTTCTTGATACGTGTCCCATTGTCACAAAAACGCGTTTCATCTTATGGGGCTTTGCAAGCGCTACAAGAGTGACATTAAAATCTGTCTAATCGTTCATACAAGAGTAGCCCTCGAATTTACGATGGGTTCTGTTAATTAGCTGCCTTTCTTTTAGTCTATCAATGTAAAATTAGAGAACAAGAATTTATGTTATGTCATCATTTAAATACGCGTCCAGCAACTGCAGGAAAACATTACTTCCCAAATAGTTTAATACGTAGGTTTTTACATTGTATTTCTCCCCTCTTAAATGCTTTTATATAAATCGAAATAATGTGCTAAAATGCAAAGCAAGTAAGATTACCTGAAAGTAATAAACTACTTTAAATTGTAGCACATGTTTTGGAACGTCTTACCTGAAAGCAAAAAAATTGCGTTAAGTTGTAACACAAATCCTCGATTGCCAATAAATCCAGAATGAACATTAATTACCACGTGGTTGAGTTACAAAACAAGGAATGTAAATTTCTACCAACTGCATGGTCAAAATCAATATTAAGAGGAACAATATTCAAATCTAAGTCGGTATGTTGAAACTGGTTAAACAGATACTGCTCTACGAGAAAGGCAGTTTTTCCTCATCTGTTCTCCAGGCAAACGATGAATACGAATTCTACCATTAGCTTTAACAAGCTAATGACTTTTAATATGATATATACTATAATAGGATATATTATAGTAAACATTTATGTTTTGAAAAATAGTCAGATATAAATTCGTTTAGTGAATATGCATTTGACAAGTAGTAAACTGGGATTTGATTCTACTTAACTGTGTTTTGAGGTCTTCCGGTAAATCAGCGGTAAACTTAAGGACTTATAACTCTACAATTCAGGGCTCAATTACAGCAGAGAGAGTTCGTTTTTCAGTCTTTTTACTAAAACAAAGAAGCATAGGTAACTCAGCGGTAAGACTCACAGCTTACAACTCTGAAATCCTAGTTTCTATACCCGTGGTTGACAGAACACAAACAGCTCGTTATGTAGCTTTATGCTTAAAAATCGATGAACAAAAACTAAATAAAACAAGAAAAAGTTTCAAAAAAATTGTTCACGTTTAAGTTTAGTGTATTAAATGACTCATAAAGATAAATCTGTTCTCAGATATATATTTTTACAGCCGTCAGTCAAAAATCATTATCCTAGGTTTTAAAATTAAAATGTCATTTACTGAGTCTCTGCAAACTACAGAAGACTATTCAACATGAAACTTACAAACTACGGTATTCTTGTTCCTTGTTGTTTTGTTACAAAATTGTGACTCACAGCTTCTGGCTGCCTAAAGAACTATCATTAGTACCTGTTTCTTTAACAAGCAAGATATTGTTATTCAGGGTGTGCGTGTATGTACAGAATGTGATGTAAGCCTCAATTATAATAAATATGTAATTGTTAATGATTTGTTTGGTGAAACGTACAAATGGTAAAGTAAAAAAATATAAAAAATCGTTTACGACACCGCTCTCTAGTAACACACACTCTAACAGTAAACGGAAATGGACTATTATATCATTGTTATAATGTTTCCTTGTTTTCCACGTGTCTAACAAACCAGACACAACGTAATAGTTGTTTTTAAATGTTTACATTATATCAGTTATTTCCGCTAATATTCTACCACGCCGACCACAACAGCGCACCGCACGTGCGCTGAAATAGCTCACGAGAGAAGGTGGAACTCTTGTCATACATCCATCACAACACAGTGGCAAAGCTTAAAGGACAATAAGGCATTGTTTCTGTGACTTTCATATAACTGTGAAAACAGTTCTTTTGAAGTTTGACGAACATTCTTTCCAAATTTTCTATCTGGCGAGAACGTAACACACATTTAGAGAACGTTTGGCTTAAATATGAAGGATCACTTTGAAAAGATTTTCAATGTTTGATTTGAATACTTATGTATACCTACATAATATACAAAAGAAAAGAAAGATATGTGAAAGCCCTTACACGGTATAAGACCAGTGTTACCTTACACTCATAGGTGTGTGAGGGCTTTTCACCTGCCTCGAGATACGCCTTGAAGTCGTACCACCTGCCCACGGAGATCAATAAACCCATTACCGATATTAAAACTCGTCAGTGCGTCTGTTAGCCTCATGAGTAGAGATAAACGAAGCAGTGCAGTGGTTGAGAACAGTTCTCCACAATCACACACACATACATCTATACACTGTGTGAGTTCTGTAATATTACTAAACATTTTAGTAGCAATATTTCACCATTCATTAATGACCGCTATTGTTTACATTTTTTAGCTCGTGATGCGACTTCTGTTCTAAATATGCACAACGTGCAGTGTAAGCATGGACGTTAAGCCAACAGAAATGCCGTTATACATGCGTTTACTGGAATAGCAAAAACCGATATATACATGAAATGGACTAATATGGAAAAGAGCATTTTTTTTTCTTTATTTATGCGCATGTGCAATGCTATAAATGAAAGTAGTCCTAATGAAAGTGAAAAGAAAACCGTGGGTGTAACTCCTTCTTCTATCAAGTAAAATAATAATAGAACTCTTTATTTTAATCAATACCATTTCTAAATGTATTCTCAAGACGGCTGGTATTAAAACCTGAATTAAAACAACGTACAGAACAACGTTTCAACCTTCTTAGGTCGTATTCAGGTTGTTCTGTACTTTATTTTAATTAAGGTGCTAATACCCCTACCAGCCGTATTGAGAATACATTTTTACTTCAAGTGGGTTTATTGTTAACATGAACCGTCTCTAAACGTTATGTTAGAAACATTTATACTAAAGCCTATATTAAAACAAATCAGTGGTTGACGGTAATATTTCACGTTAGATTGAAAACCCTCTGTATTCTCTTCTGAGAACGATGGATTTATAGATTTTTGTTCAGTGGATGGCTACAATAAACTTGTTTTGAAGTATGAACTAACGCCATATTGTTTAGATTAGTGGCACATAACCTAGTAACTTAAAATTAATCTACAGCATTTCGTGAATGTTTGTAACAAAATAATACAATGTGATACAATATTATGTGGTTTGTAATTGCACTACATCTTCTGACTTGTTTTGATAGTTAATAAGTAATTACTTTTTGTTATTGTTTTTATATAATGGTTTATATCCTTTTATTGGATTCTAACCTTCTGTATTCTTCAGAAAGATATGGAAACAGAAAGGTAGATTTATATGGTCGGTACTGGTCTAGTTTCTTTCCCGTTAGGTTTCAATAAATTATTTTAAAATTCTTAAGTTAGTATCCAGGTGTCTCTAATGTTAATTTAGCTGTAATTGGTTAGGTGGATGCAATTTGGTTCGTTTTGAACTTCGCGCAAAGCTACGCGAGGACTAGATGCGCTAGCCGTTCCTATGTCGTCCCAAACATTATTCATTGTGTGACCTAGTCAGTTTATTATGCCCATCTTTACACTGTTAGGGTGGTTTCATTTATATTCAGACATTTATCCATGTCTGGGTGTTTTCTGCGAACTTCTTTTGTGTAACAGTTACACGTTTTGACAACCTTCACGTCTAGGAATAGAAGTTTAGTATTTCCTTTTATTGTTATCGTGAATTGTAGCGCTAATGTTGTCTCTTCAGGAATTTTATCACTTGTTCAGGAATTGTATCACTGAGTGTTGTTTGTTCAGGTATTACATCGCTGGAGGTTGTCTGTTCAGTAGTTATATCGCTGGAGGCTGTCTGTCTATTCAGAATTTGTTTCACTGGATGTTGTGTGTTCAGGAATTGTGTCGCTGGATGTTATCTGTTCAGGAATTGTATCACTGGGTGTTGTCTATTCAGGAATTATATCACTGGGTGTTGTCTGTTCAGGAATTGTATCACTGGGTGTTGTCTGTTCAGGAATTGTATCACTGGGTGTCGTGTGTTCAGGAATTATATCACTGGGTGTTATCTGTTCAGGAATTGTATCACTGGGTGTTGTCTATTCAGGAATTGTAACACTGGGTGTCGTGTGTTCAGGAATTGTATCACTGGGTGTTATCTGTTCAGGAATTGTATCACTGAGTGTTGTCTATTCAGGAATTGTATCACTGGGTGTTGTCTATTCAGGAATTATATCACTGGGTGTTGTCTGTTCAGGAATTGTATCACTGGGTGTTGTCTGTTCAGGAATTGTATCACTGGGTGTCGTGTGTTCAGGAATTATATCACTGGGTGTTATCTGTTCAGGAATTGTATCACTGGGTGTTGTCTATTCAGGAATTGTAACACTGGGTGTCGTGTGTTCAGGAATTGTATCACTGGGTGTTATCTGTTCAGGAATTGTATCACTGAGTGTTGTCTATTCAGGAATTGTATCACTGGGTGTTGTCTATTCAGGAATTATATCACTGGGTGTTGTCTATTCAGGAATTATATCACTGGGTGTTGTCTATTCAGGAATTATATCACTGGGTGTTGTCTGTTCAGGAATTGTTTCACTGGATGTCGTGTGTTCAGGAATTGTATCGCTGGATGTTATCTGTTCAGGAATTGTATCACTGGGTGTTGTCTGTTCAGGAATTGTATCACTGGGTGTTGTTTGTTCAGGAATTGTATCGCTGGATGTTATCTGTTCAAGAATTGTATCACTGGGTGTTGTATGTTCAGGAATTGTATCACTGGGTGTTGTCTGTTCAGGAATTGTATCACTGGGTGTTGTCTATTCAGGAATTGTATCACTAGGTGTTGTCTATTCAGGAATTATATCATTTGGTGTTATCTGTTCAGGAATTGTTTCACTGGGTGTCGTGTGTTCAGGAATTGTATCGCTGGATGTTATCTGTTCAGGAATTGTATCACTGGGTGTCATTTGTTCAGGGATTGTATCGCTGGATTCTATCTGTTCGGGAACTGTAACACTGGATGCTGTCTGCTCAGATGGTTCTTTTTCAGTCTTGTCTGCGAGCATGTTAGTGCGATACAAATGTATCGTCAGTATACCTGAATTAAAATTTGAGGCGTAGAATGGCCGTTTTGAGAACATTATGTTAAAAATGTTCTATGTAAAGGTTACTGAGTACTGGTGCTAGAAGTTAGACCAAAGCTAGGCCTTTATCTTAGTGATTGCATTTATCTTCTAGCTAGAAGTAGGTTGCGTTGACACAGAAGGCTGTCAGATACTTGTCTTTCTTTAGAGCTCTATTATTTCCTAACTAATGGCGGAACATATGCAGTATTTCTTACGGTTCCCAATTACAACATAACTGTGATAGCAGTACCTTACTGAAAATTATTAGTGCGTTAACTTGAAGAGCATTCGCTTAGCGTGTGAGAGGATTCGTTTCGATTTCGAATCAAGACGACATAAAAGTTAATAAATAACAATTACTCTACAAGTCTGCCACTTAAGCTGCAAAACAGCACCTTGGGATATACAGTTGCACTACAAATGTTATGAATTATATGATGGTGAGTTATGAATTATAATTATTCATCCTTTAGCCATAGAAGAGGTTATTTAATTTCGTGAATAAAAAATAAATCTTGATTTTTTAACTTTTTTACGTATGGCTTCTTTCTCTAGTTGTAAAATAAACCAAGCTCGTAACTCTGACTTCTTGTCTTCTTGGAAGACATAAGTATATAGTAAAGCATGCCTGCATTATAAAGCTAGAATAATCAAATGCACCTTCTGATATATGCCATATGAAAATCTAGACACAAACAAACTCTATTACACGGTACTTTTTAAAATCGATTTTATACATGTGTAAACTTACACGTTCTCTTTGGTAACGTACGTAGTTAAAAATCATACTTTTATTTCCAGTTACATTGTTTCCTGTAATTAAACAAACACAAGAATGAGTCTTGAAATCGTAAACCGTTCACTCTCCTTAAGAATTCGACCGCAATAGCAAGATGGTCCCTTTTTATGAGCTACAACACGAAGTCTTGAAACTTGTATTTATGTACATTATAAGTATACTATGGGGTGATTTTTCCTTGTCTCGTAATGAATAACTTAAAAAGTCAACGGACCTTACTACGCTATTTAGAATTTGTTTTTAAATTATTTTTTTTTATATTTCTCTCCCATAGAACCTACCTTTTACAGTGTATTGTCATTATAATATTCTATAAATTAACATGAAAAAATATTGTCGACCTTAACTTTAATATAATTCCAAATGTGTTATCATGTCTTTTTGAAAACATCGAAATTGTGTATCAAGATATTATTATTATTAACATGCCTGATGGAAGGCTACACGCGCGCATCGAAGTTCTCAGTAAATACCTCTCAAATATAGCGCATATAAAGTATCATATTAGGCCACCTTGATTTGATTTATTAATTCAAATAGACACTTATATGAATACATAATGCTTTGTTTTCACGTATGCCCTCAACACCACTAAAAAAAAAACAAGTTATAATTTAATTGGGTAAAATTCTGAATTTTTTTTATGGAATCGACGAAATTGTATTTATGAAATTTCACGTGATTTTTTTTAAAATTACGCCCAAAGCTACACGAGGGCTATCTGCGCAAGCCATCCCTAATTTAGCAGTGTAAGACTAGAGGGAAGGCAACTAGTCATCACCATCCCCGCCTACTCTTGGGCTACTCTTTTACCAACGAATAGTGGGATTGACCGTCGCATTATAACGCCTTTACGGCTGAAAGGGCGAGCATGTTTGGAGCGGCGGGGATTCAAACCCGTATCCCTCGGATTATGAGTCGAACGCCTTAACCGCCATAGCCATGCCGGGGCTTGTAAAAAAATAGCAGGTCAATTATACTGAAGTTTCATAAATCGTTGTAAGAAAGAATACTATGAAACCTAGATTAAGTAAATGTCTAGATTCAAATGAATCCATTTAACAACCTTTAACCTTCCCCGTAGCAAAGTGGTATGTCTCGGGACTTGCGACGCTAGAGACTGGGTTTCGATACCAGTGATGGGCAGAGCACATATAGCCCTTTGTGTATATTAGTGCTTATCTTCAAACACAAAAATGAATCAAATACTGTTTGTTACTTATTTGAATTATGTATATTTATAAAACATATCTTTCCTCAATAATTAGGTTAAGCTGATGTATGAAGACTTAGCTGAAATTACCTAAAGCGTATTGGAATCCTTTCAATCACTCCGAAGAAACCCCAATCAACCATTAAGGACCACAGAAAGCTATTACGTTAGATGTATTTTGCCATCAGTGGCTAAGTGGCAAATCTGAAGGCCTACGATGTTAAACACTGGGTTTCAATACCTGTGACGGGTACAGCAGAGATATCCCATTGTGTAACTTAGTGCTTAAAAAGAAAGAACAAATGTATAAAAGCAATTTATGCCCCTTGTGGCACAGCGATATGTGCCAGAACTTACAACGCTAAATTCCGGGTTCCGATACCCATGGTAGGTTGATCAGAGATATCCCATTGTGTAGCTTTGTGCTTAATTACAAACAACAACAAGAGCAAAAGCAATTAGAAAAAAATAAGAAACTAATTGGTAAACGTCCATGTGTTACGATTTTATACATTAATTATATCTGTATATGGGTTCTATAATAATCAATATTCGTTAAATGAGAACGTATGGAAACAACAACTAAGATATATTTCTCGAAAGGTGTCATATGGAGATACGTATTCTGATTGTCTGAGGCGCTCCTGTGTGTATTTTAATGTCTCTCAGACAGTTTGACGTGTTTCCAATAAAGTAACTAACTTGAACTAACTCTTTGCAGATTTGTAACTCAGTGCACTAGATAGTACCATCTGGTTAAGTGCACAAAACCAGTCTGTACGCATCTAAATCATAGTTATAACATCAATAAATGATTAAACAAAAATAAATGAACTCTGATATTCCCTTGACATGAGGGATCGAAAGAAGTAAAAAAACTAAGGAGACCTTACACATATACACCAGATTTTACCTTACACCAGGTAAGCTGTCGTTGCTGAAATGTACATAAGTTTTGTACGTGTATCACTTTGTTTCTTTTTACTTTGCTAAGTTTTTATATCTAACAGTTCAGCAGCAACTTGTAACATTGTAAAGTTAGCAGACACATTTTGGACTAAATGTCATAATTACTTTGGGTAATAAATTACCTTCACTTATTACGATGCATAAATGCCCCCCGATGGGACAGCGCTAAAGTTTATGGGCTTACAATGATAAAACCTGGGGTTCCCTTCGCATCGGAGGTCACAGTAGGTATTCAGATGTGGAAACGATACATAAAAAGAACTTAATAAGTAAATGCTGGTGAGAGATAGAAATATTCTACCAAAAATTACGAACAGAGTTTTGTTTAAAATTAAACATTTATTTAGTTATTGGTCGGCCAAGGCCGTAATAACCCGAGTCATCGTCGCCACAAGATGTGACAGATGGCCAGCGAGACCATGAGTGATTTTCATGGGTGTTGGCGCAAGCACGAGTCGGCGAGTACAAACTAATTCCACAAATAATGGAAGGGAATGCTGGATGCAACGTGAGGACCACTCACAACGGAATAACCCGGCCATGAATACAACCGGGTAGACAGAAACAACGACAACAAAAAAAATCTAGCACGCAAAGCAATGGAAACTAAGGGCGGAACGGTATTACGTGGGTCTGGGAAAACGGTGTATATTACCAGCAGAGACTAACTTCTTCGGCTTCGTGAAATAACTAATGATAGAAGTATAGCGCTACTATAGACATGGGGAATCCAGAGTCGTTTAGCAAATGGCCAATGAAATATTCATTGATATCTAGCGTTTCTGTTCCATGAAGCTTCAGGCTAAATAACCAGTGTGTTAACACATCTGGGAGTTTTTTGTCTTTTTATAGTGCAACCATTATTATTATTTTTCTTTTCTGATGTTTTTCTCAAGAATATTTTATGAGGCAGAATGGGAGGGGCAGTCTGTTTATCTAAATTATGTAAACGTTAAGCTTTAAAATTTATTTTACAAGAATGAGTAGGACCACTGAGAAAATTTTAATTATATTGTATAATAATGAATAACAAGATATTTGTTACGGTTTCTCTGTTTTTAAATGTAACAGTATATCACACGTGTTTATTTTACTGAATAATTAATTATTCGATAATGTTAGAATTCGGATATTCACATATCTTAAAATCTCTATAGCAGCGCGCGTGAAAAACGAATCATTGTTTGAACACTAATTATATTTTAAATAAACTACTATTATGCTAACTAGAAAGAATTTTTTTTTATCCACATAAGATAATCAAGTCAGAACTTCTCAGCATACCACTTCTATAGTGTTAAGTTTTACTTTGTTCCTTATATAAAGCTCTCAAGAAAGCCGTATTGTATTTATAGAAATATAAGGCGTTCAAGTCAGAACTTCTCAGCATACCACTTCTATAGTGTTAAGTTTTACTTTGTTCCTTATATAAAGCTCTCAAGAAAGCCGTATTGTATTTATAAAAATATAAGGCGTTCAAGTCAGAACTTCTCAGCATACCACTTCTATAGTGTTAAGTTTTACTTTGTTCCTTATATAGAAATATCCATAAGAAATTATCACATAAGAGAATTACATAAGAAAGTATCACATAAGAGAGTTACATAAGAAATTATCACATAAGAGAATTACATAAGAAAGTATCACATAAGAGAATTACATAAGAAAGTATCACGTAAGAGAGTTCCATAAGAGGTTATCGCATATAGACATTAAAAAAGTGTAATTATGACACTTTCTTATTTCAAACTGCTTTGTCACCTAGTGTGGTATGGTGTATACAGAGTGAGCCATAAATATTCGCTTGTCCATTAGCGTCTCACGGTTCCACATGATGACTGTTTGTTTCAATTCTTACGTGTAAGACAAACGATGAATGAGTTTCTTCCTACACTTTCTCCGGCGTATGACACGGCTGAAAAGTGACAAAAAGAGTTATGACTTTTACATTATAAGTAGAATAAAAAGAGCAATTCATAACTGTGACCCATCTCTGCCTTTTGTAGTGGAAATAAAACAACAACCGTATCTGTAGCAGCATTGAACGTCTTTGTTTTAAATTTCTTGAGAGTTAAAGTTACACAGACCGAAAAATACAAACTGTATGTTTTTATAATCGTTTTCCTCGTTTTTTAACAGTTTGTATTATTGTATGTTTTTTTTATTTGTTTAAAGTTACGTTATGATTTATATTAATATCTGTAGTCACTGCTGCTTAAAAGATCACTTTACTTCTCCAGATTCTGATTCCATCATAAAAATAGTGGCCATTAGGTGGTGTTCGTGAAGTGTAACTTTAGGTACAGTGTAAGAAACAAACTTAAAATCAAATAAAATTAATGGCTGTACCTACAAAAATCCTTTACAATCATATATACTTGTAATGTATGTTACGTGCGTGTATTGTTCGTTTGTTTTTGAATTTCGCGCAAAACTACACGAGAGCTATCTGAGCTAGCCGTTCCTAATTTAGCAGTATAAGACTACAGGGAAGGCAGCTAGTCACCACCACCCACAGCCAGCTCTTGGGCTACTCTTTTACCAACGAATAGTGGGATTGACCGTCACATTATAATGCTCCTACGGCTGAAAGGGCGAGCATGTATGGTGTGACGGGGATTTAAACTAGCGACCCTCAATTTACGAGACGTATGTAACATAAATATTAATTAAATTTCAACGAAATATTTAATGGATGTCACTGATAGTTAAACATTAAAACACAAATATTGAACTACGGTATGTGAAATGAAGAATTATAATGCGTGAAATGATTTAGTTCCTGACACTAAGAAATGATTTAGTTCCTGACACTAAGAAATGATTTAGTTCCTGATACTAAGAACAAACTTAATATCAAAACCAAGAAGAATCATAAAATAAGATCCATAGTTCGAGTGCTTTCGAAAAACAAACCTTTTTCCTTGTTATTTTTAGACCAACTGTACTTTTCTGATTCTAAAAAAATCAAGCAAGATAAAAACAGCGAAGTCACAAGATAGGAATCCGAGTACTTTTTATTTGTAAGTGTACCATCCTTCTTTGGGCTTCTCAATCTGAGATAAACCACATTCTTTAAGACCTTAACAGTCAAACTCTTGTTGGATACACGTTTCCGTCTTACTATTGTTAACTTGTTGCATACACGTATCCTTCTCACTATTGTTAACTTGTTGAATACACGTTTCCGCCTCACTATTGTTAACTTGTTGGATACACGTTTCCGTCTCACTATTGTTAACTTGTTGGATACACGTTTCTGCCTCACTATTGTTAACTTGTTGGATACACGTTTCCTTCTCACTATTGTTAAATTGTTGGATACGTGTTTCTGCCTTAGTATTGTTAACTTGTTGGATACACGTTTCCGTCTTACTGTTGTTAACTTGTTGGATACACGTTTTCTTCTCACTATTGTTAACTTGTTGGATACATGTTTTCGTATTACTATTGTTAGCTTGTTGAATAGATGTTTCCGCCCTACTATTGTTAACTTGTTGGATACATGTTTCCGTCCTACTATTGTTAACTTGTTGGATGTACGTTTCTGTCTTGCTATTGTTAACTTGTTAGATACCCGTTTTTTAATTACTATTGTCAACTTGTTAGATACCCGTTTTTTAATTACTATTGTCAACTTGTTAGATATATGTTTCTGTCTTTCTGTTATTAACTTGTTGGATACACGTTTCTGTCTTACTATTGTTAACTTGTTGGATACACGTTTCTGTTTTTTGTTGTTAACTTGTTGGATACCTGTTTCTTTCTTACTATTGTTAACTTGTTAGATACCCGTTTTTTAATTACTATTGTCAACTTGTTGGATACCTGTTTCTTTCTTACTATTGTTAACTTGTTAGATACCCGTTTTTTAATTACTATTGTCAACTTGTCAGATATACATTTCTGTCTTTCTGTTATTAACTTGTTGGATACACGTTTTTGTGCTACTATTGTTAACCTTTTTAACATTTTGTGCACTTTTATTGACTCCCTGAAAAAGTGTAAATACTTAATTTGTCGTTACTTGTCTTTGAAATACTTCTTTGATCATTTAATTTAAGTAGCTTTCACACGGAATAAAAACATATTAGATGTCATTTTACTTCCAACATTAGCCGATTTCCTGATTGTTCGGACTAATATTTCATTTCCTTACCATAAGTTATTTCAGTCATTCTTATGTAATACCTCACACACTATACTTCACGCACCAGACTTTGCTAAAGCTATTATTACAAAGTGCTTATCTTGCTAATATTCTGGAACTCGGCTCAGCTAACTCAATTACCTTTGTCCTGGTGCATCGTGCTTAAGAAACAAGAAGGGGTAAGTCTCTTCAAGAGTGCACTAAAGTAATACACTGTACATATGTAAACCGTGACATAGAAAAAGAAATCAATTTTCTCGTGTGTGTGTGTGTTTTCTCCTACATATTACTTTTTGTGGCTTGTGGTTCTTATTCGTCATAGACACTGCTAATCCATCACTTCAAGGTTCCAAGTCTGGTGAGCATGCGCAATTGCCAATTTAATTAACTCGCTAGTCAGCACTGATAGCTCGTTCCATGGTCAGAAGTAATTCAAAGGAATTGCAACAATAGACTAGGTATAGCCTCGTGGCACGAGCATGGTGATCCTCACTTGTTGCCAGACATGATAATTTAGTACGATGTAAAATGACGTCATTTGTCTGTGCTAACGTCCGAAAGCTCAATAAGCTACCATTATTAGATCTTATTGCTGCAATAGGGGGAAGAGGGTGTAAAAATAGGGGTTGACAATAAAATAATGTGATTTTTTCTATTTTGTTTTTTTGTAAGAACGATCCGGGGTTTTATTATCTGTTGACTGTCTCGACTGTTGTTTTTTTTTAAAAAACTTCATTGAAATCTACTAAAATTTCGCAAAACGGAAACTTTCAGTTACAAATCATTAACTGGAAAATAGCGACATATTAAAGTGTTAGCAGCAACCATAGATGCATGTGGCCTACAAATAATTTGATGAATGCATTTATATTATGGTCAAGTACAAACAAAATAATCCTTAACACAATTGCTTAGAAATACATAAGATGTGTGGACTTTTCCAGTAGTCTCGTAAGATACGTAAATATCTCAGTGTTTCCTAGGCCCGGCATGGCCAAGTGGGCTAAGGCGTTCGACTCGTAATCCGAGGGTCGCGGGTTCGAAACCATTGTCCCCCAAACATGCTCGCCCTTTCAGGCGTGGGGGCGTTATAATGTTACAGTCAATCCCACTATTCGTTGGTAAAAGAATAGCCCAAGCGTCAGCGGTAGGCGGTGATAACTAGCTATCTTTCTTCTAGTCTTACACTGCTAATTTAGGGTCGGCTAGCGCAGATAGCGCTCGTGTGGCTTTGCGCAAAATTCAAAAACGAACAAACAAGCAATGTCAAGTGAAATTAGATTGGTTTCTTTTATAATTTAGTTGTGATTATTCTTAATAAATATAAAATCACAATGTCGTTTAGACAGGTTTTAAGATAAAAAAACGTTTCCTTATCCTTCCAATCGAGTGAATACTGATTCATAGGCTACATCGTTGGTTTGAAATATGTCATAATACTTTAATAAATCATAAACATTGTGAGGTCACTAAGAAATGTGTTTCTTGCTGTTTGTATAATTGAATAAATGATATTAAAAGTTGAATTTGGTGTAGACCTACTAAACGGTTATTTACGCTTGCTGTCCCTAATTTTGAAATGATAGACTATAGGGAAAGCAGCTAGTCAACATCACCAACCGTCAACTCTTAGGCTACTCTTTTGCTAGCGAATAGCAAGATTGACCAGAACATGCCAACACTAATGAAAGGTATACGTGTATTACCAGAACATGCCAACACTAATGAAAGGTATACGTGTATTACCAGAACATGCCAACACTAATGAAAGGTATATGTGTATTCCGTCCCGGAAAACATCAACATATATAAAAGAGTAAATTAGCAAAAATGCATTGCACTAGCATTATAAAATCCATTTTAAAACGGATTGCAGCAATAAAATTATCACATTTAAAAATTATTACTTGTTTAAGATTTTTCTTTTTTGGTCCTAATTTACAGTGAAGTTTCTATAAGTTCATGTTATGGCTAAACTTCTTTTAGTCACTGAATTTTAATATGAGTGTAGTGTTTCAATGTATTATACTTGTATGCTTAAATTTAAACACAAAAATATACAGTGGACCACCTGTGCTATGCCCAACCCGGGTATCGAAATCCAGTTTCTCGCAGGGTGAGTCAGAAGACATAGGTGTGCTAAGTAGGAGAGCTAATGTAGTTAAACTGAAATGCAAGCACATTTGTTATAAAACTTTCAAATCTTCGAAAAGGCCAAACATGCTGTTACTAACATATTACAGCGTTAGTTTATTCATTGTACGAAATCTCAGGTAATAAAATTTACCATTGTTATATAGCATGTTTCAATAAGATACCAACTATTTACTACTAACACACTCAGAACTTGGAAAACACCCAATAATACTGAAAGCAACGGTGATTAATTAATAATATATATCTACATGTACACACAGTTTCCATAAAAAGGTTTGAATATAAATGTGTAAGTGGCTGGAAGATCGTACAACGTAAATGTTTGTCAGCTGGTATCGCCATCCCGCTAGTACAGCGGTGAGTCTACGGATTCACAACGTTAAAATTAGAGGTTTGATTCCCCTCGGTGGGCTCAGCAGATAGTCCGATGTGACTTTGTTATAACACAAACACACACTCAGCTGGTAAAAATGTATCATAAGCATATGCGGAACACAATTCTGAAAATAAAACACCAGTAGGTAGCGATACAAGGTGACTTTTAAACCGTATATTCTTACCACGGGACGTGATTAGGGACTAGAGTTTCATGTCGAGAGTTTTATTCATTAACTGTCACGGGACGTAATCAGGGACTGGAATATGATGTCAATAGTTCAGTAATTCACTGATTTGTTAGCAGAATTACTAAAACTACCAAATATTAAAACTTGAAATAACAATAATTTTCAACATTAGGGGTTGCACGCCATTGAAAACATACTTCGGGCTGCTAAGAATGTTCGACCTTGTCTGGATACGTTTGTTGAAATGGACAGAAGACATACCGAATATCTAGAGACTTATTGATTATCTGGAGACTCGTATTCAATTGGATTGAGGGCATATTGAATATCTGGAAACCTTTATTGAAATGTATAAGGGACTTATTGAATACTAGAGACTCTTATTCAAATGGGCAGAGTACATATTAAATATTTGATGTGACAGAGGACATGCTGAATATCTGATGTGACAAAGGACATATTGGATATATGATGTGGCTTTCACTAAAAATAATTTATGCTTAACACGTGCTGTTTCAACATCTTTTTACAGCACAATAAATGTGTTCAACACTTTGTGTTTTTGTACACTTTACCAAGTGCAAAAGACGTAGCACAATCTATAACTCATACCTAATTTATTTTTTGGCCTATAGTAATACCATAAAGGTGAGTGATGTTACAAGTATTACATAGGGAGCACACAGTGAGCAGGAATCTAGTTTTTTCAGCCTGTTGTTTCTTTGTTAAAGGTAAATTCCATCTAGGAATAGATTACTTACGGAGCTCAAGAATATAACCCGTGGATTTAAAATTAACTGTTCACGTTTCCTTAAACTATTTTCATCACTATTTTTAAAGTAATTATAATTAGGCCTACGATGAACGCTGTTAAAGGCGGCAAATAGTGTTGATCTTTACGTACTCTTTACTCAAGTATTTTCAGCTATATTCATCTTAAATAAAGTACTAGAATATTATTATTAATAGTAACATAAGCCAGTCTTTAACATATTTGGTCTCTAAGGATCCATAAAAGATCATTTGCAGTTAACGGAGAAACAGGTGGCAAACAGCCGTCCCAGGAGAGCGATTTCACGGCAGAATTAATCCTTTAGATAACAAAGCCGTACTTAAGGGGACCGATCTGCCTAGTCTCAGTTAACCTTGATTATTAACAATGATTCTAACCAGATTGTGCTGTTGAGGTAAAATAAAAAAATAAGATAGCGAGCAGTGAGAAATTTTTGTAAGATTGGTTTCGATAATATTATAGATATTAATACGTTTTGTTGTAAAGTCCGTACAATTTGAAAGGTATTTGAAATGTTCGAAGGAACAAAATTTCATTCTTAAAGTGAATTATAAATCTTCTTGAAACCATTTCCATAACTTTTTCTAAAAATAAATTGTCAACAATTGAACAAATATTACAAGTGTTTTATTTGAAGTGTTTTTGCATTTCCATAGATTATTATTACATTTACGGCTATTTTCTGAATATAAGCAAATTGCACCAAAATTCGCTAGCGTTTATTGCGACAATGAACATCAACCCACTTATACTGTTCTGTATATTGTATTTGTAGACACCGGTATTAAAAGCGACTAAATGTTCTTGACTATTCGGTCACTAAGAGAGACTAAATATATTCGTTATTCTCTAAAACTCCTTATATTTCGACGTAAAATAAAATCCCTTCTACACTTGTTAGTCTCCCGCTGGTACAGCGGCGTGTCTACCAATTTACAGAGCTAAAATCAGAGGTACGATTCCCGTCGGTGGACTCAGCAGATAGCCTAGTGTGGCTTTGCTATAAGAAAACTCAAACACACATTTGCTAGTTTTAAGTAATATTTTTAAAATGTTTTTATAGGTGATACTTCAAGTATATACAAAACGTAGGAAAATAATTGTTTTTTTGATGACGAAAGAAAACAAAATATTTCTTATGTACTTTAAACAATGAAGCAGATAAAACATCGACCATGAACCACAATGAAGCGACATACTTGTACAACAACAAGATCTGTTATTGTAAAACACACATAGTTACTGGAAGACATCTTTATATTGTATATTACTTTATTTAAATCTTTTAGACAAGAATGGTTCAAATAAAGTAGCTGAAGAGACAATGTCAAATAATAATTAATAAATCATCACTAACTTAATCAACTGTTTAGAGAACAGAATAAAGACATTCTGAAAGTCACAAATCGATATTTACACAGCTCAACAAGCTAAGAATTGCTACAAAAACAGATTATTACTTGACACTGAATGCACATTATATCATATGTCACTTAGTTTTGACCTATCAAACAACCGCTTGCATCAGGCAGTCAAATTTGTTCTGTTGTTCATACGTCACTTCATTTTGACATATCAAACAACTGCTTGCATCAAGCACTCAAATTTGTTCTGTTGTTCACATATCATACGTCACTTCGTTTTGACATATCAAACAACTGCTTGCATCAAACAGACAAATTTCTACTGTTGTTCGTATCTTTAGTCTTCATATGTTCTTTGCTATGTTTGTTTGTTTTTAATAAAGGTGTCTTTATGTATATCCTTAAAGGTTTTATTTGTTATACTTTTGCCTTGTGGTGCTGATATTGAAATCACACCACAATCACAGATCTGAAAACTAAGAGAAATATAATTTTATTATAAGACTATAATAACCTCATACTTCTGCTTCCAATAAAAACTTATAACTTAAGTTATTAATTTAACGTTTCAGTTGTCTAAAATGTTTGTTTATACAATATACTTTTGGTAAACTGGACCTTGACTTCACTGATTGTATTCCTTGTGTTGCAATTCAACATGTCGAACGTAATAAGACGGTTTTACTCTTATTTATTTAATTTATCCGATATTGACGGCTGTTTATAGTATAATTTAATATCCATACACATAAACCTGTTAATAATTAGAAAAGTGGTTCTATTCATTCAACAATGGCTTGGACCACGAGGTCGAATGCTGTCACCTAAAGTGAAGACATTATAATGTTACGGTCGATTACACTGTTTGTTGGTGAAAGTAGCCTAAGAATTAGTGGGTGGTTCTAACCAGCTGTAAAAGTAGAGATAGTTAACACAGATAACTCTACATCAAATAAGTGATGAAATCTTATAATGTTTACTTGTGGTACACTGGAACCAATGACATTGATTTTTGTTTATATTTCCGTGAAGTTAAAGTATTAAAATATCGATATCACTAGATTTCATTATTTGAAACTAAGGGAAATATAGTTTTATTATAAACTTTACAAAGCCATTTTTTCCCTTGAATGTGTTGAAATGGCTACGATAAGGTTTAATATAATTACATATTTCGTGGTTTTAGATAATATTCCGAATGAAAAGCTTTAAAATATATCAAGCATTGTGTTCATTTCAAACAAATAGAGTGAAAATGAATAAATAGCCTGCAGGTGTCGCTGCGGTGTAAAGATAATTGAAAAATGTTGCCTTTTATCTGAGGCAGAATTAGTATTTTTCTTAATTTATTATAAGCATTTTAATTAATTTCCAGTTGTTTTGATAACACAACAGTCAACATTAATCACTTTAATCAAACTGTGCGTTATTCATTTTTACTTCTTTGTACCAAAGACTCGATGTCCTCTTATTTACACCGGAGATTTGGTGTGAGAATGATTCATAATAACAACAACAAATTTTTAAATTAAATGAAAATTCATTAATTGATAAGTAACTAAATAACATTAAAAGAATTACAAAAGTTTGCTATCGAATGGTTGCCTTTCTATGATTGGTGATTAAAACTGTAGACTGCGCCACTGTATCTGGACTATATACGCACTAATAAACGTGCTGCCACAGGAGTCCCAAATTGGTGGGAAGTGATCCTTGCTATGAACGGTGTCAAAAACTCGCCTAGCCTGTAACGAGGTATAACAATGACTTTAACACATTCAGATAAGCTATACTTAAACTTCAGTTGCAGAGTACTGAGGAAACAATAATCAACGTTTGTTTGTTTGTTTTTGAATTTCGCGCAAAACTACACGAGGGTTATCTACGCTAGCCGTCCCTAATTTAGCAGTGTAAGACCAGAGGAAAGGCAGCTAGTCATCACTACCCACCGCCAACTCTTGGGCTACTCTTTTACCAACGAATAGTGGGATTGACCATCACATATTACGTTCCCATGGCTGAAAGGGTGAGCATGTTTTGTGTGGCGGGGATTCGAACCCGCGACTCTTGGATTACGAGTCGAACGCCTTAACCAACCACAACGTTAACAAAAAAAAAAACGTGTGAAAACTTAAAATGAAACTTTCATGTTACATTCTTGAAACAATGAACATAAATAAGAAATATCGAAGTTATCTTTTGTTGATATTCCTTATTGACACAAATAAAAATGGATTTCTTGAAAGAAATATACATACATACATATATATATATACTACAACAAAGTTTTATTAACCATCCTCTCCAATAGAAAATTATTATTTATTTAAATCTAGGTTTGATCCCCTCGTTCAGTGGTGGCGCCAATGAATGAGCCAAGCCCCCCTCATCTCACCCAGTATTGTAATCTACATATATTCATAAAATATGGAAAACACAATCGTCGTTGTTGCTTAACAATTAACATCAAAGAGACATAGATCTGTAGAACTCAACGTCTTTATTAAAACGGAAGTATGTGTCATGCATCCCATAGCAAACTATGGTGTGGCAGAGGATGACCTCGCAGTGGAGGCCCACCAGTTGAACCGGCTAATTGCCAGGAAGAAAGACAAGGGGCAGGAAGTATCCACACCATTGGAGCTTGCGACCATGCTGGAGCCATACAAAGATGTCTTCAATCTTATATGCATCGCTGTGACCCTGTCTGTCACTTCAGCTGCCTGTGAGAGAAGTTTCTCATGTCTCAAGCTTCTCAAGACATACTTGCACAACAGCAGTGGTAACAACCACACCAGCAACCTTGCTGTCATATCAGTAAACTCCAGGAGAGCAAAACAACTCGATATTGATACTGTTATAGACACATTTGCTGCCAATCACCAGAACAGGCGCATTGTTTTGAAGTAATATTGACTATAAACACAACATGATGAAAGACAGTTAGCCTGATAGTGACCTTACTTTTCCTCACAGTGTATTAACTTCACATGGGATAATTCGTTTCTGCTATGTAAACTATGTCTTTATGTTATATTTCTTTTGATTTGTAGCTTTACTCTTAATGGTATATTAAATGTTCAATCTAAGCTAATCTTGATTTTCTTTATTATTATCTATTACCTTGGGTGGAATTTAGGTGAGCTTCCTCTTTTACATATACGCATATTTTCATAAACAGATTATTTCTAATTTGTAATAATGAATTATTAATCAGAGTATGAGTTTCCAATGAAAACTGCATTGAAAATGCAGTTCAAAATAGCACACCTTTCTGAAATGTACCTTGGTATTTACATTATTATAATTTACCATCTATACTCCATATTGAAGGGGCTTCCCCGCTAGCACAGCGCTATGTCTCCGGACTACAACGCTAAAATCAGGGGTTCTCGGTGGGCTGAGCAGATAGCCCGATGTCGCTTTGCTATAAGAAACACTTCATATTGATGGCATTTTAGGAAGTCCCTCCACAGTTTACCCCAGCCCCCTCCTCCAACGAAATTATCCTGGCATCTACACTGCGCTCGTTTAATATAACAAACCCAAATTTTTAATTAAAAGTTTTGTTTGCCGGTTCATTAAATATTTACAAATATCCATTAGTTTTTTGGTTAACCTTTAGGCTAACTGATTTCTGTAATAAAAGCTATTGAATCCGAAATATAAAGTTGAGCAATATTTTTAGAATCACGTTAATTAGTCCCACTCTGTTTTATAAAAAGTTGGAAGTTCTGTTTACTGTTATGCACACTAAAAGAGCATCAGTGACGTGAATCGGCTCCGCTTTGTGTAATATAAGGTTGATATACTTTGTTTACCTGTAACATTAAACATAACGGTTGCCCTAATTTATTCAACTTCATAAAAATAATGCCCTCCTAACGAAGGACGCCACCTGTCTTGCATTAATGGTGGTCGACCGCAAGAGTGCATCAGGGTAGTCGCGCTTGACTCATCACACTGGCCACGTGCAGTTTACGCGCGAATGAATACATGTATTACAATCTAGACCAGAAACCGTTAAAGTAAGCAAAGCAAGGATGTAAGTTATACGTGGATAAACATCTCGAGGGCGCGTAACGTCGATACAAAATGCAAGCTCGTGAAGGCAGTATGCTACTTGCGTAGTAGAATTAATGATAATATATTCAGTTGATGACTACCGCTTTGATCTTTGCGTATGGCCCAGGTCACGCGACATTTGTACGGGACTAAACCTTTGTGTATTGACTTAAAGCGGATAATCCACAAAAAATGTGTGGTATGTCCGTTACCACTTGTGCCCTTGTTACTTACATTCAGAATATTTAATACCAGTATGCTTGAACATGACGTGTGTATAAAGTTGCTGCTATATATTATTAAATAAATATGTACATAAGAAAACTTTGAATTTCAATATTCCAAATCTATGTAATAAAGAATAGTTTACACTGCTTTTAAAAATGACGACTATCAAAGAAGCAACATATTTACACAACAACAAGATCTGTTATTGTAAAACACACATAGTTACTGTAAGACATCTTTATATTGTATTTTACTTTACTTACACCTTTTAGACAAGAATGGTTCGAATAAAATAGCTGAAGAGACAATGTCAAACACGCGACCCTCAGATTACGAGTCGAACGCCTTAACCCACCTGGCCATGCTGGGCCCCCTCAACGAGTTAAGAATTGCTACAAAAACTGATTATTACTTGAAACTGAAAGCACGTTATATCATACATTACTTATTTTTGATGCCAGGAACGAGTTTTGACCTATCAAACAACCGCTTGCATTGTATGTGTTCTATTGTTCATATCTTCTTTGCTTTGTTTGTTTGTTTGTTTGTTTTATGAAAGTGTCTTTGTAAGCTACAGTAAAACAAACAAACGTAAAACTAGTTTATGTACATTTTAAAAAAATTAGTGCTCATACCTTTGCCTTGTGAAGCTAATATTGAAATCACACCACTTTTGTCCTCCGCTGGTACAGCGGTAAGTCTAAGGATTTAAAACACTAAAATCGAGGGTTCGATTCCCCTCGGTGGACTCAGCAGATAGCCCGATGTGGCTTTGTTATAATGAAACACACATATGTATTTTATTTTATTCTTATAATGAAAACATGAATAATATGACAATATTCTTCTACTTGTCCGAAGCACCTTCTATTAAATTATTTTAAGTCACCGAAATACATCATTGGATCCCAAGCAAATCCATAATTATTAGTATTTGCAAGTAATATCCACAACCGTCAACAACAGTAACAAGGACTTGATTTGCAAGCTGGGACATCAAATGTTTTTAATAATAGCCTGAAGTTCAGTACAACTTCCTAACAGAGGTATAAAGTAAACAACTCGTTTAGTTACAGTCTTTCAAAACTATTCACCCCTACAAAGTTTCCACATTTTGTTGCCGTCTGAGCTTGCAATCATAAAACTTTCAAATGAAATTTTATATTTAGAATCTGCACAATTTACTTCAACTGAGAAAGCTAAAAAATGCTGATACTGTTTGAGTAAGTTTGAGTTTTAAATAAAATTATAATACTCTTAATTGCATGAGTATTTAACCCCTTTCCTATGTCAATCCTAAATCACTTCAAGTGCAAAATATCACTTTGGAACGTCACAATATTAGTGTAACGATTTCTATTTGCGTGCAATCAAAATGGTTTAGCCTTGAGTTCAGAATAAATATATTTTGTTGAAGCTACAACTGATATAGTTAGTAATAGGACGAACCAGCCATGAAGACCAAGGAGCTTTCCAAACAAGTCAGGATAAAGTGATAGAGAAGCACAGATCAGGAGAAGGTTACAAGAAAATTTTAAATTTACTGATTATATCTTTGAGAAAAGTAAAGTCCATCATTAAGAAGTGGAATGTGCTTCATACTACCCAGATTAGGCCACCCTTCCGAACTAAGTAACCGGAAAAACATGAAATTTGTAAGAGATGCCGATATGAGGCCAAAGGTAAATTTAAAAGATTTTCAAGGTTCCATTTCGGTGATAGAAGTCAATATTTCATGTATACATAGACAACATTTCGGTCTCTACATAAAGATGGTCTGTATGAACGCGTAGCAACAAAGTGGTTAACTGTAGAAAAAAGTTTTGTGGCCAGAAGAAACAAATATTTTGGTTTAAATTCAAAGCGTTACGTCTGGTGCAAGACCAAAACAGCACATTAATCCAGTCAACACCATCCCAACTGTCAATATTGGTTGTGGCAGCACCATATCGTGGGAATACTTCTCACTAGCAAGGATTAGGATCCTTGTCAGTAATGAGGAAGGGGGTGGATGGTGTAAAATACAGGCAAATCCTAGAGGAAAACCTTTTTGAATCAGCCAAAAATTTCATTTTTAGTGATTTCAAAATAAGAAAGTAAATATTCTGAAGTGTCCCACTCAAAGACCTGACTCTAACTGGTTGGAAAATTTGGTTTGGTTTAGTTTTAATTTTAAACAAAGCTACTCGAGGGCTATCTGCGCTAGCCGTCCCTAATTTAGCAGTGTAAGACTAGAGGGAAGGCAACTAGTCATCATCATCACCACCCACCGACAACTTTTGGGCTACTCTTTTACCAACGAATAGTGGGATTGACCATCACATCATAACGCCCCCACGGCTGGGAGGGCGAGCATGTTTGGTGTGACAAGGATTTGAATCCGCGACCCTCGGATTACGGGTCGAGTGCCTTAACCACCTGGTCATGCCGGGCTGTGTAAAATGTATGGCAAGACTTCACAATTGCAGTCCGTTAACGATCCCCAATGAAGATGTTAGAATTTAAGTAATTTTGCCAGGAAGATTGAGCAAACGTTTCGCCATTTCTTTGTGCAACGCTGGTAAAGACCTATCGAAAAAACACCAAGCAGTAATTGCTACCAAAGATGTTTACATCTTCTTCACACATTACATTTTATGTTTGATCCTTAGAATTTTGAATAAAATCATGTTCATTAAACACAACTGTTTACGTTATTTGCATTTCATCAAAATGCAACATCAGTGGAAGGGGGTGAATACATTTGTAAATAAATTTCGATTACAATGGGATGCGGAAAAATACACTAAACGTTTCGCGTTGAACACAATAACAAGAATTTTAAATAACAATACAAAATATGGAACAAAAATACCTTCACAGCGATAAATAAATTGCATACATTTATGCATAGATTACTTTTAAAATGAAGATTTCAATTATTGCAAAACCAAAATACAAATAAATACTGGGAAACAAAATTAACTAGACACAATATTTGAGTGATTAATGATGGTTTTATCAACACTGAGTGAACATAAAAGATACATGTTAATCCACAAAGAAAATATTTATTGCTCAACGTTTAGTGTTGCCTAGACTTGTAGAGTTGAGTAGAAATTATGTGCCTCCCTTTCTACATAAATTCTTGTTTCTTTCTTAACTCGGGGATATGTCTAGTAAAATGATTTTATTGTTCCCCATTACGTTGAGTGTCGTATCTCGGATGTCATTAGCGGCCACTCTAGGCTTTTAAGACCTCAACAGAACGTGCATTGAAAATATAATTTCGTTGCAGGATCAAGGAAATAGTAACAACATTATATTCAATGGCTAACCCAACCTAAAACCCACTAACCATACCAATGATCTTAAGTAACTTATATAGTATTTCCGAAGTAATGACGTAAACTACACTAAAGGCTTCTAAGTGTATTGATACAAACTGCTGCACTAACTTCCAGTTCCTTTCATACAAGTTTTGTTTTCGTTGCTATTTCGACCTGTTGATATTTTTTCATACAATTTTGAGTAAGGAAGACAAATTGAAATATACTGGGTAATGAAGAAGCCACAAAATTAGTTGAAATGAATAATATAAAAACAAGCTGCAGAATTTACATGCCAGAAAGCACCTTCTATAGGAGAAAGTATGCAAACATATAGTTGGTTGATCGTAATTAAAATTACTGTTCAAACAAGATGGAATCCTCAAAAGTCGCGGTCACTTGAAATTCGTTTAGAAAGGATTAGGGTAAATTAATCTATAAAATATTTCGTATCCCCTTTTTACGTGCTTTATTTTTGTGCATCAGCAGCACCAAGTGTGGGGTCCGTATATACCCAATTTGATTTTATTAATCATCCAGGTCTCTTCCAGCCTTCCTTCAAACTGAAATACTTTTAGGCATAATTCAGACTAATTAATCTATGATCCCTTGGATGTGGCCAAATATGTCAATTGAAAGGGTTTGTTTTCGTTTTTGAATCTCGCGCAAAGTTATACCAGGGCTATCAGCGCTAGCCGTCCCTAATTTTCCAGTGTAAGACTAGAGGGAAGGCAACTAGTCATTACCATTCACCGCCAATTCTTCGGAAACTCTTTTGCCAATGAATAATGGTATTGACTGTCACTTTACAATGTACACTCAGTTGAAAGGACGAGCGTATTTGGTGCGATGGGGATTCAAACCCTCGACCCTCAGATTACTAGTCGAGTATCTTAACCACCTGGCATGGCCAGGTGGAATCGAAAGGATTTGACTTCCTGATCTCAAAACTGTAATTAGATCTTAAATCGGCCAAGAGCTGACGGGGCTATGAGCTAGAAGTTTGTTCTTGAAAACACTCTGATCTATTCTACGAACCGTTATGCCGCGACTAAAAGTAAAAGAAGATGAACACGTAAGTTTTGACTTTTAAACGAACTTAATAATATATACTTGAAGGCCATAATCATGTAAATATTCATTGCTTCGTAAGTCAAACCCTTATAAAAATGTTAAATAATTTTAATTTATATCTCATAAAAATCGCAAAAACTGTACTATGGATGTTTCTCTCTCGACTCGTAATCCGAGGATCACTGGTCCGAATTCCGGTCACACCAAACATGCTCGCCCTTTCAGCCGTGGGGGCGTTATAAAGTGATGGTCAATCCCACTATTCGTTGGTAAAAGAGTAGCCCAAAGGTTGGCGGTGGGTGGTGATTGACTAGCTGCCTTCCCTCTAGTCTTAAACTACTAAATTAGGGACGGCTAGCGCAGATAGACCTCGTGTACCTTTGCGCGAAATTAAAAAAAAAAAATCTTCTCTCTACATTAACATTCCTTATGACGAATACCTAAAAGCTTTAGAACCTTTTCTGCTAAAACTAGATAAACCCAAAACTTAAATTATTAGCTGAACTAGTACTCACACTTAACAGTTTTCAATTTAATAATTAATTGTATATTCAAACGAAAGGCACAGCTGTGAGCACCAAAATGGCAATTTGTACCAATATTTTTATCTGAGACTTATAGACCAAACTGTTGAAAGTTGCACAGACAAACCAATGTTTTGGAGACACTACATTGATGACATACTTTTCATTGACATGCTAACACCTTCTACATTTAATATAGACTACTCCACTGCCCAATTAAGTTTCTGGGATGTAAACCTAACATTACGAGATAGTATTCTATATACTGATTTGAACAGAAAACCAACGGATAAACCATAATATTTATAATATCAAAGCTATCACCCTCTGACACCAAACACGATATCATATTTAATCTAACATTTAGATTGAAGAATGCATGCTCTGACTGTAAGAACTACGAATATCACATTAATTCTTGGAAACAAACTATGAGGTGATATAGGTTATAAACAAAACACTATTATCAAACAATCTGACAAAGTTAACAATATACCACGTGAATCTGCCTTGAAATAATTACTTAAAACTAATGCTTCTCGTGTTCCACTGGTTATTACTTATCACCCAAAATTTAAAAAATCTAACCCAAATACTAAAGAAACACTTTTACCTCCTTCAACATAATGATTGACTAAAGTCATTTTTTATGGAAGTTCCTCCCGTTTCTTTCAGAAAAAAAAAAACTTTGCAATTACACTTAGTTCACGTTAAAGCAAACTTTAAGTCGACACCAGGTGGAAGTCATTCTTGCAATAACAAGCGATGCGAAACCTGTAAGCCCATGCAGGAAACGAGCAAATTTTCCGATAAAGTCAACCAAAAACAGTTCAACATCACTAAATCATAACCTGATCTCCTGAAAACATTATTTATTTAATCCAGTGTCGATAATGCAACTTCCAATAAGTAGATCAAACCAAAACAACTATATGGGAATAATCAGTGATGTCGAGAAAACCCATTTGTACAGAAATATATATGTAAAAACGGCTCGTTTGGGTTGAGAAAATATTTTACGTAGAGGAGCGAACAACGTTTCGATCTTCTTCGGTCGTTGTGTAACTAAGTGTCGGAATGTAGAGGGCGGTGTTAGATGTTTCAATATATAATTTTATATTATTTATTTTATTATTTTTAATATAGGTATAAAGGTGTTCCTTTGTATTGATTTATTTTGGATTTAAGTTGTTGTATAAGTAAGGCTTCTTTAATTTTGCGACACTCAGTTACACAACCCCTTTCAAACATGTGGTCAGCTTCCGGTCAGTTACCTCTTTCTTTCTTTGTGAACCTGACGATGACCGAAGCAGGTCAAAACGTTGTTCACTCCTCTACGTAAAATATTTTCTCAACCCAAACGAGCCGTTTTTACAAATATATATGGGAATAATATATTAACCATGAATTAACAGTAAAAAACAAACAAAGAACTTCTGGTCGCAAAACACTTTAACATGCCTGGACACTCTCTTGAAAACATTAAACTTGTAGGTATAGAGACAAGTTTTACATCTAAAAGAAACAAGGAAATTAAAAAAGCTCATTGGATAGCACTATTAAATACTGTAACACCAAATGGTATTAATCTGATCCCGAGGTTGTTCACCTTCGCAAGTCTCTCCAAATATTTTCAAACCTAAATTCATAATTAAACTTACTTTACGTTATTAGTATTATTCTTGCTTAGTATATTAGTATAGTTAACTATATACTGTGTTACATTATTTTTATCACTATTTCCCACCATGTTTTGTTGTTATTTTATTTTTATTTGATATTTATAAAAATTAGTTAACAGTTGTTATAACTACTGTTTCACTTAGGTCTTTCATGTACTCTACACAATTGTTATAACTAGTGTCCCACTTAGGTCTTTTATGTACTCTACACAATTGTTATAACTAGTGTCCCACTTAGGTCTTTTATGTACTCTACACAATTTTATAACTACTGTCTCACTTAGGTCTTTTATGTACTTTAAATATCTCATTAGCACAAACTAAACCTGACACAAAAATATCTAGGATATAACTGACTAGTTCTCAAGAACAACTCATATTGAACATTCGGTTTATATGACGTCAACATCCGTGTCTATAAACTTCATTACACATATTAAATGTTACCATTTATTCTCCAGAAGAAGAACAGTCGAAAGCACTCGAGGTTTGGTTCTTGTTTGAAAGACATTACGTTCATTAAAAAATAAATACTACACTTTTCTAACGAGCTCAAGAAATTAAGAAAACTTTTTTAGTGTTTCTTTAGAATTTCAAACTTGGTTTATTTATCTTAACATTCGTCATTGTGTGGTTAAAAACTTTCTAGAAAACGTACAACCAGTAACAATACTAAAACGTTTTCATTGTTTGGTTCAAAATATTTTTGAAAACGTACAACCAATAACGATGCTAAAAGGTTTTCATTCTTTGGTAAAAACTTTCTTGAAAATGTACGACCACTGACAATGCGAAAAGGTTCTCATTATACGTTCAGTAAATCTTCTTGCAAACGTATAACCAGTAAAAATATTTTTATTTTCATGATCTTAACTGAGGCTCGAAAATATTTCGAAAGCGTATAACCAACAACGTTACAAAATTTATCATTATATAGTTTGATAATTGTAAAAATTTAGAACCATGAGTAATGCTAAAGAAGTTTTTTTTTTATTGTTCAGCTTTAGTTTCGATTGATTGTGTGTGATGAGACTTACCAAATATTAGAATAAATTTACACTAATTATCAATATTTTTAGCATAAAACAGTTTAACATATAACATACTATATCTCATACACACAAAACAGATAATGAAAAGTATGAACTTTCTTCCAAAATTTATATATATGTGTGTGTGTGTGTGTGTAAAGTAATTATGAAACTTGTTTGTTTGTTACGTTTGTTTTGAATTTCGCTACACGAAGGTTATCTGCGCTAGCCATCTCTAATTTTGCAATGTAAGACTAGAGGGAAGGCAGCTAGTCATCACCACCCACCGCCAACTCTTGGGTTACTCTTTTACCAACGAATAGTGGTATTGATCGTAACATTATAACGCCCCACGGCTGAAAGGGCGAGCATGTTTGGTGCGACGGGGACTCGAATCCGCGACCCTCAGATTACGAGTCGAACGCCTTAACCCGCCTGGCCATGTCAGGCAATTGCGAAACTAGTCGTATCAGTACTGCAACTGCACAAAGCATCAGATTTATTTTCTTTGTAATTCATCATAACACCAGGTTACCGATAAGTAGAACATTTGAGATATGTCTTTCAGCTTGTTCAAACAAGCTTAAAACAAAACTCTGTAGACACAATGTAAACAAAATAACGGTATTAGAAGTCTGAAAAAGAGTTAGTTACAAAATTATATAAAAATACTTACAAAATTGTATGGAACTACACACAAAACTATATAGAATTAGATACAAATCTATACATATAAAACTATAAGATACACAAGTATATGGAGTTACATACAGAAAACTGCATAGAGTTAAGTAGAATTTATGTAAACTGTATTTCGCCGCTGACTAATCAACATGCGAGTTTGTAACGTCCATTTTTTTTTCTTGTTTCCTGATTTGCTTCCCGAAAATGGAGCCATTTCGAACAGACTAGTTATAACATCAACTAGGATATCAACTGTAACTTGATAAAAATATTGAAAAGATATAGTCCAGGGATGTCCAAAGGGAGTCGCAGCAAATACATAATATTCGCAATATTCAGATTCTATAGATTCGTTGGGGTAAAGGCCTCCACCAGAAGTGGGGGTTGCTAAGAACTTATGTGTCAGTCCTCTTGTCTTCCTAAAATACATTGTCTATTCATTTCAACTGAATATTGCAATGCGTGAATATTTTGGAGTTACTTCAAAATAACACAGGCTTGCAAATTAAATTTCATATAGTTTGTTTTGGTTAATGACACATTTTACATATTTTAGCTACGCAAATTTTGAAAATAATATTCTTTTTTTTTCTTCTATCGTATAAAGATGTTTTACAAATCGGGAAAGAAAACCTCTTACTTCGATCAAATTAGTATTTTATTTAACACAATAAACATTTTTTATTATTACGTTTGTTATTCCTAAATACAAACAAACTGAAGAAAAGGGTTTTTGGTTGGTTTTGAATTTCGCGCAAAACAATACGAGAACTATCTGCGCTAGCAGTCCCTAATTTAGCAGTGTAAGACTAGAAGGAAGACAGCTAGTCATCACCACCCACCGCCAACTCCTGGGCTACTCTTTCACCAACGAATAGTGGAATTGACCGTCACTTTAGAACGCCCCCTGGCTGAAAGAGCGAGCATGTTTGGCGTGATAGGGATTCGAACCCGCGAATTAAGAGTCAACTGCCTTAACCACCTGGCCATGCCGGGTTTATTTTTGGTTTTTGAATTTCGCACAAAGCTGTACGAGGGCTATCTGTACTAGCCGTCTCTAATTTAGCAGTGTAAGACTAGAAGGAAGACAGCTAGTCATCACCACCCACCGCCAACTCCTGGGCTACTCTTTCACCAACGAATAGTGGAATTGACCGTCACATAGAATGCCCCCACGGCTGAAAGGGCGAGCATGTTTGGTGTGACGGGGATTTGAATCCGCGAATTAAGAGTCGACTGCCTTAACCACCTGGCCATACCGGGCCTGAAGTAAAGGGAAGAACATTAATATCAAAAGAATATTTTTCCTCACTCTTTACTGATTTATTTTTATGTATGAAATCCACATCTTGTATTCTCGAAACTACGTGTTGTGGTCTTTCTTTTATACGTTGCGTTATAATGTTTTGTGAAAAATCTGTACGTGATAGAGAAAAATGAATATTTTCAGATTCAGCATACAGGAGCTACTGTAAAGCATGTACAAATTCCAAGACAATAAAACAGTCGTAGGCCTGTGTAATTAGGTCTACAAACACTCACGTTTATATTGGCTTTGAAACACTGTTAACTTGTCACCTAGACGACTGTTAAAAGTTTTAATTTTCGTTTCTACGCATTACTGGTAGTACAACTGCGAACTTATGAACGACTGTTTTTGTTTTCTATCAGAACTAGGCCATGCATTTGGAGTGAATTAACATTGTAACTGGCCATTTACTGGGAGTATGAGTGAAACTACTAGAATTAAAACCGTTTGTGTGAGTTTTCCAATTATCATATTCCTGGACGGTGTTTGTTTAGTTGAGTGTTAAGAACCAACAACAACATTGAAGTATAACTGTGTTACTTTTACCATCCTGGTTTTCTTTCATGTTACCAATTTAACGGTACAGTAACACAAATAACAAAATGTTTGCTTCAGTCGATAATGCAGTGTATAAGTGTTATACGTATTCTTCGAAATTTTGGTTGAGAAGAAACATATGAAAATAAAAAAAAATTATGTGTTATGAAACATTTGCAAGTCCAGTTGAATCGTATAAACAGTTTTGCGATAAACCTTATTGCAGTTTACTGTATATCATAGTGGCTAGGTATATATTATTATAAATACATACATTCATTCCTTAAAGTATATGAGCATATATAAAGTATATATGTATATAAAGTAACTTGAAAAAGGAAAAAGTAACTGAATGGATTTACCTGAGAAGTAAGGGCGTATACAGTCAATAAATAAAGACTTCATATAGATTTCATTTCATATACTGTTAATCGTAAAAAAATGAAGCAGGGCTTAAATATGTACTGAACTTGGTCACTCTTTAGTTTTCAATATATATAAATATGATTAATTTGAGACATAACACGACTGAAGAGGCGAGCACCTTTTATGGAATGAAGACTCGAACATGCAACTCTGAGGTTGCAAGTCGAGCACTCAAGCCACCTGACCACGCAAGACCAACTATAACACCAAAAGCTGACAAATATTAAATATATGTGTATATATTTAATTAGATACATAATTGTTGTCGTTACAACTCGACTCGTAATCCAAAGGGTTGCGGGTTCGAATCCCTATCACACCAAACATGCTCGCCCTCTCAGCCGTGGGGAAGTTATAAAGTTACGGTCAATTCCATTGTTCGTTGGTAAAAGAGTAGCCCAAGAGTTGGCGGTGGGTACTGATGACTAGTTGCCTTCCCTCTTGTTTTACACTGCTAAATTAGGGACGGCTAGCGCAGGTAACTCTCGTGTAGCTTTGCGTGAAATTAAAAACAAACAAACAAACATTACAATTATTCGAAACAACAGACTATTGTACAAAAGGTTTAAAACAGTATTCAAGTATAATTGTAATATTTAAGCCTTAATATGTTTGCAAGTAGAGTGAATACTACAATCCAAGTTATTTGAATCGATATAACTATCAGCATACAAACACTTCATTTCTTAGAACAGTACAGTTTTACCGCCATGTTTTCAACGTAAGGGAAAACAAAACGCCACTTATGAAATCCAATGTTCTAACACTCTTTTCACCTGTATATGTTATTAGCCCACATGTATAGATGTTTTGTGCACAAGTGGTTCCTGGAGATGTTTAGCTGGTTTATCATTACTAATGTCTCCTCGCAGAGCCGACCTGTTTCCATCAGCCCATAAAGCTTTCACGCATTGATCCTCATCATACCGTTTTAAGTGACTAAGTCACTAGGGTATTAACGACCGCTTTCTGTAGATGCCTGACACGGCCTTTCCTCGGTTTAATTTGGTTAAGTAGTCCCTACAACTGGCCATTTAAACCGTAGCCCCGGCAGACAACAGCAGACCTGTAATCCACTGATTGTTCCCCTGCGACCGGAGAGCTTAGTGCAGCTCTGTGCTGGTGTGTGTTCTACCCTGCTCGCACGAAGTACAAGACTGGCGTGCGTAGAAAAAACAAGGCTGATCATGGCGGGGAACAGCGAAGATGAAGATATAGGAAGAAGACAACACAACGCAGACAGTTACTTGGTTCGCAGGATTTTTTTTTTTATAGTAACGTGTATGTGTTTATCTGTTAACGGCATCCGTATGTGATTATACGAATATATTTTTGCTTGTCTTTATGCATATCAACTGAAATAATATATGAAGCTTTTTGTATGCATTTTACACAGGAATATTTCATAAATTTATAAGCAGAAAAAAGTCGTTTAAAAATAATAGTTCAGCACTTTATAAGTAAGAGTCTGATAATAAAGTAACTTGCTTAAGTTAAAAGCTGTTAAACTAATTTTTTTTTATATAAATGATACATCTCACGAACAAAATTTATTTCCAAAAGAGGAAACAACAGAAGAAGTCGAATTCATAAAATCACCATATTATTGTGAGACGTGGTATACTTTCACTTTTCACAAAGTTGAGAAAATTCTATCAAATGTACTCCAGTTTTATAAAGTGTTTGTACTCAGTTGTTGTTTTTTTTATCGGGAATCTTTAGTTGTGTATTTTGTGTAAACAATTCCAAGAAAGACGAAAGCTAATTGTTGGCATTTAAAACATGTATTTTAACAATATTCAACAACATGTTGACTCTACGGTGATTAGGCTCATAACAAAGCAACGTGATTATAAACGTTGTTCTTATCACAGATCGATGAACATTTACACGCGGTTCGAAAATCATAAAACTAAACTATTCTGATAACTTTTATTGGTTCTGACTATCTATTTATATTTGCAACGTTAAGCAATATATCGATTAGGTGTTTTCTCCTTTATAGAGAAAATCCATAGGAAAATCGACTGAAACGATGTATTAAAAATCCAATCAAGTTAAGAACCGGTATAAATCTATGACATCCACTTCCATTAATAGATATAACCATTACAAACATGTATTATAACACTGTTTCATTATCCCTAGACAGTTGTTAGCCTATGTAAAGGAAACCTCGCCATTGCTTGTCTTTCGGGATTAAAACTGTTGCAGAAAGTAGAGACACTATAATGTTATTTGCCTTATGTTTCTGAGGGACCATCCTTGTTTTCAAAGTAAACTTAAACCTTCTAAGGACAAAAATATAGCGATAAGAAGTCCATTGGAATATCTAAATATATCTATCAATGTACATACTATTATCTTTCTTTGTTACTTTCGACAGTCAAACTTTGAACATCGCTATGTTCAAGACAGGATTTGATTACATGAAATAACATTGTAACATTTTCTCTGCAATAACTTTAAGTATATATATATACATAAAATAATTAGTTGAATTAAAATAAGACTGTATAAACATTCTCAAACTTTTAAATATAAACATCAAGAAACAACACACAGAATTTAGGGTTATACTTCAACTTTGAGGTTTGGAAGTTTATCTTCATAATTTATTAATAAAATATAATGTGAGTAATTAGAATATAAAATATAAAAATAGTAAACACGATTGGTTTGCTTGCACTTCGCGCAAAGCTACACGAGGATTATTTGCACTAGATGTCCCTAATTTAACAGTAAAAGACTAGAGAGAATGCGATTACTTATTACCACCCACCGCCAACTTTTGGTCTACTCTTTTTACCAACGAATAAAGGGATTGATCGAAACTTATTACGCCCCCACGACTGAAGGATCGAGCATGTTTTATGGGATGGGGACTCGAACCCGTGACTCTCAGGATGCAAGTCGAACACCCAAATAACTTGGCCATACCAAGCCAAAAATAACATTAAAAGGTAACAAGTATTACAACCTAAACTGGTATCAATAACCTCTTAGCGATACATTAGCTTACATCACAATGAATTTTCTTGTTTAATAGCTTTGTAAATTTATCAGAAACACTAATATTCTTGCCATTAAAATGTATTTTATCTAATTTGGTGATAAAATATGTTTTAACTTTAAGTACATAAGGAAATGAAATATATCAGAGACTCTGTGATAAAAAAAGAGCTCTTCCTATGTTTCTTCTAAGGATTTGGTTTTAAGAATACTTGAATTGACATATAATAATACGTTTTGTTTTACATATCCATTTTTGATAGAGGAATTCTGAGAAACGAAAACCTTAAAACAGTAACGAAATAATCGATCATTTACTAAATATGAATTATCAGTTGCTATAGGAAAAAGTCTAAAGTCAATAAAAGCGTTTACATATTTTTCTATCCATTCTTTTTTTATTTAATGTGATAACTTTTGAATTAACAAACAAAATCTTTATTTTTCATTTGTTGAATCACCAGAACACAAGTGACAGAAATATATTATCTGGATATATTTTTCACAATCTTATTAGTATCATTAGTGATAAAATTCTGTAGAATGGACGGCAACTGCCTGTTGTGGAGACATAAGTGTGAAGACGAAAGGCGAAAGACTTTCGAAAAGTCGTTCTCTACACTTGAGTCTGCACAACAGGCAGTTGCCGCCCATTTTATAAAGTTTCATCATGAATACTCTGCCTAAACAATCTATCAAAGAATATCATTAGTAATAATTTGTCACTGATGCTCTCCACTTCATGGTTCTATTGTAAAATAATATCTTTTACTGAACTGTCTTTACCACTTCATAATAATACTATGTCTACAGTTCCTATCATCTCAGGAAATAAACATACAAAAATGGAATCGCTGAAACTTCGTTCTATCAGTTTCCCATTAAGTTCCTTCATGAACTCAGGTAGGATTCAACGCGTCAAATGCCATCATTTATTTGTTTTCCGTAATGCTCCGTATGCAATCCTCAATTACACGAATAGAAACGGCATTTAGAAATTTCCTCAAAACAGACCCCCCCCCATAGATGATGTATTAGTAGGGACTACGATTGAGAGAATTATTCCACCTTCACATGTTAAGCTGATGGCTGTTTTACCTCAAGGGACTAACTTTGTATGGATATCGTCTTCATGGAACATTGCTACAGCTTTTTATATTTACGTTACGGACTCGAACTTCGTACGCAGTACTATGCAATGAAATCTCACTAAATGGTTAGCTGTCTTTATTATATGAACGAATATCAAATATCTACAGTGACAAAACTTGCATTGTTCGCATATCCTTTGACGAAATTGAAAGTCTATTGTATAACATTACGAAATATGCACACTTGCAATATAATTTTGGAGTAGCTTGTACCAACGTCAGCTTTATTTAGCACAAGTTTCTAGTGTGAGTTTTTGATATCTTTATTGTACGAAATGATGTAACATGATACTTATGGTGTAGCAATTTGGGTTGAAAATATGCTATTTATTGGGTTTACTCCTTAGCTCAGTCGGTAAGTACCTTACTAATGATAATTAATAGGTTACACTTTTTATAACTAGAATATTAACTCCTTAGCACAATCAGTTAGTACATAACTAGCGATAATTAGTGGGTTAGTCCCTTAGCGTAATCTGCAAGCACCTCACTAATGATAGCTGGTTGGTTAACCCTTTAGCTCAGTTATTCTTGTGTCAAACCTACCTAGAAATAGGATTACCATATAAAAACTAGAGTCCAACCAGCGGCTGATCCATGATTTTAATGAAAGTCTCACGGACAGACCTCATTAGACAGAGATAAAATAATGTTTGCTGTTGTTAAGCATAAGATGCATAAGTAGCTATCTGTGCACGCGCCTTCGCGGGTATCAAAACTCGATTTTTAATTTTCTAAAATCTTAGTCTTACTAAAGAGCCAGAAGGTAAAAGAATGTGGTAGTCTACTTTATTATAAGACTAAAACGACAATATAAAATAAGTACCCTATACACGGAAAACCTCATGGTGTCATCCTTATGGGAGAGGAGGAGATGAGTCTCCAGTAAAAGGAGTAATCAGAAGGCAGTTGTAGAAAAGGTTAGTCTCCAGTAAAAGGAGTAATCAGAAGGCAGTTGTAGAGAAGGTTACTTGTTTCCTAACTTTTGAAAGTTTTAATTTCCTGACCTTCTCTGGTTTTGGTTTTTGCTTTTTTTTTTGTTGTTGTTGTCCAAGCAATTTCAGTTTGAAAATTCAATGCACGTATGTATTGCGCGTAAAAGGCGCAGCACTCACGCATTCTGCCTAGCAATAGCTAGAAGGTTAACCTTTCCGATCAGTTGGTGTAGAACACTCAAATGATCTACAGAAGTTTTCAGGTTTAATTCTGATCTATAGGAATACAGACACTTGGATCGCAAAGCAACTTTCCAAAAGCTTTTCTCAGACGTATTTACAAAGCCCCTTGAAGACGGTCTTCAGTCTGAATTATTTATCAAATTCAGCTCCTGAAAACCTTCCTTCTATCCTAATGTTAGTACAAAACTTTATTACTTCACTTATCCACACCTTCATTAACATAACATTAGACGTTTCTATATTAATCACTAAAAAAAAGATTTCTCAGTATCACCAGTTCCGTTGATTCAATAATATTTTCTGTTTTCCGGTGTTCTCAGATATGTTTAATAGCCCATCTGAATAACAACGAGCGTATCTGTTTTGTATCCCTACCCGTGCTTATCAGATATTAGTAGTTTTCCTATCAGATAACATGCATGAACGATCATCTGATAAAACAATAAGCGTGGTTGTTTTAGATTTTTTACCATTACTCACCAGATATTGTCAATTTTCCTGTCAGGTAACATGCATCAACAATCGCCCAAATGATAATTCACTTTTTTTTTTTTTAATGGCCGTTGGCTCATTAAAATTTCCCGAGACCTCTATCATCCATGCCAGAAAAATATGGTACGATCTAAAATAATGTGTTTACCTACTAGCTACAGTTGGTAAAGTACATTTATCAGGCTGAAGCTGCCACAGACGCAAGAATCACTAAGTACGTTTGATATAGTGTTTATTTATCAAAAAATTCTCGGAGTGCTTAACTGTCAATATAGTGTATATATTAAGAATTTTAAAGAATGGTTTCAGAGATAACTCAAGACGAAGACGTTCATTTAACGTGCCTCAATCACTAATTTAATTATGACTTTTCGTAAGGTCCGTGTAATAATGAAAGTAGACGGGGCATAGCCAGGTGGTTGAGGCACCTCGGCTCGTAAACCGCGGGTTCTAATCCCCGTCACACCAAACTTGTCCGTCCTTTCAGCCGTTGGGACTTTATACTGTGACGGTTAATCCACTATTCATGGGTGAAAGAGTATTCCAAGAGTTGGCGATGTGTGGCGATGACTAACTGCCTTCCCTCTAGCCTTATACTGCAATATTAAAGATGGCTAACGCAGATAGCCCTCGTATAGTTTTGTGCGAAATTAGAAACAAACCAATAATGAAAGTTCTAAAGGCCATTGATTGGTTTAGTTATTACTTTTTCTAAGGTTTATGTAATAACGTAAGTTTACATTTTCCCGATTTTTCAAGGTCTTATCTCTATTTACTACTTTAAATATTATTTTTCCTAGGGCCTGGCATGGCCAAGCGTGCGACTCGTAATCTGAGGGTCGCGGGTTCGCATCCCTGTCGCGCCAAACATGCTTGCCCTTTCAGCCGTGGGGGCGTTATAATGTGACGGTCAATCCCACTATTCTTTGGTAAAAGAGTAGCCCAAGAGTTGGCGGTGGGTGGTGATGACTAGCTGCCTTCCCTCTAGTCTTACACTGCTAAATTAGAAACGGCTAGCACAGATAGCCCTCGAGTAGCTTTGTGCGAAATTCAAAAACAAAACAAACAATTATTTTTTTTAAGTTTATGTAATAACGTAAGTTTACATTTTTCCAATTTTTCAAGGTCTTATCTCTATTTACTACTTTAAATATTATTTTTCTTAAGTTTATGTAATAACGTAAGTTTACATTTTTCCGATTTTCAATGTCTTATCTTTATTTACTACTTTAAATATTATTTTTCTTAAGTTTATGTAATAACGTAAGTTTACATTTTCCCTATTTTTCAATGTCTTATCTCTATTTACTACTTTAAATATTATTTTTTAAAGTTTACGTAATAATGTAAGTTTACATTTTCCCTATTTTTCAATGTCTTATCTCTATTTACTACTTTAAATATTATTTTTTAAAGTTTACGTAATAATGTAAGTTTACATTTTCCTTGTTATTCAAAGTTTTATAACAAAATATCTTCAACACAAAATCATGAAGTACAAAACTACGTAGTTCACATACATTTTTGTATGATTATTGTTTGTTCTTATCTTATGTAGTTTTTGTTCTAAAGTTGTAGAACTTTATTTTTTATATATTAGTGTGTTACTAAAACTAGGAATTGCACCATGTAGTTAATTAATAGTTAAGTGACTTTAAAATGTATTGAAATAAGGGCTCAGCAAAACGTATATTGAACTCAATTTTTTTAGTGATTCGCCCTTATGTGCGCAATGTGTCAGATATGCATACAAAATATTTTGTTTTCTTGTTTATATCATCAGGACACGTACACGTGAAAGTTTTCTTGGGTTGTAGATTTTATGGCTTTATATAAAAGTTGAGCATTATCTGAAAACACCACCTGAGACATTTGAATCAGCATTACTCACCCCTCATAGAGTTACCACACGAAGGCAGGAAAATAGTGTAATTGTCATGTCTCCTGAGAGCGATTAGTCAGGTTATGAACCTACAGTCTTTTTGGTTTGTTTTTTACTTCTCTTAAACTCTAATAAGCATGGCTGTTCTCTATCTTTGAGTTAGCTTTTAAATCTAGGACGTTTAACTCAGCTGCAAGCTCAGTTTTGTTTTTATTTATAATTCCTTTCCATCCAGTTATTTTAAAGTCATGTTTAGTTCTCCTTATGAGATATGTACATTTTAATTAACTTATTTTGAGTATAATAAAAAAAATCCTATTTTTGTTTATGTATATCCAATTTGAATTGCTCAATTAACCGTACCTTTCAGTTCGTTCTTAAAAACAAAATCTACAGTTCATCCGCTACCATCTGGTTGAAATCACCTGCTAGCTAATTATTTCATATCGTTAATGCTAAAGTTGTCATTCTTATCCTGTTGTGCTATACTGAGACTCGTTTAAAAGTGTTTTAACATTTCCAGTCCATTGATATCCAAAATACATGTTTTCTATTATAAGATATGCATGTCTGTAAAATCCAGAGAAAATAAAACTGATAAAAATATTGAATGACTTTATTCAGGTACCAGGCAGAATGATCTATGCTGTATTAGGTGAAGTAGAATACAATGGCGTAACATCTGAGCTGAGAAGCCAGCTGGTATTGGCTGAGTTCACCAGTAGCTTTAGGAGCGTGTAGATATGACCAACTGAATTTATTTCATTCTAAATCGTAAATGTATGTACTTCATGTTCGTCACGCATGGGCTGACATCGGCTCTGCTAGGTTATTCTGGCCTCAGAGTAAATGTTTGACGTTTCCATTGCTACCACATGAAGCTTGGTATATGGAAGCTTATAAGTCTATGAATTCTTGTAAAGTCTTCTGTTGTGTCCAGTTGGACCTCTGCGTGATCCTACTACAAACTTCACTGAGACATATCTGTGTAGATGAGGTGACGTAATAGGAGGATTAAAAGGTGAAATGCAGAACTAATAAGAGTTTGGCCACCAACAGTCGTTTCTCGGTGCCTGACTGTAGTTTACCACATTATATCCTTCTAGAGTAAATCCATCTACTACCATAAGGGTGTAAGAAATATAACTCAACAGCTTAAGTACTTCAAAGCTTTAAAGGCTTTGCACCTTTACTTTCCAGGTACTGAGGTATAATTCTACGGTGAAAATAAGAGTAAAACATGTGAAATTTACTTGAATATTTTGTAAGAACTCTGTGTTAAACAACAACTAGATGGCTGTGGAATCTGTAGTCTGAATGACTATAAGACTGACATTGTAATCTTTAATCGTAGTTTCTGAGCTGAAGAGGTAGAGTCCCCTGGTGATAATGTTATTTGAGATCTACCTATAATCCCATAATAACTTTAATGTCTTCAGGTATTATAGACATACGTGGAGATACAAGCATGATGTAAAAATGAAAGTAAATAGCGATATTCGAGAGGTAAGTTTGAATATTTTGAACTTATCCAAACAGAAATCTATGAATGACAACAAAATTCATGTATTCAAGTCACGTTAACAAACAGTTGTACCCTTCCACCCCTTGTTGTTGGTGTGGGTGGTAGAAATTATATAGGACGTACAGTTTTGTCATCTGATACGGGTGTATAAAAATACTTATTGAACACATTAACAAAACACACACACAAAAATAAAACATAAACGATCAGTCTTCACTGGTCTCTGCGTTAGTGATCCCACCTCAACCACAACAGCAACCAGAACACGGGGGAACTAAGTTAATCCCAAAAATGTTCAACCAAGTCATGTATCATTTAACACCGGACTGGTTTGTTTTGTTTTGAACTTCGCGTAAAGCTATACGGGGGTTATTTGCACTAGCCGTCCCTAATTTAGCAATGTAAATCATCACCACCCACCGCCAACTCTTGGGCTATTCTTTTACCAACGAATAGTGATATTGACCATCACATTATAACGCTCCCACGGCTGAAAGAGCGAGCATGTTTGATATAACGGAGATTCGAATTCGCGACCCTCAGATTACGAGTCGAGTACCTTAACCACCTGATCATGCCGGGCTTTAGCCCCTGAAAACCGTTGCATAAAAAGTGCAGTGAATGGCTGACTTTGCGTAGGGTAATAGTGTTAAACTTTACGAATCTATGGGTGGTCACAGAAGATCTTTCATAAAACCACTTCATTCGAGAAGAGAAGTTCAGCTGGACCGAATCCTTCACTTTAAGCACCATATATAGCATTTGAAACTAAGAGTTATGCAGATAATTAATAATATGTTCACGTTAGCGCAGACAACTGTGTTCAGTTATTCATATTTCCTTGACACCTTTACTTCAGTCCCACAGAGTTTGATCTCTAGGTGTTCACAGAAGCTCAGATCTAGTGCTAGATGGAGGGCTGAACATCAGTAATGAAGATCGCTAAAGACCACATAACAACTCCAGGACAACAAAGGATACACTTAGAGTGGAGATATTTACGATATGTAATCTTATTATTTTCTCATTTGTAAGTTTTAATTCTGAATATTTTAAACGTTATTTGCATGTAGTTCTTTGATGTAAGTATTGCTATAGCAGCTAGGATATTTTTGGCCATGTGAAAAGATTTGTGATTTTAAGTTGGTTTCCCTTTGTTTGACACTTAATGTAATCCATTTCATTCTACGTGAGTAAGTTTATCTAGTGTGAAGTTTCAGGGTCTGTCGTCCCTGGTTCCTATGTAATATACTTTAATCAATGATACTTTCTGTATGGGCCCGACATGGCCACGTGGTTAAGGCATTCGACTCGTAATCTGAGAGTTGCGGGATCGAATCCCCATCACACCAAATATGCTCGCCCTTCAGCTGTGGTGACGTTATAATGTCAATCCCACTATTCGGTGGTAAAAGAGTAGCCCAAGAGTTGGCGGTGGGTGGTGATGACTACCGGCCTTCCCTCTAGTCTTACACTGCTAAATTGGAGACGGCTAGCGCAGGTAGCCCTTGTGTAGCTTTTATCGAAATTCAAAACAAACTAAACCAAACTTTTGTTATTGGCTTGAATATACTGTAACAGTTTTATATCAACTATTGTATTTCACTTAGTTGTTATACAATACTTCAGTATTCAACTCTTCTGTTGTCATATTCTTTATATGAATTGTCTTAACTCTGATATAACTCAGTGATTAACTGAATACAATATTTCCATGCAACGTAGTGTTAAATGTCATGCTCTTTCTAGAATATTCAGTTTTATTCTGTGTACGATTATACTTGACAACTCCTTAGAATATTTTAGTTTCTAATTTTGGTGTTTTTAAGAAAAAGCGATGTATTTTATTAATCTATTTAATTATTTTTGAAACGCATTAGATTTTTTTTACATTATAAGATCGATTTTAATGTATAAGTATAGCTGGTCTATGACAATCTATTGTTTAAAGGTGTATACTTTGAAATTATTTCATTTAGTGAGCTTTAACTGAATTATCCATGACTTTTGGTTCAGGTACTATGATTTTGTTTGTTTAGGTACAGACATTTTGTTTTAATTAGCCTAACACCTTCATTTGAATTTACAAATCAAAATTACTACTCAAATGTTTCACGTTTCACAATATCTGTTGGTTTTTTTATTGGTTTTGTGATGTGGTTATCATAACCGCATTATTCTTAAACTTTATTTTGGATTATGTGTAATATTTTTAATAAAACTTTATCGATATTTCGCTCGTTTCATACTGCTATTGTGGTTCATCTAAAACTGGCTTTCTTTCTTTTAATTATATTGTAATATAACTATCAATTGAAGGAAAATCAAGTTTGAGGGTCAATACATTGTAGACTGATTTTGTCTAGTTGCTGCATGATACTATTAAGGTTTTAATATCTTATTACCAGAAAACTGATTTGAGTTTTGGCTCGAAGTGTTTGGAAATCGGTTTCGTTTCAAAGAGTTACTTTTAAAAGTGTTATTTCTATTATGAAGAGTTTTACTAGATGATTGATATTTACTTTGCACATTAATTACTGTGTTGCACTCTATTAAGTTGTTATAAATTGTACAGCATTGCCTGTATTGTACTATGTATATTGCTAACACTGTGATACGTTTTGTATCAATTATCAATTATTGTATTTATGCGATTTGTAGATTTTCAGTTTTATGTATTTAGAGTAAGAAACATTTATAAGAAAATTAACATGAAAAAAAAAAAATAAAGGCTTCTAAATTGTACTTTTAAGAATTTATATAAAATAAATTTACTGTTTTTTTTTCGCATTATAATAACTGGAAAAAAACCTTTAGTGGTAGATGAAAATAACAAGATGAAACAACGACTCCTAAAATGTATTTAAATACACAACTTGACTCACGATTGTGGCGTCAACAAAGCCACATCGCAGAAAAACAGTTCGTTTCAAATACAGTCTATCAGCGTGTTGTCATGACAACATCGGAACGGAAGAAGAATTATGACCACGCCCCTTCGACCACCAACTCACCGCCCAGAGGGTTTATTAAATTATCCATTTTGAATGCTGGCTGTCATATATCTCAATCACCCATCGCCTCAAATCAACAGTACTTGATGCGACATTAACTCGTCATAACAGCCTGTTCAGTCCTTCAAAGAGAAAATGGAGAATTATTCGCATATTAATATTTACTCTACCCATCAGCCCTTTCTCTGGCTACCTATCTAACCGTATTGTTATCTAACTAAAACGTGTGAAAACTTAAAAGCTTGTTTAAAACTACATTAGAACAGAAAATATTTAAACCTTATTAGTAAAGTAATACTGATGCTCACTTTGAAGTATGGTAAACAAAGAATAAATTATTTATTAGAGAAATAACATAAATATACTTATAAATTTCAACTCCTGGAGTAATTGGTTTAACGATTATAACTCCAGATCTTTCGTCGTGATCTTTACTCGGTTCAATCTCTTTCGATCTAATATGTATTAGTCTCACGATAAAAACAAAAAGTAACTGCGTCTAACTCATTGTAAAACTATCAGAGATACGTGTTCAGACAAGTAATAAATGTGATACAAATAGGACAGTCCAATCGGAATCTAATATTGCTTTAACAAATAAGGTAGGAACAGATTTATAGCATATGTTTCTTCCAGACAGGGACGAGTAATAATAATACAAATGGCATCATGGAATTGAGCTAATTGTTTTTTGTTTTGTTTGTTGTTGTTTTTTATTATTTTTAGGTTTACCTGTTGATCCCCCTTCTAGTACCTCGGTAAGTCTACTGATTTACAACGCTAAAATCAGCGGTTCGATTCCCCTCGGTGCGCTCAACAGATAGCCCTCTGCGGCTTTGCTATAAGAAAAAAAAAACACTTACATGATAAGAAAAAATATTAAGAAATTCCATATGCTTAAAGATAACTGGCAAATCGATATCTCTAATTTCCTTATCGAAGCCGGTTCATAGCGTAAAGGATAACTCTAACTAAAGTGATTTTCGAAGACAGTTACTTAATACAGCTGGGAAATATTTTTTTTGATTACAATCACCAAGTTACTTTAAATTTTGAAGAAAAAACGTAAAAAAACTCCATGTAGACATTACAAAGATGAGTGCTTACGTTTTTTATGTAAAAAACGATAAAAAATTAAGAACCTGGGCATTAAGAAAACGTTCCTGGCACTGTCTTGATAAAGCACTTTGTTTAAGAAATTCTAATGGTAAAACCTTTTTTTCTCTTATTTTTGGTGTACATTTCCGACAACTACTTTATCTACTAACACGTACAAAGTTAGCCTTTACCTATGGTAAAAAATTAAAATAAATAATATTGTATTTCTTGCTAACTTAAAGGCGTGCTAGTTTAATTAGCTCCTCTGTGGCTCTGCGGTACGTCTGCGGGTTTACGATACCAGAGTCCCGGCATGACCAGGTGGATAGGGCACTCCACTCGTAATGTGAGGGTCGTGGGTTCGAATCCCCGTCATACCAAACATGCTTGCTCTTTCAGTTGTGGGGGCGTTATAATGTGACAGACAATCCTACTATTCGTTGGTAAAAGAGTAGTCCAGCAGTGGACGGTGGGTGGTGATAACTAACTGCCTTCCTTCTGGTCTTACACTGCTAAATTAGGGACGGCTAGCACAGATAGCCCTCGTGTAGCTTTGCGCGAAATTCAAAAAACAGTTAAACAAAAACAAACAATTGCGATGCTAGAAATCGGAATTCAATACTTGTGATAGGCACAGATAACTCATTTGTGTAGCTTTGTGCTTAATAGCAAGTAAAAATAGTTCGATTGAACAAAGTCCTTGAGTTAAGTAAAGATAACGGTATTTCTTTCTCTCTAGTAGATATTCTAAAATACCATGCTGATATGTATTGTGCAAGCCTGTTTAAAAATCATTTTATCATAATCTCGATATTCTATTACAACTTAAAATTCCAGTGTTAACTATATTCAACAAAATAATCAAATGTCTGCCCTCTTCAGTTACGTCACACTGATGTAGTTTAATCAGAATGTATGGATATAACGTGTTTGTACTTATTGTTTGGAAAATATTTCTCATATTACAAACTGACTTTCTTTTTTACTGTTTATTATACAAATCCAGTCCTTTGAGTGAACGACCTTACCAGTACAAAGTTTATAAAATAATCTGGACTCACTAATATTTACCTTAAGATTCGAAATTGGTTACTAGACCTGCCCCAACATCTTTACAGCAAACTGTGAAAAGCCGGTGAGATTAAAACGCTTACATTTATTTCAGTGTAACTTAATGAGAGTAAGGGATAATGTATTTGCTAGTCTCTACATATTTTTATATATTTAACATTTCGTAAGCAGGAAGGCAAAAGTAATGATATTTCCAACCGCTTCATGTGTTTTTAGGTGTTGGTAATCTATCACCGAGAGAAATCATTGGTTTCCCGGTCAGCACGGAAAACGAACGTCACCAGGTCTTAGAGAAAGAGAACGCGCTCTTGTGGGGTCTCGCTTGTCTCGAATCTAATCATTTTGCTCCGTGTGGGCTGTCAACATACGTAGCAGATCGTGAGATTTCGGACCAAAAGTTTTGTCACTTCCCAGCGACCAGCAGCGGGGATCTGGCGGTACGGAAGATGGAAGGAAATAAACGACCTCCTAATGTTGTGATTTGGACTGATAATTAAATTAGTCCCGTGACAAATCGTCCTTGAAGTGCTAGCATCATGGATGTCTTTCTGTCGTAGTTGTCCTTTTTCTGTTCTTTTTTCCTCTGCGCCTCGTATCAATAAAATCAGCTTATACAAAAGATCGAACTTCTACAATTACATTTTGAAGCAGCAAATATAACGTATATTCTACACGAAGCAGCCACGTAGTTTAATGTATAACAGTAAACAGTGGACGAGATATTGAACTGAGTTGCGCCTCATTTAGTACGTAATGGGTTGAGAAGAATGTGGTGTGGATATTGGTTAGAATATGCTTCATAACAGTTGCTTTAACTTGTATCGGAATGAAGAATAAAATATTGTTTGGGGCGTAATTTTGAAATAGTTCAGTACTTTGAATATACTCAACAATGTATATATGCATATAAATAAAGCACCCTCTAGTGATATAATTGGAAAACGTCAATTAATCCTTGCTGTTTTGGGTTTGGTAGGGTTTGAAGAAAAACGTTATTTTGCTTGAAAACAAGTGGGGATCTTCAATAGCTTTGACACTAAAATTATTTCAGACAGGATTAGAGTAATTTAACATTGATAAAACAACAATAAAAGCCTATACATATATTTTTATTTCGATATTTAAAACTACATTAATGAAACAACAGTAAAAGCCTATACATAATTTTATTTCGGTGTTTAGAACTACATTGATAAAAATCTATATATACTTTTGTTTCGGTGTTTAGAACTACATTGATAAAACAACAATAAAAGCCTATACATAATTTTATTTCGGTGTTTAGAACTACATTGATAAAAATCTATATATACTTTTGTTTCGGTGTTTAGAACTACATTGATAAAACAACAATAAAAGCCTATACATAATTTTATTTCGGTGTTTAGAACTACATTGATAAAATCTATATATACTTTTGTTTCGATGTTTAGAACTACATTGATAAAACAACAATAAAAGCCTATACATATATTTATATTTCGGTGTTTAGAACTACATTGATAAAATCTATATGTACTTTTATTTAGGTGTTTAGAACTACACTGATAAAACAACAATAAAAGCCTATACATATTTTTTATTCCGGTGTTTAAAACTACATTGATAAAACAACAATAAAAGCTTATATATACTTTTATTTTGAAGTGTTTAACTACATTGATAAAACAAAAATAAAAACCTATGTATATATATATATATATATATATACTGCTGGCCAAAATATTAAGACCAATAAACTCTTTTATCATTTAATAGGCAAAATGTGACAACTGTAAAATTAGCCTAAATACTAGTTGTTCAAAAGTTTAATACCATAATGAAACGAAGCTTTAATCGGTTTTGTTTGTTTTTGAATTTCGCACAAAGCTACTAGAGGGCTATCTGTGCTAGCCGTCCCAAATTTCGCAGTGTAAGACTAGAGGGAAGGCAGCTAGTCATCACCACCCACCGTCAACTCTTGGGCTACTCTTTTACCAACGAATAGTGGGATTGACCGTCACATTATAACGCCCCCACGGCTGGGAGGGTGAGCATGTTTGGCGAGACAGGGATGCGAACCCGCGACCCTCAGATTACGAGTCGCACGACTTAACACGCGTGGCCATGCTGGGCCTATTTAATCGGTAAACACGTAACGAAATTTAGTCATTTGTGTTCAAACATTAGCGTTGTCAACATCACCCACTGACATTTCCTGTGTTACATTGGGTAAAAACATGGGAAAGAGTAAAAATCTGACAGAGTTTGAACGTGGCAGGAATTGTCGAGCTGCAAAAGCAAGATCTCTCTGAACGTGCTATCGCTGGTGAGATTGGGCGTAGTAAAACTGCTGTTGCAAATTTCTTAAAAGACCCTGAGGGATATGGCCCAAGAAAATTTCGCCGGCGTTGAGCAGGAGGATTCAACGGGTTGTCCAGCAAGACACTTGTCGATCGTCGAACCACATTAAGGCCTTTACGGACGCAAAATGCAGCTCAAGAACAATAAGACGGCATCTACAAGAGAAAGGCTTTAAAAACCGTTAACGTTTTCAAAGGCCACGCCTCCTTCCACAACACGAAACAGCTTGGTTAAACTTTGCTGAGAAGCACCAACATGGGACGTAGAAAAGTGGAAGAAGGTTTTTGTTTTCTGACGAGAAAACATTTAACCTGGATGATCCAGATGCCTTTCAACGTTACTGGCACGATAAGGATATTCCACCAGAGAAATTTTCTGCACGACTTAGTGGAGGAGGTTCCATCATGATCTGGGGTGCTTTTTCCTTCCATGGAACAATGGAGCTTCAGGTTATACAGGGGTGTCAAACAGCAGCTGGATACATTGGCATGTTGGAGAGAGCATCCTTATTGACTGAAGGCCCTCGCTTGTGTGGAAATGACTGGATCTTTCAGCAGGACAACGCTGCAATCCACAATGCCCGCAGGACAAAGAAGTTTTTCATGGCGAATAACGTGATTCTTTTGGACCATCCAGCGTGTTCGCCTAAACTGAACCCCATTGAAAATGTTTGGGGGTGGATGGCAAGGGAAGACTATAAAAATAGACGTCAATTCCAAACAGTGCATGATCTTCATGAAGCCATCTTCACCACTTGGAATAACATTTCAGCCAGCCTTCTGCAAATGCTTATATCGACCATGCCAAAGCGAATGTTTGAAATTATTCGCAATGACGGCCGTGCAACTCACTACTTGTTGGGCATTTCCTATCCTGTTTAGGACTTCTTTTTGGTATGGTCTTAAACTTTTGACCAGCTAGATTTTAGGTTAATTTAAAAGTGTTCTCATTTTCCCTATTAAATGCTAAAAAAAAGTTCTTTTATTTTTATTTTCCCTTTTCTTATTTTCATCTTTCGAAGCTCTACTCAAATAAGTGGTTGAGTCTAACAACGCAAAATGCATATTTTTTCTTTATGTTCATTGGCCTTATGATTTTGGCCAACAGTGTATATACTTTTACTTCGATGTTTAGAACTACACTGATAAAACAACAATAAAAGCCTATACATACTTTTATTTCGGTGTTTAGAGCTACATTAATAAAACAACAGTTTTTATATTTTAAAATGGTCTAAAACGCGTTCTTTTCTTACAATCTAATCGTTATAAAAGTTTTTCTCTAAGCAAAGAAACATGGTTATTTAATTAGATATATCCGAGTATACATAACTGAAATTGGCCTATGTAATGCGTAAGCGGATTACGTCCATACAATTTCTATTTCACCAAAAGTAATACTTTGAAAGATTAAATTTTTACTTTTGGTTTGAGTTACTAAGCCCGAACTTATTACATAAATACAGTATCAACAGAAATGGAAAGAGTATTATAAATGAAATGATACTTATACGTGCACAAAGAACAAATAACTCGAATTTTGTTAAGAGTTACTCCATATAAGATGGTTATTGCAATGTTATCAAAACTGTAATTCTGCAGACGCAATTATTGCAAAGCATTTTTATGATTTCTTGACTCATTGTTGTAGTTCACGTATATGATTTCTCTATCGGCTTAGTGTTAGATTTCTTGTACTGTTTACCATTGTTGAAACCAATAATAAAACTGTAATACATTATTGAAATAATCAGTGAAGTTCGCTATATTTGAGATATGACAAGATACACCTATTGCTATTAAATAATATCAGCAACAAGCCTAAGTTGACTTTTACGCTAAATATTTCTGTGAAGGAAGCTTATTGTATGTTCAGTTAAGAGTTTTCTACATGAAAGACAACTAGTAAACACAAATTGTTTTGGTGTGAACGCATTTTAAAAACCAACGAAGTATCTTATAATTAATTAAATTTGTCACAAAACATTATATTAGACATAGTATATTTTAGAACTACATTCATAATCTATTTCCCTACGGATTCTCAAGAATTAGAAAAGTGTACAATAATAATAATTTAGTTAATCTGCATTCCTCATATTCATTAAAAGTGACGCGTTTCGTTTAATCCAGGCCTTGCGTGGCCAGGTGATTATGACACTCGACTCGTAATCCAAGGGTCGCTGGTTCGAATCCCTTTCACACCAAACGTGCTAGCCCTTTCAGCCGTGGGGGCGTTATAATGTGACGGTCAATCCCACTATTCGTTGGTAAAAGAGTAGCCCAAGAGTTGGCGGTGTGTAGTGATGACTAGCTGCCTTCCCTCTAGTCGTACACTGCTAAATTAGAGACGGCTAGCGCAGATAGCCCTTGTGTAGCTTTACGCAAAATTCAAGACAAACCAAATCGTTCAATCCAGAGCGATTCAGCTTCTAAATGGCGTTCACATCATACCAACAGTTGCTGTAACAAATGGCCTTTATAAATAACATTCCAACTACTGCCATGTTCCAGCCACCTGTATCGACAGCAATGGATATGACGAATATATAATACGGTTTGAATATTATTATTGCACACCCTTCTAATTCTTGAACATCTGTAAGAAAATAGACAAGGAAACTAGTCAATTTAATTATTTAGTTAATATTGTCACACTGAATAATGAAATTTGACTGTGACTACTATAACGCACCCAGAGACCCAAAGTACTAATCACGATATGTTATTTTATTTTTGGTGTATCCGAGGTAACTGGACGTAACCAAGAAGCCTAAGCTTCACAATCCGGCACACTAAGAACCGGGCCACACCTGGCCCAGACAGTTAGTGATGGATAAGTGAGCCATATGGCCAGACATTTAGTGATGGATAAGTGGACCATATGACCTCAGCTCTTTACACTGTTATGAGACAAGCATCAGTGTTTAAGTTGAATGGTCAATTAATCACAAGTACATTACATTATTGCAAAAAATACAAAACAAAAGCGAGTATATTTTATAATACACTACTGCCTTGTATTTGCTTTAAACACAGCAGAACGCTTTTTTTTTTTGGTGTAACTATAAGGTTACCAAGATGTTTGATTGGGTTTGAACTTCTATATTTTCATATCGATCCATAAGGTCTTAATAACCTCATATCGAGACTTTATTCATGCAAAACCAAATGTATCATACCTTCGTAACGTTTTCTACAAATACATCACATTTTCCTTTCAGTTTTCCATCACTAAACTCTGCATCCCGTTCTCTCATACGTTCCGTATCAATGCTGTAATATAAAGGATTCATAATTTTCATTTGACTACAAGTCTGTGCTTTTTTATTTGATTCTATTGTTTATGTTGCATATTTTTTACAACCCGAATTAGTAAACTTAAAAAATATCATTTTGATACCATTTAACTGAATTAGGATAAAAATAACAGTTATTAAGTTTACGGAATTACGCGTTTATAAGTTCCAAAAACTTCACTTGTAACAACTAATATCAATTCTGATCATGAACTATAATAATGTTATCTCATTTTTTTCCTATTAAGATAAATATCAGCCTGCTTTAAAAAAATCTTTAAAACATAGCAATTATTTACTTGCATGCATGTGTTTCTACACGTTAGGTAATAAAGTTTAACTGCATTCAACAATCTTTGACGTTTGGTTAAATATTTAAAATTAATTTGTTGAAGAATATTCATGGAATAAGCAGCTATCATTCAACACTTATAAACTTCTGTAAAACTAATGGCTAATTACATTATACCAACATATTACGATAGCTTAGTATGAATATAAATCAATTTTCAACAACAGAAATACCATACTACGCTAGTGTTCTCTTTTCTATAGCCCTCGCTGCGGGTGAAGAGGGAATGTCTTTCACTCGTTCACTGACAGATGGTGTTACAGATCGTGGGTTGAAGCTCTTATCAGCAAGACGTACGCAACCCAAACACTGATTTCTGTGGCTGCACTGTTCATAACTTATATGCATATGTTAGTACAAACAAAGTAGTCATGCATAATTACGTTTATTCTTAAACGCCATCTGCTTTCTGATTGGTAAACGAGGAATGGATACCCCACATTAAAGAGAAACAACTACGTAAGAGAGGGAGAAAACAATTCGGTCATGTAAAACGAATTTACAAATTAAATTATTTTTGTGTAAAAAAATATATGTTTTATATGTTTCCAAGTAAAAAACTGGTAACACTTACGAATATCTTATTTTTTGTTTAATTCTAAAACGTAGTAACTTTCAATATTGTAAATTAAATAGTGCCAAGTGATCACGGTTACATTTTGAAAAAACACAGCATAATAAATACCAAATGTTTATAACAGTTATGAACCACACCCGAATGCAGTTTGTACAAATATAGTTTTCATTGTCAGTCAACTATTGTTTAAAATGTGTTATAATGTTCAGAAAATTTGTATTTCTGACGTAAAAATCTCCGCAGTGTACGGTACAAGCATAGTTTCAAACTGGGTTTGAAGTAGCACTTGGTAACCATGAAAACATATTGCCTAGCAACAGTTTAGTATTTTAGTAGAAAAAACAAACGAATAGATTACCTCAACCTCAGAAAAAAGAGCCAACAACAACAAACTGTTATATAAATATTTATATTCACTAATTATAAAAATGAAAGAAAACCCGACAAAGGTATAAGTTTACAATAAGAAATACTGGTATTGTTTCTGTGCTTCTTTTGATCTTATAAAACTACATTTTACAAATTATTTATTAGATGAGCGAGTTCTGCTAAACAGTTAATTTAAAACAGTTTTTTATTTAGTTCTTAATTACTGAAGTAAAAATTATTACGTGAAATTTAGTCAGCAGTTCCTAGAAGATGATCTGCGTGAGTATCTTCCATAAAAAACATGTTGAATACCCAGTTCAAGTATTTTGTAACTTGTAAGGTCGTTACTAAGCCTTATCAACTAGCCTCTAAAAGCCATTATTCGTTAAACGATAACTTATTGAGATTCATCCAGGTTGAGCCTCACAATCAACAGGTTTCTTAAACGATTTTAGGCGTTAATCGTTAAAATTAATTTTGGTTGTTTATTGTTAAGTACAAAGCAACACAATGGGTTATCTATGCTGTGCCCAACTAGGATGTTTAAATCTGGTTTTAAACGTTATAAGCCTTTAGATCAGAGGTTCTTATGCGTTGAACCACTGAATAATTAAAGGGGAGAAATGATTACTGATTTGAAAGGTGCAAACACTGAACTGCTTTAATGTATCGTTGAACCACTGAAGGGGAGAATTCGTTTTGAACTAAGCACAAAGCTACACAAAGGGCTATCTGCGTTCTGCCCACCACAGGTATTGAAACCCGATTTTTAGCGGTGTGAGTCCGCAGACATACCACTGAGGGGCGAGTGTGTGTTTTCTTATAGCAAAGCCTCATCGGGCTATCTGCTGAGCCCACCGAGGGGAATCGAACCCCTGATTTTAGCGTTGTATATCCGGAGACATACCGCTGTACTAGCTTGGGGCTGAGTGGCGAAGGGAAGAGTATTATAAATAGAATCTCGAAGGAAAGAGAAGTGTAATATAGTTGCTGTTCACCATACGTTTATATTTGTCAAACTAAGAATCGAGAGCAAAAAAAACCTACAAAAATTAGAAATCTAACAATTAGCTGGAATTTTAACTAGAACACCTAAGAAACGAATATCTTGATGTTTCTGTAAAAATCAAAATAATGAGAGTTTTTTGTTTTGCTGATCACCAGAATATTAAATGTCTTTAACGAAGAAGTTCCGTTAGATAAAGAATAAAATGATACACTATCACAGAAAACGAAAGCTCCACCAGGGAGGGGGGGGTTACATTGAGTTCAACTTCAAACAAACTCGAGACCCGAGTGACAAATCCAACTGTTCAGTCACCAGCTGGTACAGCGGTAAGTCTACGGATTTACAACGCTAAAATCAGAGGTTCAATTTCCTTCGGTGGACTCAACAGATAGCTCAATGTGGCTTTGATATAAGAAAACACAATGTACATACTCTAACTGCTCATCACGCCAGAAAGAGGGTTTCGATACCCGTGGTCGGCACAACAGAGATAACTCATTATGTATCTTGATCACTAACTACAAAGTGTCTGCTGTGAGAAATCCTTTAGGGTGTTTTGTGTACCGAATATAACAGATTTTTTTTTCTTTTCCAACAACAAATAATTAAACGTTACAGGTATAATCAGTGATGTCGAGAAACCCACTTGTTGAGAAATTTATATGCAAAAACGGCTTGTTTGGGTTGAGAAAATATTTTACATGCAAGAGCGAACAACGTTTCGACCTTCTTCGATCATCGTCAGGTTCACAAAGAAAGAAGTAACTGACCGGAAGCTGACCACATGTTTGAAAGGGGTTGTGTAACTGTGTGTCGAAATGTAGAGGGCGGTGTTAGATGTTTGAATATATAATTTTATTTATTTTATTATATTAATATAGGTATAAAGGCGTTCCTTTATATTGGTTTATTTTGGGTTTAAGTTGTTGTATAAGTAAGGCTTCTTTAATTTTGCATTTGTTTATGTTTGTTTCTTTATTTAGTATTTGAGTGTTTTCTATGGTTATGTTGTGTTTATTTGACTTGCAGTGTTCGAAAACGTGTGAAGGTGACTTTTTATGTTCTTTGAATCTGGTTTCCATTTTTCTACTTGTTTCTCCAATATAGAAGTCGTGGCAGCTATCACATTGTATTTTGTAAATAATGTTGGTGTGGTGTTTGTCAGTGTAGTTTTTACATAGTATAGACCTCAGTTTTATGCCTGGTTTTTGAATAAATTTGGTATTAACTGGAATGTCATATTTTGTAACTAATTTTTGCCAAATGTTGGTTATTTGTTTGCTGATGTCAGGAATATATGATATACAGCAGTATATGGTTTCGTGATTTTTTTATTTATGAGATATATTTACTTTAGTTGGTTGATTTTGCTTTCTGTCTAGGTGTGTGCGTAAAATGTTTTCTACGGTTTGTGGAGGAAACTTATTGATGTTGATGAAGTATTGTTTTATTTTGTCTAATTCATCGTTAATTTTATCTGGTGAGCATAGTTTTATGGCTGTGTTTATTTGGTTTCTTAGTATGTTGAGTTTTTGTTTTGTTTCATGTGCTGAGTCCCAAGGAATGTATAGCCCAGTATGGGTGATTTTTAGGTGGATTTCTGTTTTGAATTGTGTGTCGATTCTTGTAATTTTGAGGTTAAGAAATGATATTTGATTGCTTTCTTCCTGTTCACATGTGAAGTTAATGTTGGGATGTATAGAGTTAATGTGATTGAAAAAATTAAGTATGTGTTCTGTAGATTTGAATCCCGCAACCGTGTCATCTACATATCTGTACCAGTATAGTGGTGGATGTAATGCTGTGTTAATTGCTTGTGTTTCAACTTGTGTCATAAAAATATTGGCTAGAACTGGTGATACTGGGTTGCCCATGCTTAGGCCATTTGTTTGTATATAGTTTTGGTTGTTGAACATGAAGTTTGTCTTTATCGTGGTGAATTCTATGAGGGTTGCTAACTGGTTACTGGGAATTTCTATAGTTGGGTTAGGGTCTCGGATATAGAGTTCTAAGGCTATCTTGCAGGCTTCAGTGGTTGGAACTTCTGTAAAGAGGGATATAACATCGAAACTGGCCATTAAGGCTTTATGATTAAGTTGATTTAGATTAGACTTGAAATTAAAAGAGTCTTTGATGAATGAGCAGGCTGATGTTACATATTTGGAGAATGCCCATGCTATGTATTTACCAAGATTGTAATTAAACGATTCATATGTGGACATTATTGGTCGTAATGGACAATCTGGTTTATGAGGTTTGGGGATGCCGTATATTTGCGGTGTGCGTGAGTCGGTTTTACGTAGGTAGGAATAAAGTGTTTGTGAAATTGTGTTGGCTTTTTTCATTTGTAGTAGTAATTTGTTCAGTTGCGTCTCGTGTGTCTTTGTTGGATTTGTGTGTATTGGTTTAAATTTGTTCGTGTCTGATAGGATGTTATTCATTTTTTAGGATGTATTCATTCGTGTTCATTATGACTATAGCGTTACCTTTATCTGCTTTTAGAATTTTTATGTTTTTGTCTTGTTTTAGGTTTTTAATGGAATTAATGTCTCTTTTTGTAAGGTTGTTTTTTAGTTTTCTGTTTTGTGAAATTATGTTGATGGTTTTGTGAGAAAATTCTTTGAAAAAATCGTTTAAGATGTTGTTTTTAGGTGTTTCTGGAAAATATAAATTTGTAATTTTACCTGGAAAGTTTGGCTGTTGGATGTCAATAAAATTATCTAAGTTCTCTTCTTTCTGTTGGTTGTTTTTGGTTGTTTCCTTGTTTTTGTTCTCTGTAGAAAGTATCACAAGTCTCCTGGCTAGGTCTTCTAAACATGTTTTGATTTTTATGGTTGGAATGTACCTAGGTGCTATTGCGAAGTTGAGTCCTTTGTTTAGTAGATGTATCTCGTCTGTGTTTAATTGTCGGTCGGATCTGTTAATTATGAGGTTAGTCAACGGTTTGTCGTTTTGGTGTCTTTTCTGTTGTTTGCATCTTAATTTTTCTAGTTTTTTGTTATGGCAGATCTTTTTGTCTCTGTCGTTCTTAGTATCGATTTGGTTTATGTTTCGTTGTATAAGTCCGTAAATCTCTGGTTTAATGCAGCATGCCAGTTGATGGTCTAGGTTCATTTTTTGTTTTTGTAAGTCTAATACTGCCCTCTACATTTTAGTTAATTTAGTTTAGGCTAATTTAGTTAATCCGCATTCGTCATGTTCATTAAAAGTTTCGTTTAGTCCTGGACCAGCATGGCTAGGTGATTATAGCAATCGACTCGTAATCCAAGGGTCGCTGGTTCGAATCCCCGTCGCATCAAACATGCTCGCCCTTTCAACCATGGAGGCGTTAAAGTGTGACGGTCAATCACACTATTCGTTGATAAAAGAGTAGGGTGAGAGTTGGCGGTGGGTGGTGAATACTAGCTGCCTCTTGCGCTAGTCGTCTCTAATTTAGCAGTGTAAGACTAGAGGGAAAGCAGCTAGTCATCACTACCTACCGCCAACTCTCACGCTACTCTTTTACCAACGAAGAGTAAGATTGACTATCACATTATATCGTCTCACGACTGAAAGGGCGAGTATGTTTGGTGTGAGGGGAATTCGAACCCGCGCCCCTCGGATTACGAGTCGAACGCCTTAACATGCTTGGCCATGCCGGGCTCTAAAAGAAATGAAGACAACATATAATGCTCAGCACTCATCTTTCTGTATTGAATCATTAGTTTTTAGCAAAAACACTTCACTACGAGGTCTGTTCAAAAAATACGCGGACTGACGTCATAAAACAAAATGTACTTTATTTAGAAGTTACAGGTCTGGGACCCCTTCAAAGTACTCTCCTTTCCAACGCACACACTTATCCCAACGGTGTTTCCACTTGTTGAAACAGTCCTGGTACGCTTCTTTTGTAATGTCCTCCAGCTCCTTCGTCGCATTTCCCTTAATCTCGGGAATCGTCTCAAATCTTCTTTCTTTCAAGGGTCTTTTGAGTTTGGGGAACAAGAAAAAATCGCAAGGAGCAAGGTCAGGTGAGTAGGGGGGTGGGGAAGAACAGTGATCGAGTGTTTGGCCAAAAACTCACGAGTTCTGAGGGCTGAATTTCACAGCAACTCGGTGCATCTTCAATTTTTCGGTCAAAATCTCGTAACAAGATCCAACTGATATCCCACACTCTTCAGCAAGCTTCCTGACAGTCAGACATCGATTTTCCCGCACCAGGGTGTTGATTTTGTCGACGTGTGGGTCGTCAATTGACGTGGAAGGACGTCCAGGACGCTCATCATCTTCAATGGACTGTCGACCATCCTTAAAACGTTCATGCCACTTGAAACATGCCGTACGCTTCATAGCAACATCATCGTAAGCCGTGTTAAGCATAGCAAAAGTTTCAGTCGCAGATTTTCCAAGTTTAACACAAAATTTCACAGCAAGTCGTTGCTTCTTCAGGTCATTCATTCTGAAATCCGCCAAACGACAAAATCGCACTTCACTTAAAACCGCGTAGCTAATACACAAATGTAGATATCTGCAATCGGGAAATGGCGTCGTAATCAGCTGATCTGTGCAAACCTAGCGACAACAAGCGGATTCCTTTGGAACCAACTGGAGCCGCGCAATTCAAACAGTCCGCGTATTTTTTGAACAGCCCTTGTAGAAACTTATATTCTGTACAAACGACTTATAACGTTTACTGAAAGCTTGTCGAATTTCATGAAGATACCTAAATCTTATCATATAGGACGATAAAATCATTTCACGGCTTAACGACACGAAACTTGCATAATATCGCTGTATCGCCACACCTTTAACAAATATACTACATTAACGAGTTATTACATAATTAAAATTACTCTCTGGTTAAGTTTATTGAAATTCAGAATCTTTAAGGAGTTCGCATCATCAAATTGTTTAAATAAAATGATGTAAAGATATCTGATGAGTAATTAAACGTTTTGAGTGTGATAAAGAAATTAATGAATACGATTGTAATTATTTAATAACGGTTACATATTTTAGGAATTATGATAATTTTGCTTTTAAGTTCCTTGTTAAAGAAGAACAGTACATAAAATATATCAATGTTAAATAACATTTGTAATTGTTAAAATCATAAGATATTCTTCCTTCATAACGAGGTACTTAACCCTAAAATTAAAACCTGTTTAAACAGTTTTTTTTATGAACTATTAATGCACTGAATTCATAGTGAGGTCTCCATAACTTTATTGGTCAAAGGTACTTAATAACGCTGAGCCTCGCTTGGCCTGATAGTTAGATAGTTCGACTCGTAATTTGTAGGTGGCGAGATTGAAACCTTTTTCCAAACATGTTTCTTCTGTCAGCCGTGCGAGGGTAATAATGTGACTGTCAATCCTATTATTCGTAGTTGCTCATAAATTGGCGGTGGATGATGTTCGCTAGCTACCTGACCCCTAGTTTATCACTTAAAAATTCGGGACAGATAGTTCAAATGTCTCTTAAATAGCTTTAAACGAACGTTAACAAAACAAACACTAAAGATAATAACACACAGATCCACCAAACAATTAAATAACTTATAGCCAGGTGTTATTGTTTGTTATTAGGCCCAAAGATACACAAAAGGCTGTCTGTGCTCTTCCCAACATGGGTATCAAGACCCGGTTTTTAGCATACATACATACATGCCATTATACCGCGATTACAATCAGTGTTGCAATTACAGTATCTGTAACTACTACTAGAGAATCTTATTCATTTTACATTAACATTTTGTAATTCTACATGGTTGTTTTCTGTCAGTTCCTTATACTGTTTATTGTAACAAGCAAAATTTAAAATTATTCTTTATAATCATCTGTGGGTCCCTATTAATAGGGATTGATATAAACATTTACACCAGTGTTTCATCAAATACATATTTATAGCTGAGCAACTTAGGTAATCAAATGATTAACAAACTGGATTGTAAGTTGGAATGTCCAAGATTAAAGTCCACTCTATAATGGCAAAACACTTTACACTTTCAGCTGTAGACGAGTTATAAGAGTAAGAGTCAATCCTCTGTTCAGAAAGAGTAGCTATATAGGTAGCTTCCCTCACTTTGATCAATACATTTAAAATAGGGATAGCTATGCCTTAACCTTGGAGGTTGCTTTGTTGTTTTGTCTGTACGTCGCATAAAGTGTCTTTCAGGTTGAAATAAAAAAAATATTTTAAAACCGATATATTACAAGTAATAGATGAAACTATTTATAATGCATCCGTGCAGGGTCTTTGTGTAACAAATTTTCATATGATTTCATAGAAACTTTGAATTTTCTTTCCTTTTAATAATAGAATGTATGTCTCCGGATTTACAACGCTACAATCAGGGGTTCGATTCCCCTCGGTGGGCTGAGCAGATAGCCCGCTGTGGCTTTGCTATAAGAAAAACACACAAACACACATAATAATAGAATAATGCAAAATTCCTTTTAATGAAACGGGAAAACTTGTTTTAAAGCAGTTACTAGTTTAAGGTGTGTCCCTCACTGGCTCAGAGGTAAGTCTGAAGGTTTATAATGCTTAAAATTATGTTTAAATATTGTTTGTTTGTTTTCAAATTTGGCGCAAAACTACATCAGGGCTATCTGCGCTTGCCGTACCTAATTTAGCAGCGTACGACTAGAGGGAAAGCACACGGTCATCGCCACCAACTCTTGAGCTACGAATAGTGGGATTGACGGTTCCATTATAACTTCCCTACTGCTGAAAGGGCGACCACATTTGGTGTGTCGAACCCGCGACCTTCAGATTACGAGTAGAGCGCCCCAACCATGCGGGATCGGTATATTCCCGGTAAGCACAACACAGTCAGTCAGTATGTAGCTTTGCGCCTAGCCACAGACGAACAAACAAAAGTATATAAATGTTTGCAGAATTTTAAAAGTATATTGAAAATGTGAATATTAATACGAGCTTTAATCACACCTTCCATCATTAATGTTAATATATAGTATGCTATCTCAGATCTATTATTAATATTACATTATACAATAAATGTGGATTTATCAAGGGTTCCTTATGATACATAGGAAGGTCTTTTAGGTTTAAATACAGTAATTGGATTTGCTATATGGAAACCCCAAAGACTTTCATATTTACGATAAAAAAACTCTTGATGTATTCAATGATTATTCCGACACGAAAATAAAAACTTTGCTCTTTCTACTGTCTATAATAAATGTGACATTAAATGTTATGGTCCTCAATTCCAGTTATTAAAATAATAATTAACAACACTACTAAGTTATATCTCACTCTAGCCCAACATGGCCAGGTGGTTAAGGCAATCGACTCGTAATCTGAGGGTCGCAGGTTCGAATCTCCGTCAAACTAAACATGCTCGCCCTTTCAGCCATGGGGATGTTATATTGTAACGGTCAATTCCATTATTCGTTAGTAAAAGAGTAGCCTAATTGTTGGCGGTGGGTGGTGATGACTAGCTGCTTTCCCTCTAGTCCTACACTGCTAAATTAGGGTTGTCTATCGCAGATAGCCCTCGTGTGGCTTTACGGGAAATTCAAAACAAACCAAACCTGTATCTCACTCTAACATCATACTTCTGTGCGTCGTACATTCTATTTCATTAAACATTTAGCGTTTAAACATTACACGTAGTTAACTACATTTGGAAATTATGAATTGAAAGTTTCTTTCTTGGTATTTACCTTTAATTTAAAGATGAATAAAATATAATAGCTCGCTAACGAAATTATTTTTACAAACAACGTGTCAGTAAAATAATATTGACTCAGGTGAGTGTGTTAATTTTTGTGGAATTTTCCACAAAGCTTTTCAAGGACTGCCTGCCCCAGCTATTCCTAATTTTGCAGTGAAATAAAAGAGAGAGAGGGCTAGTCAACTAGTAGGTTACTCTAATTGAATAGATATACTTGACTGTCACTTTTATAACGTTGCTCTGTTTGTTTTTCTTCAAGCACGTTAATTCATACTTTGTTACTAAGCCTCTTCTGAACTCATAATATGAGTGCAATAAATTAAGAAAAAGATAACTTTACCATTAATCTCAACACTGTGAACAAGAGTTTATAGTTTTTACGGCTAACGTAGCTTTATGATTCAATTTCGTCTTTTCATGAAAAGGCCTACCTAAATTAAGCCGCTCGAACTCATGCAAGAATTAAACATTTTGGCTCCAGAAAGTAAAACTAAGACTCGCTTGGAGTAAATGGAGTTTATGCAAACTACCAGCAGTTAGGTATACCTTTAAAACAAGGTCCATAATAAACCTGAGGGATAATATCGATAAATCTGAAGAAGCTCAGGCTTCTATGTATCATATAAAGTTTCTTGGTAGTAACCTTCCATATCAGGATACTCCCCAAAGAAAAAAAAGAAACTTTTAACTGTATATTTGTGCCTTGAATCACGCTATTCAAATCTTGTCTATATATTACACACTATATTTCGACAATACGTGTTTTAAAGACATATATTTTAACGCTAGAAGCAAATGGCATGCTTTATAAACAGTTTGTATAGGCGAGTAGTGAAAGCTGAATTCTGTTAGGGACTTCATAGGAGTGTACTATTAACCATTTCCTCTATAAAATATAAAATTAAGAAAACTTACTCTAATATAAATTATTATCCTTAATATTAATTATCCTTGCGTTAATATCAACTAGTTTCGTCCACATTTGTTTCTTCTTTACGTTTCGACCCTATTGGCTCAGCGATAAGTCTGATGGTTCATATCTCTACAAAGCGGGTTTCGATGCCTGTGGTGCACGTAGCACAGATGCCTGATTTTCTAGCTTTGCGCTTAACAACAAACAAACAAGTATGCTGTTACAGTGATATCTTCAGGATATCTAGGCCATCTTCAGGAAGATCGAAACGTTGTTCTCTTCTTATCAATAAACGTGTTAACACCCATAACAGCCGTTGTGAGATACATTTTTATTTCAAGTGTGTTTCTCGTCATTAAGTGATATCTTTTATTGAACGTGATTGAAAGTTAATCTTTGGTTGATCTTTACCAAGTTTTTACCAATAAAACAAAAGTGCCATTCATCGCATACAAATACATAAATAAATGTATTACTTGTTTCAGTATTTTATTCTCAGCACCTATGCTGTCAGTATTTACAAGTAGCATTTTATGGTTACAAAGATAACTGATTTAGAAGCCTACGACTGGCTGAACTCTTAGCTCGTATAATAATATTGGAATAACTTTAAAGTATTTTTAAATTTAAAGTTATATGATAAGATGAATTATTGAAAAATACATTTAAATTTAATTTCATAGTCAATAAGTTATAGGAAAATATTTTGCTCATTTTCATACAGTAAAAAAACTTAGGTGTCAGTTCTTAGAGATTCAACAACCATAACTGTATATCTCTGTGTCATCTGAAGGATCGATTCATCTGCTAACCTAAAATTGAAATTCGTGTATTTATATAGATGATAAAACCTTGTTCACCGATACTCCAACTTTTAACAACCGTAACTGTATATCTCTATGTTAACTGAAGGATCGATTCAATTGTAAATTTTAACCTGAAAGTTAGACAGTTAAACTTAGCTCAAGAAGCAAAGTTTCATAGTTATTACTGTTGCTTGTTGAGAGAAGATACCTTTCCAGTACTTATTCATTTGTATTACTCGGTCAGACATTATTAACGATTCAAGGAAAAGAAATGTTATGAGTCGCAATAAAGTAATCTTTAAACCTTCAGTAAATATAAGTCTCTACACAACAATTACTTTATTCAAAAATGAATAGTTGGCAAGTGCTAGATAATTGAGAGTTGGTTAAATTTCAAGGGAGATAATCCAAAATTATTCCAGTATTTATTAATCTAGTTCGAAGGAAGAAATGAAAGTAATTTATCAAATTTTCGAATTTTATTGAAGAGTCAAACTGGTTTCATTAGAAGAAAGTCTTGCCTTGCTACTCTGTTTATATTATTGAAGAGGTTACTGCTTATGTAGATGAGAATTTTGGTGTGAATAGGGTATATCCGAATTTTCAGAAAGAAATTAACAAGGTGCCCCGTAAACATCTTGAAACAATATTTCAAAGTAGTTGTAGGGGAAGAGGTTGGATCACTAGAGAGAATGGCTGGATGAAAGAAAGCAAAAAGTTGTTATAAATGAAGTTTATTCACACTAGATTAACTTTAAATGTGGGGTGTTAAGGGCTACGTGTTAAGACGTTTTCTCATTTCCATTTACGTCAATGAAATAGATGAAGGTTAATAATTTATTAAATTTACTGATGGTATTCAAGATTTTGGTTTGGTGGATGTGAAGACAATGGTGTTCCTTAAGAAAAGTTGGAGGCTGGACGAATGAGTAACAGATGGCGTTTAATTATGATAAATACAAAGTAGTGCGCCTGAGACAACATTATTTGAGTGATGAATATTTGATTTGCTTTGGTTTTGAATTTCGCGCAAAGCTACACGAGGGGTATATGCGCTAGGAGTTCCTAATTTAGCAGGGTAATACTAGAAGTAAGGCAGCTAGTCTGTACCGCCCACCGTCAACTATTTGACTACTCTTTTACCAACGAAAAGTGAGATTGACCGTCACTTTGTAACGCCCCCACGGCTGAAAGGGCGAGCATGTTTGATGTGATGAGGATTCAAACTCGCGACCTTCGGATTACGAATCGAGTGTCTTAACCACCTAGCCATGCCGAGCCGTGATGAATACACTTGTGATCAGAATAACCTTAACAGAGTTATGTAAGAAAAAAAAATTGTATTTTAGTTGATCAATCTCTTAAGGCAGATTAAATGGGATTTTAGGTTTTATTTGACGAAATATTAACTAAAAGTCTAGATCGGTTATAAATTCATCCTATAGTTGATTAGTTAGGCCAAATTTGAATTATCGTGTTCATTTTTGGAAAAAACAGTGAGCTGTTGAAAAGAGTTCAGGAAAGAGATAAAAAGATTATACCTGGGAGGAAGAGGTTAAGATCTCAGAAAATAGTTTGTTTGTTTTTTTTGAGAAGGGAAGAGTTAGCGAAAATGTGATTTAGATGTTTAAGACTGTTATGGGAATTGAACTCGGTAGTGTTAATGTACCGTCTTTAATCTTACTTAATACTGATAATAGTAAGATCAGGAGACACAAATATAAATTTTTGGTACGGTTGGGGTCATTGACAGCTATGGCCAGGTGGTTAGGGCACTCGACTCATAATCCGAGGGTCGAGAGTTCGAATCACCTTCACATCAAACATGCTCGCCCCTTCAACTGTGGGGGCTTTATAATGTGACGTTAAATCCCACTATTCGTTGGTAAAAGAGTATCCCAAGAGTTATTGGTGGGCGGTGATGACTAGGTGCCTTCCCTCTAGTCTTGTACTGCTAAATTAGAAACGGTTATCGCAGATAGCCCTCGTGTAGCTTTGCGCGAAATTCAAAACAAACCAAACCAGTCTTCAGCTGACACAGCTTTATTTCTCCAACAAGATGGTTGGCTTTTGAAATGTGTTGCCTTCAAATATGGTAGACACGTAAATGTAAAGGAGCTTAGGGGAAAATTTGATAAATATTTGGAAGATAAAGGTGGGCTTAAATTTGTTTTATTTTCATTTTAAAGTTTGATTTAGTAAATGGTTGACTTAGATGAACAAGCTAGTCATTTATTATCATTGAGTTATATGTAATATTTAAAAAATTGTGTACTTTACAATATCTTTGTAAATGTAAGTCTTCAAACGATTCATTTTTATATTTTATTTGGTATATTTAATCACATGTGATACCAACACAATTTTTTTTTAACTGCTCTGCTTTTCATGCCCGAATAACCTATTGTGGGAACCGGTTGAGAGCATTTACTTGACTGGTAAGTATAATGCTATATTTCGAAATGAATAATTTCAAATAAATGTGTTATATTATGAGGACAAGCGTCGTGTTGTGATTAAATTGTAAGGGCGGGCGTGGACTTTTATGGTGTTGTTCATTTTTTAAAAACGTGTATTAATGATTAATGTGGTCATATGGTATTACATTATATTAATGATAATAGAATGAAATAAATATATTAATGTGGTGTTAATGGAATGCATAAATGCAGTATAGTGCAACGTTGGAACAAAGTTGTAAATGAATCCAGGTTACAGTATTATTGTGACCCTTTGAAATGGATAGCCTTTAGCCACTTAAACTGATTAAGCCACAACTAATACTTTACAAGATTATATTTTAATATGATCCAACAGTAAAGATTAGGTTTTTTTCATTGTTTATTTTTGGTGAGACTGTAGCTAAGATACATAATTCTCGCTGCTGTCTGTTACCACAATCTTGTTTTGTTTTCCTTTGGGGATCTTTGGTTAGCCTCTCCTACATATCCCCTAACCATACACATGTCTACATGGATTATAGATAAACTGGGTTTGGTATTGAAGTGATGTTGACATTTCACTTGTTCCACTCCGGTGAACACCAATAAGGGAGGAAACAAGTGTCTGCGAAAGTGCAACCACTCAACTTGGTCCTCGAGCAAACACAAGGGCGTTGACAACTTGACAGCACGTAATGTAGTTGCTTTATGAACAAATTAAGAAGACTGTGAGCAGAGAAATTGAGAAGTTCCTCGTGAAGATTAAGGGAAGACTTTAAATGGTAGTTCACTATTTGAATATATTAAAACAGAAGAGTTGAAAAGTTCCTCGTGAAGATTAAGGGAAGACTTTAAATGGTAGTCCACTATTTAAATATATTAAAACAGAGGAGTTTAAAAGTTCCTCGTGAAGATTAAGGGAAGACTTTAAATGGTAGTGCACTACTTAAATATATTAAAACAGGGGAGTTGAAAAATTACTCGCGAAGATTAAGAGAAGACTTTAAATGGTAGTGCACTACTTAAATATATTAAAACAGAGGAGTTTAGAAGTTTCTCGTGAAGATTAAGTGAAGGCTTTAAATGGTAGTGCACTATTTAAATATATTAAAACAGGGGAGTTGAAACATTACTCGTGAAGATTAAGAGAAGACTTTAAATGGTAGTGCACTACTTAAATATATTAAAACAGGGGAGTTGAAAAATTACTCGCGAAGATTAAGAGAAGACTTTAAATGGTAGTGCACTACTTAAATATATTAAAACAGAGGAGTTTAGAAGTTTCTCGTGAAGATTAAGGGAAGGCTTTAAATGGTAGTGCACTATTTAAATATATTAAAATTGCACCTAACTTCCAAGCACATATAAGTGAGTAGAAATTATTTCAGAATACTAAACTTTATTTTATGTTAATTAGATCACAAATAAAATAGACTGAAATAAAAAATATTAAATTAGACTCGATTTAAAATATTTTCCTCTTTTTTATAATACCGTTACATAATTTTATTCACAAATAAGCTAAAACCAGTAATATGGAAATTAGTTTACCTTCAATTTACTCATGTATCAATAATGAAACAGCTTTAACTGTCTTCCTGTTTGTGGTTATGTTGGGGTGTTTCTTAAAGACCTGACAAAATGAATATCAATTTGCTTGAAAAATTTACGAGCTGAAAAAACCCCATAAAAAGAGCAACTACTGTTATGAAAGAAAAGTTCAGAATTTCTGTAACAAATTATCGTTTCATCCATGGCTCCTAATACTTCTAGCAGTTTGTTTGTAGGTAAGCACAAAGGGCGATCTATGCTCTGCTCACTAGGGGTATCGAAACTCTGTTTCTAGCGCCGTAAGTCCGCAGACATTCCGTTGTGCCACTGGAAGGTGGGGGAAGGGGGTACTTCTGGTATCAGAGTTCTACTTTTTTTGTTGTTGGAAAATTTGAGGACGTATTTATAAATTTATTTTTGAGCTCAATGTTTCCAACAGTTTATTTACTTACAGTTCTAAAACGTTTCGGTACTTCTAAGATCTTTAAGAGGTGAAATGTTCGAGACATACAGTAAAGTAACTAAATTAAAAGTGGTTGCATAATTTATGGCTATCGGTATCGTATATATAGAGCAGACACAAATTAATTTCTGGTTGATTTATAAAGCACTTCTTAGCAACAGTTCAGGTAATTATTAGTCAGAATGTAAATAAAACGTACACAGTATGGCCTTGATTCGTTCTGCCCTCGGTGAAACATAGGGCAGAACGTCTTGAGACTTGATACAGGTTCATTAAAAAATCGCTTGCCCAAATTAAAGTTGAAAAATTTGAACACGAAATTTAACATGCCCAACTCAGTCATCTTCTTCTCAACCTTGACTTTTTATCTGCTAGTGCTTGAGAGATAAATCCTTTCCATACGTTAAAAATATTCCGATGTATTTCTAAATGATCGAAACCAGATTCAAGTTGTTGTGATGGGAAAGACACTTCGATGTTGGTTTTCCAATGCATGGTCACGTCAAGGCACGTGATTTCCATACCGTCTGAAGTGACATAGGCGTTGTGGGAATGGCTCAGTTCAGGCTGGTAATTAAATTAGCATACTCTTACAGAAACGAGGACCAGAGTGGGTTGCTGATGTTTGCAGAAATACCCTCCTCCTTCTTTCATTTATCTGTTGGTTTCTGCCCTGTCAGATGCTTCCCATAATCCTCTCGTGCTACGACAACCACCACTAACTAAAAACTGAATTACCCATTGCTTTCTTGGTTTTGAGTTTTCTTTCTTCTTTTAGACAATGTGTTGGTTGGACCCGGTTTATGTACCAACCCTTGTACTTTAAAGACATTTGCATAATCGAATGAAAAAATTTTTCTGCTATATATATATATATATATACACACAGTCATGTTGTCTGTATTCGCTCACAACGCTGAACCATATGTCTGTTTTTGTCTACACAGCTACGTCACCAATGAACGTATTAGAACGAAACATAATTAACAGAGAAAAAAATGCGTTTACAGATACAAACAAACTGCAACTGTTGTATCTAATCATATTAGTCTCTTTGTTGTTATAAATGAAGTTAAACAATGTGTCCACTGCTGGTATCGAGCCACCCACGCACACAGGTTTTTAGCGTTATAAGCCTATAACCCCCAGGGTTACTGCTGAGTCAGCTGAGGAGAGTTATGTTAGCCAAATGAAATTTGTTTAAATTGATTTTGAGATTTTTAATTCGAATCGAGCTCATGTTTAATTAACGTTTAATCATAAAGTGCCAAATTTAATTCAGAGTTGATTTACTGAATAACAGAATATCAAGTCATGGTCCTACACACCACTTAATACAGCTAACTAAAACAATACACATCCTACACACCACTTAATACAGCTAACTAAAACAATACACATCCTACACACCACTTAATACAGCTAACTACAACAATACCCATCCTACACACCACTTAATACAGCTAACTACAACAATACCCATCCTACACACCACTTAATACAGCTAACTAAAACAATACACATCCTACACACCACTTAATACAGCTAACTAAAACAATACCCATCCTACACACCACTTAATACAGCTAACTAAAACGATACACATCCTACACACCACTTAATACAGCTAACTAAACCAATACCCGTCGTACACACCACTTAATATAGCTAACTAAAACTATACACATCCTACACACCACTTAATACAGCTAACTAAAACAATACACATCCTACACACCACTTAATACAGCTAACTAAAACGATACACATCCTACACACCACTTAATACAGCTAACTAAAACAATACACATCCTACACACCACTTAATATAGCTAACTAAAACTATACACATCCTACACACCACTTAATACAGCTAACTAAAACAATACACATCCTACACACCACTTAATACAGCTAACTAAAACTATACACATCCTACACACCACTTAATACAGCTAATTAAAACTATACACATCCTACACACCACTTAATACAGCTAACTAAAGCAATACACATCCTACACACCACTTAATACAGCTAACTAAAACAATACACATCCTACACACCACTTAATACAGCTAACTAAAACGATACACATCCTAAGGAAACCAATGGATAAAAGATCCATAGTCGTTAGGTTTATGCATGTTTCTTTAGAGAATTATATGTAGTTAAACACAAAGCTAGACAAAAGTTTATTTTCTCTTTGCTAGTCAAGGTTATCGAAACCTAATTTTTAGCGTCATAAGCTTAAAGGCTTTCTTTTGTGCCATTGGAAGACGGGAAGAGGAAGTTAAAATATTGCATAATCTTAAAAATGTGGACACATTTGAACTCAAGTTTAAAAACATTAATGTATATAAAATGATCTATGAAAGTGTAATAATTTGATCAATTTGTAACAAAAGTAAGAAACGCACAGAGTACGAACAAAAGAAATCAACTGTGAACGGATGTGTTTATATCAGTTCTACTATGATCGTACTTTCTGCTCTAATCACAGTTTTCGCCCGTCATTCACCCCCAGTGACACAGCAGTATGTCTGCGGACTTACAACGCTAAAATCCAGGTTTCGATATCCGTGGTAAGCAGAGCACAGATAACCCATTGTGTAGCTATGTGCTTAATTACAAACAACCAACCGCCCCTCATAAGGTACAGAACCAGTTTCGGTGCGGTAAAATCTTAAAGGGCCTGGCATGGCCACGTGGTTAAGGCACTTGACTCGTAATCCGAGGGTAGCAGTTTCAAATTCCCGTCACACCAAATATGCTCGCCTTTTTAGCCATGGAGGCATTATGATGTGACGGTCAATTTCTCTATTAATTGGTAAAAGAGTAGCCCAAGTGTTAGCGGTGGGTGATGATGACCAGCTGCCTTCCCTCTAGTTTTACACTGTTAAATTAAAGACGGCTAGCGCAGATAACCCTCGTATAGTTTTGTGCGAAATTCAAAACAAACAAACAAAATATTAAGCCCTAACATCTTCACACAACACTACATCCAGTTTCAACATTCTTGAAGGTATGAAATTCTTTACGTTATATTAGATAGTTAAACTTACAATTTATCGTTAGTAAGGTAGTATGTCTCATAAATCAAGGATTGACGGCTAAAGTTATTCAATGAAAGCGTGCTGTCTCCAAGTGCGTTTTATTAAGCTATTTTTTTCAAGAAAGGGCACTAATACTGTGAATAGTATACAAGTCTAAAATTGTATTAATACTAATGTCTTCCACATGTCAATCAAGCAAAGTAAAAAGTAAGTTATACCTATTTATTTTGTTAAAGTAATATAGTGAAATATGTTATCATAATTTATGTAATTCAAAATCTGCCAGCGAAGCTATCATGTTTTTTCTATATTTGCACCGATCATAACGGATTTGAGACAACCCATCGTGGAATATTTTTCGAACATTTTCATTTGTCGTTTTATTTTAGCATGAAATTTCTACAAAAAGGATATAATTATCCTAGTTTTGTGACATTCTATTATAATTTTCAAGGATCGCTTCAAAGTTCTTTCAGAATTTCGTTTAACATATGACTTTCATACAGCAGGATTATCCAATTTTAAGAATCTGAAACTTCTTCAAAACCATGAAAGTGTATTCTTGCTATTACACAAGAACATGTGAGAGTAAAGGTGATTTTGCCATTTTGATTTTTGTTACGTATAATAATTTCTCTCGGGCCAGTTTCCGATTTACTATGTTAACGTGTTATGATTTCAAATTACCTGAAATTGTAATTTAGAAGTTAATTGAATGTCGATAAAAATCAAATTTATGATATTTGCTAACAAGATTTATACAAACAATTTGCTTTTTAACACAAATATGTTTTAACGCACAAACAACAATAAAATTTATAATAATGGTTATAAACAACTAATTATTACAAATGCTGATCTGTATACAACAGTTTTATAAACTTTGGAACTGAACATTTTATCGACGGTTCACGGTGAGCGAATTAATTATTGGCTATAATACCTTTAGTTTGAGCCAATATTACAATTTTTACCCAAAATATCATACATTGTATTGTACATGTTCTGTTATTTATTATTTTAATCTCGGTATGTATGTGTGTATTTATTTGTCGACATGATATAAATTGATGACGAAAATTGGTATACATTTGTGCTACGACCCAACTTAAAAGTAATTAGTTTTGAAGGGTAAAAGTCAAAGATCGCATCAAGGTGCCAAAAATCCAAAAAATCCCATCTGTTAACATGGGGACCGAATTTTAAACTTTTTTTTTTCTCCATAACTCAGTCACAAGTTATATGATTTCGGTAAAACTTAGAAGACACATGTAGGAAATTATTTCTCATCTTCCTGCCAAAAATGGTTTGTTGATAGCAACAAACATACAGACACAATATCGTATTTTTTAAGAACCAAATATGATTAATACTGCGTGGCGAAGTATCAATACGCGCTGTATCACATGGTCTGCGCTGCTAGTATAAATATATTGATATTTTAGTGAAAATAAATACATTTCAATGAAGTTAAGTAAGCAAAATAACAAGGAAGGACTGCATCAAAAACGGTAAACACAAATCTTTGACTACTTATATTAGTTTGTTATAACTTAAAAAAAACTAATGTATATATATATATATATATATATATATACCTAGTACGTTTAGTACAAAATGCCTCTGAACTTCAAAACAGCTTACTTTACATGTTATATTATGAAGATTTTATTGTTTTAGCTACATAAACCAGAATTTTAAGATTGTAAGCCCGTGAACTTACAACTACCTAACCAGAGATATATAATGATAATTTTTATAGTCCTATTTATCCCATACGTCGAGACAAATTTTAACTCTTGAACAAACTGGTTGTGAGTTTTTATTTTGCTGGAACGTTTCACGGAGATGATCTCAATAAGAGACCGAAACTCTAGCTTTTGTTGGTTTTGTGTATTTCTGTTAAATTGTGAGGTCTAAACACTTGCTCCCATAAACAAACTATTATTACCATAATATGAGTTGTTACTTTATATTTTTCCAGGCTTTAAGGAAGTTAGATTAGTTTTTTTTTGTTGTTTAATGGCTGCCCGTCCGTGTTAACGTCAACCTTTTTTCGGTTGTTTTTTTCTGTAGACGTACAGAGCTAAAAGTGGTAAAAAAATATCATGACAAACAAGATCGCAGATTGATGGATTTTTATCACATTAGTTTTGAGGATGCAACGGTGGGATGCAACGTTCTACCAAGAAATTATCGTATTTTGGTCTTTGTTGTTTTTTGCTACATTTTACAAATGGTTCAGGCCGGGCATGACCTCGTGCCTGAGCAACTGCAATTCTGAAGGGCCAAAGATTGAAGCTGTGAAGTGCCAATGTAGGGGGCTTTGTATAAATGATAGTCAGTTCTGCTATTTGGTTAAGATTATCCACGTAGGTGGCGAGAACTGCTTGCTGATTAGTTACCCTTCCTCTAGTTAGAAGTTCTAAATTAGATGTACTTATGTCTAAATCCTAGGATCATTAAGTTTCAGATAGCTAGGTGAGTGTTTGTTTGTAAGACTAGAGGGAAGACAGCTCGTCTTCACCACCCACCGCCATCTCTTTGGCTACTCTTTTACCAGTGAATAGTGGTATTGGCCATACCATTATAAGTTTGTTCTGAATTTCGCGCAAAGCTACTCGACGACTATCTGCGCTAGCTGACCCTAATTTAGCAGTGTAAGACTAGAGGGAAGGCAGCTAGTCATCACCACCCACCGCCAACTCTTGGACTACCAACGAGTAGTGGGATTGAGAGTTACATTATAATAACGCCGCGGTTAAAAGGGTAGGCAAGTTTGGTGCAACGGGGATTCGAACCCGCGACTCCCAGATTTCGAGTCGAACTCCTTAACCCACCTGGCCACTCAGGACCTACACATTATAAGGCTCCCACAGTTGAAAGGGCGAGCACTTTCGGTGTGACGGGGATTCGAACCCGTGACTCTCGGATTACAAGTCGAGTGCCTTAACCACCTGGCCATGCCGGGTCACCTCTGTACTACCACGGTCTATTTGTTATTGTTGTTGTTAGTGTTAGGTCAGAAAATAGGCTATTTGTGCTCTATCCACTTCGAGGAATTGAGTCCTGGATTTTAGCGTTATAAGTCAGTAGAAATATATACATTTATATCGTATCTATATGTACACCTCTACTCTTTTATTGTCAGGTATTAGTTCGTTTATAATCTTAAATCTTAAACTGTTCTTTATTCCAAAACATCTCGATTTACTTTCAATAATTAATGCAGTTATATATATAAGTCATTAAGAAAATATGTTTGGTTTGGCGGTTGCATTTCTGTTTGTTTTGAATATTCAACACGTATGCTTTAGACGAGAACTGATGGTTACGTCAGAATTACAGCGAAAAAAACGTCATACTTTTAGTTCAGCGAACGCTTCAAGCTAGTGATTGATACAGTCACAGCTAAATCACAGTTTTGCGTGTTTCGAGATCCAACGGTTTTTGACACAAAGCTTTTTAAACCACACCAAACACCGTCGTATTGACTCTGATATTAAATGTAAAATTACGTCCATGTGTATCGTGGTGAAGTCTTTTTAATGGACTAAAAGCATTATAGACTAGTGGCAAGTTTGCAGAATGTAATTGTGGTGTGTGTTCCTTTCGAAAGACTTCTGTTAAGCAAGATACGTGCTATCTGCACGAGGAAACAAACTAGTTCTTCCTGTGGCACGTGCTTGCTTAAAGATCTCGATCAGTGGGCTCTGGAAAATACTCGAACAAGTGTATTTTCAACACTTGTTTATAGAACATTCCTATTACCTTTCTAACATAATGATCCCGTATCTCTGAAAGAATAAAAGAAACGGAAACAACTGATTCCTTGTTATAAAACACTACTTTCTGGTAGTGTAGTTTTATGTAATCAGAAACACTATGTGGTACGTGGAATCATACTTATAATTGAAAGCAAACCTCACGCAAGGTGTTATATAGAAATCCATATAAGTTAGTAACGTAAGACGTCAAAAGATTCTAAGTTATGGAAAATATAATTTTCCAAGATGTAAAAATATTGAAAATTTCTAAATAAACATTTTCTGCGTTATCCGAAGTTAAGTAACTGTGTGACAACTTGTCACTCTAAATACACTCGAGATTCTTCCATAAATACGTTTTTTGTGTTTTTTTATATACGAGTAACAAATATTTCCAATGAATATGTTTTGTCTGCGAAAAAAATTCTTGTAAATATTTGGTCTGTGGAAAAAAATTTTTTTTTCCTTTGATTCTGTCTCATGTACAAAAATAAATAAAAAATAAAACAATAAATATTTCTTGGAAATATTTATTGCTGTAAAAATAAGGAATGACTTCTGTGAACCTATTTTATCCAGAAAAATGAAAAAAATGTTTTCTGTAAATATATTTGGTTCCAAATGAAAACTTTTTTCTGCAGAAAAGAGGGAGGATTCGTCCCTCAGCCTTTAATTGTGTTTATGCAAAGAAATGTGAAAATTCTAAAACATATTTAATCAGTGCATCTGAAAATCAAAATGATATATTAAGCTTTTAAACACGTATGAATAACTTTCTTTTGGAGTAGGCTTCACGTATTCTGCTACAATTCTCATATCTCAATTAAGCTTTCATTCGAGACATAAGACGGTAAAGTTGATATGGCCGCCAAATTCGAACTGCTTGTTCGATAGCTTATCCATTTTAAAACTATGTATTGCAGTTCTACCTGAATTTCTTTACGAAAGTTTATATAAGTTTTTCAAAAGTGGCATACTGAATACTGAAACAAGAATAAACATTTGAAACTAAATTTTGAAGAATGAATAATGGATGCAAAAATCATACCGGAAAGAATATAAACTTTTCTGATTATGCATTTAGCTGAATACATTATTTTAAAACCTCACAACTGTGGCAAGAAATGGCTTTCTGGTCAATGTGTTCTGGCTGTGAATCTAATGGTTTGTGGCTGAGGATCTTCTGCAAGAAAAACGCGCTCTGTATTTTGAGGCTATGGAAACACAACAAAAATGACGACAACGAACAGTAACCCAAAGGTTGAAGTTAAGTCTTATTGTCAAGCTGTCTTTCACTTAGCTTATCGCTTCAAAATGGAGACGATTACATGCAAATAATCGTTGCGTACCCTAGCGTGAAAATCAAATATAAATAAACAAACTTAACAACAACATTTCCTAGTCAAGGAAATCCGTCATGGCTACTTGGTTAGGGCGTTAGACTCGCAATTTAAGGTCGCAGGTTCGATTTCCTATCCCACCAAACATGTTCGCTCTTAAAGTCATGTGAACGTTATAATGTGACGGCCAATCCCCATATTCGTTGATAAAAGAGAGGCTCAAAATTTGGCGTTAGACGGTAATGACCAACTGCCTTTCTTCTAGTCTTTCACTGCTCAGTTAGGAACGGCTAGCACACGTAACCCTTGTGTAGCTTTGCGCGAAATTAAAAAAGAAAAGAAACTTATTTTCAAAGAAAATATATTTTTGTGTTTATTTTCCTAAACTTATGTTTTTTTGTTTGCTTACAATGTATTATCACTTGGATCCAAAAATAAAGTCTACTGAATTATTATTCATCTTTGTATAGACATTAGCTTAACAGGTATAATATTGTATCTAAACTATGAATTCGACTTCCTGTTTTTGATTACGTCGATGTGCTTCTTAAAAACTTGGTAAAATGTATGTGAAATTACTTGAAAGTCTACGAGGGGAAAAAAGATAAACAAGAAAATACTGTTATGAAAGAAAGAGGAAGAATTGTTTACAACAAGTTTGTTTGTTTGTTTCGTGCAAAACTACATGAGGGTTATGTAGAGAGAAGGCAGCTAGTCATCACCACCCGCCACCAGCTCTTAGGATACTCTTTTACTAACGGATAGTACGATTAACCCTCACATTATAATGCACCCACAGCTGAAAGGGCGAACACGAGCATGGTTGATGTGATGGGGATTCGAACCCGCGACCCTCAGATTACAAGTCGATGGAATTAACCACCTGGTCTTTCTATGGCACATGATTGTTTTATTCTAATACCTGTAGCAGTTTATTTGTTTGTAGGTAAGCACAGAGTTACACAATAGGGTATCTGTGCTGTGCCCAGCACGGGTATCGAAATTTGATTTTTAACGTTGTAAGTCCATAAACTTACTGCTGATATGTTAATATCTTTGCAAATATGTTAATATAAGAACAATTTGATAGGAACTGGGAATATATGATAGCTTTTGTATTTTTTAGCTCTATAGTTGATTATAAAGCAACTGTACATTATACCAATAAATATTTATCAGGGATAAGTGAGGACAGTATTAACAAAGGTGACAACTATTATTTGAATAAGATGTAACTGTGCATTACACTTATAGGTATTTACAGGGAAAAATGAGGGTATTATTAGTAAATGTAAACAATACTATTAGAATAGAATATAAATGTTCATTACACTCATACATACTTACACAAAAATTAAAGGCATATTAGCAAACCTTAGAAGCATTATTAGAATATAATATAATTATGCATTACACTTGTAGATATTTACAGGAAAAATAAGGACATTTTAAGTAAACTTAAATAATAGTATTATAATCGAATATAATTTTACTTTACATTCCAAAGCAGTTATGAAAAAATTACGGACACTGCAAACTCATAACTAGTAAACGGTTTTCTGCATCGTAAAATCACTGAAATCTTATTTTATCAGCTGCATTACAGAGTCTTAACAAAAAGCATCGAAGTTATTTCAACCTATAAAAATGTCACAAACAAATCCGAATATATAAGTCTTGCTACAACTTGAAACACACTACGCTGCCTTGTACTAAAAGTAAAAAACAAAAATGGATTTTTTTCGGTCCAATAATATCCTTACTGGTTGTCACAACCGCCATGTTACCATCATCTCGACTTATAAATATAGTGAAGACGGTAAGAAGTCAACTGGAACAACTAACAAAGACTTGACTGCACCAAAAATGGTCGTTGTTGTTTTTTTTCACTTTTAATAAACTATTATTTTCTTTCGTTTTTGTTGTTTTTAGGGTAAAATTTACCAATATTAATGATAAGCGAACAATTTAACCATAAAATTAAATTTTGCTTTCACATTAAGACAAATGTCAGTTGTATGTAGTGCATATTATCAATTGAAGCGTAAGAATTTGGCAGTGTTTTGAAAACTACGCTCTCCAGCTGGCACCATTGCACGTTGCACGCGAAATTTACAAAAAGAAAATCGTTTTTTACGTTACTATTTCAAAATTATTATTATTACATTAGGGAATCTAATCTGATTTAAAGCATCTACAGCTCCTGTCGAGTTTTTACATACACTATGATCGTTCCAATCCAGTAAGAGCTATGGAAATCAATATTTTCAAAACTGAAACAAAAACTATAATAGCTTTAACCGTTAAGAGTATGATACTTTGAAAATATTCGGAGACTTTTCGACAAAAAGATACTACATAAGTCACAGAAACTAAATTGATCGCAAAATTTGAAGTTGCTTTGATTTGATTAAAGATCAGGCCTAAACCAGGTCGAAAGTTTCTAACAACTATCACTTTAAAACTACTCCAAAAGATCTTCTTATGACAATGTATTACGTAGGGCTAGACCTCTGTAATTCTGCGCCGAATTGCTTATTTCCAAGCAACTGATATTATATCATTCTTATCTGATTATTCCAATTCACATAGTCGGCCTGAAAAACCCTGGTATTTAATGAAAGGTGTCATCGGCACTCTATGTAGCAGACATTGTGTGGTTAACGTATTATTGTTGTGCACTCTTATTTACGTTTTAGTCAAAAGTTTTTATTAATAAGTGTATTATAACAACAATAAATACAATCAGTCGTCACAAAAATAAATAATGAGAAAACAATCACTGTGTCAAGTAATAAGTAGATTTGTAGTATACAACAAAAAACACATGGAAACGTAAAAACATTAGTAATAACTTGCAATTTATTAATTACCGATCAGATTGGAGCTATTAAAAGCAGTGATTCTACAAACATTCTAAAAATAACAATGTTTTTGAATGTTATCCATAAAGCTAGAGTATAATTGAATTTTACCTAAAATATTTACCTTTAAGAGATAAGTTTACGGACTTACAATGCTAAAATGCTGTGGAAATAGCAGATGGCCCAGTGTGGCTTTGCTCTGAACCAAAAACAGGAAAGTCCGTTTTTTTATTGTTTTCATTTTTAAAAGATTTACTAAAAAGTCGTAATTATATTATTTAAACTACGCAGTTCTGTTTTTAATCACTAGATGGTAGCAGCAAGCAAAATGTTCACACAGGATATACTTGATTAAGCATATGGGTGAAAAACTGCTGTTGTTCTTTTGTGATTAATTTACCCAGCTCTACTTTTTCAGAGAATAGATATGCTTTTATATATTTGTCTTCAATTTTTAAGAAGGATGGTTTCAAAATAAATAATGGTTCGATGATTTTAGGAAAAGCTGAACACAACAGAAGACAAAATATTTTCAACTAGTCTCCGTAGCTACAGTGTCGAAAGCTTTAATAAATTAACTCGAATAGAATTGACAAACAACGTGCGTAGAGTACTATTATATTAGTCATAATTATATTGTAACTTTAAACAGGTAATGACAAAATGCGCGTGCTTCACTATCTTATTTTTGCATCTAATTTCATGTTTAGTGTGTCCTTCTATTTACCGAAGTAAAAAGAAAGAAATGAAATATTTTAATCGTGAAAAATTCATAATATAATTACCATATGCGGTTTGTCTTACTGTGCTATAATTACCATATGCGGTTTATCCTACTGTACTATAATTAACATATGCAGTTTATCTTACTGGACTATAATTACCATATGCGGTTTGTCTTACTGTGCTATAATTACCATATGCGGTTTATCCTACTGTACTATAATTACCATATGCAGATTATCTTACTGTACTATAATTACCATATGCGGTTTATCCTACTGTACTATAATTACCATATGCCGTTTATCTTACTGTACTTTGAGATAAGCCTTATCAGTAGAACACTATTTTGTACCGAATGAAAACAACATAAACTATAAGGTAATTCGTGTGTGAGTGTGTTTTCTTATAACAGAGCCACCTTGAGCTATCTGCTGAGTCCCCCAAGGAGCAATTCGAAATGTGGGAGTTAAACAAACAGCACTTCCACCTGTTGGAATATTTTGTTGTTCATCAAGTGTACTATTTAATAGTCTCATGAGCCTTAAAAATCACACTTGTATCAATTATTGTTAATTGTCTTCCAATATTGTCTAATTTCCCACAATACATTGGGCACAATAAATAGTTTGTTGTCTTTCTAGACTTTTCGTGCAAAATAGTATATGTGAGGGTTTATTTGTCTATCATTCTAAACTAATAGACTAGAGGTATTGTGTCTTGTCGTTTTTTTAAGTCAAGCATAAAGCTTCAGAAATAACTATCTGAACTCTGCCCACTACGGGTATCGAAATCCGATTTCTAGTGTTGTAAGTCTGCAGACATACCGCTGCGCCAATGGGGGAAGCCAGACACGTAACATTATATTTAGTCAACAGTACCCACCGTCAGTTCTTGGGATAGTCTTGTTTCACCAGATAGTGTTTGTTTTTTTTCGCACCTAAGATGCTATATAAATGTGTAGAAATATCGGATATTATTGTATGGGTATACCAAAATATGTACTTAACGCAATAATGCCTGCCATTGTAGTATGTCTCTGCAAAACATAAGCATCTTTTCCGAAAATGCCCGATATTATTTCTAGCGTGTGTCAAAATATGTACCTTATGTTATATACTGGCTACTATTTATTGTAAGTATACAACAAAATATGCAACTTCTACATAAGTTGACAAACCCAATGCACTTAACTTCATTAGGTTTTATCTCTAAGTTTTAACAGTTGTTTCATGTGTTTTTCACTGTTGACTGTTGAAACGTAAATATTTTGTGTACTTCATCACACAATTAGTATATAATCGCTAATGAATAGCTTCAGGGTATAAACTATAAATTAAGAAGTTTCCTATACAATTTTTGTAATACTTAGAAATTGTTCAGACACGTTCTTCTGTACCGAAGATTTCTTTCGTGAAGGGATATCTTAGTTAATATCCCCCGCTGGGACAGCGGTAAGTTCTTGGATTTACAATGCTAGTAGACACAGCAGATAGCCCGTTGTGGCTTTGCAATAAGAAAAACACACATACAACCACATACACTCAGTTAATGTGACTCCGAAAAGAAACATACTGTTTTGTTTTCATAGGTCTCTCCTTCTTTTTCCAGTTGATCTCCATTTCTTCATTCCTTGTCAGATGGATTCAAAACTTAATTTTAATATACCCTGGCTCAATACAACTAGACATTTTATATATATTTTTTATATACTTTTTTTTACCGATTTTAAAAGGTCATAAGTAAAACAACCGAAAAATGCATATTTTGGGTTTTCGTGTGGTCATTTTTAAAGAAGTCAAGATGAAAACTGGCAAAACTACAAATTTTTTATGCGCCTAACACATTGACATAAACATTTTAAATTTCCCTGTTGTGTCTTTTTTAAGTGGGTCAAAGGTCACAAGAAAAGCTTAATTTATTTAACTTATAGGGTTTTATTTAATTAATCCGCTATATTTTGACCAATTTACATGTGATTTAGCACAAACATATTTTTTACAGGTCTCATATACAAACATAGAAAAATATGAAATATAGAAATTTGTGGTCGTATTAAAAGGGTCAAAAGGTCGAATTCATCTGTCATTTCAGGGAGTTTGGTCAATTATTTTGCTATATTTCGATTAATTTGTGTGTGGTTTTGTCCAAACTGAGACACAGACAAGTTTTAAGAGAGCAAAGCACAAACTAAGGTTTTTAAAACTATTCACATGCATGTTAACTACCTTACATTAAACTTGATACAAAAATACCCTATTATAGGTTTCAAACTGTGATATAGGAATGTATCTCAGAACAGCTGGTATTAACACTTTTATTGATAAGGAGAGAACAGCGTTTCGGTCGTCTTTAAGAATGTGATATAGAAAATTTTCAAATTTTCTGTTTTTCACGATTTTTCTGATGTCAAAACTGACCTTCATGACGTTGCGTGGCGGGGACATGTTACATTCGCCCCTGAATGTTGGCCTCCTCAATTTACGTTACTTTTACTTAACTCGTGCTGCTGTTCAGTTTCAGCCCCAACCTTTTCCAGTTACGGGGAGGGGTTTTAGTTACATTATGGCGTTACTTGTGTAATAACGCCCTAAGCTATAAAATAACAGTTCTTACATATGAGAGGAAATCTAACAGACTATGTCAAACACCACATTAGTAATTTTTGTTTTTTACATAATTAATGTCTCCTCTTGTAGCACCAGGGCAGAATTGAATATATTGGCATTCATCTTAACAGACTTATATTTCAATGTATATATGAATATCAGTTTTCTGCAGTTGATAAATAAATTAGTAGATGGCAGCACTTACCAATGAATTACTTGAATATCATCGTGAGTATGAGCATTTTATTAAGTTAGTTGTAAATTTTAAACGAAATTTGCAGTACTAAACGTTCCAGATAAGCAACTTAAACCACAGAGTGTAATATAGTGGAATAAATTTAGCGTTCTGCCATCAGCGTATTAGATAATGTCTTAATGGTAACAATGTGTTCATTAAACAAATATATACTAGACTATGTCTTACAGATAACAGTATCTTAATTAAACAAATGTATACTGGGCTATGCCTTAATGGTAACATTATCTTAATCAATCGAATCCTTACTACGCCATATTTTAATAGTAATAATATCAACCAAATGTAATTAAAGAGGATTAATACATTGTACTTAGACGATATGGAGCCACACCACGTTGTTCAGTCTACATTGTTACGTTCGGTCATACTGTATCTGAAACTATACATTATGACAATAGCCTTGCGTTGTAACTTCCATTAAAAAAGGTTCCGTCGTAAAGTTTCCATGTCCAAAGCACTTCCAATATCTCAGTGGCTTTCCATAGTCCACCTAGTGTAAGAAGACGATGATTTCCTAGCGCCCATTTCAACAATCTGTTCGCATAGAAATCCATAGACGCTATGTCCGGTGACTTAGCGGGCATATCTTCGTACAGAATCTCAATAGAATTTCAATCTCCAGCTGCTTGGGTTATGCGATGGTTCAATGAGCTTATCATGGAGAGAACTTGAGCAGATGTGACTTGTGGTGTTTATCCAAACGGAGATCCTTCTTGATTGTGCTGCCTTCTGTTGCCTGGGGCACGTGGAAAGCTTTTGGCATTGACCTTTGTATTCACAGATTCTTACATGTTATAAGACTTTCTCTACCATGAGTCTATTTCTGAATGGTATTGTCACACACAATTTATCCTCAAGCCCTTATTTTACGATTACATTGAGTAGAAGAGGTATTTCCATCTTTGCTATTCTAAATCCATCTTCTTAATATATCTTTGCAGCCTCATCACATATATATACATATATATATAGTGTATAGTCCAAGTGTATAGGACGATCTTTCGAAAGTCTTCCGCCTTTCGTCTACAAGTCAGTGTGTGTGTGTAGGTGTTGTCGGTCTTTTATAGTGTCTTGATGGATTGTGGAGAACGTGTTATGATTGGTTGGATTACCACTGTTTGTGATGGGAGAAAACTAGAATCATCTACACAAAACAATTCTGGAAGACAATTAAAAGCAAAGAATCATTTTATATTAACACTATTAAATCTTTACTAAACAGAGATTCTGGATTAGAGGTCAGTAACCTGTGGCTGCCATTGGTTGAATCTACAGGAAATCTTTCTTCCAATTAGAAACAGTGATAATCCAACCAATCATAACACGTTCTCCACAATCCATCAGGGCACTATAAAAGACCAACAACACCTACCTACACATTGACGTTAAAGGCAGAATACTTTCGAAACGTCATCCTCTATACTTGTGTCTCCACAACAGGCAGTTGCCATCCATTTTACCAACTTTCATCATAAATACTCTGCCTAAACTATCTATCAAAGAATATATATATATATATATATATGTATATGTATATATGTATTGGATCAGTAAGCACTGTTATGTAATTTTTTTCCAAAAGCAACGTATTAATTGTCAAAATGTTCTCCACTACGACATGATATCACAGTTTATATTATATTATATATTATAGTTTGTAGCTGTGTAGTTGTCGCTTGACTTGCTCATTTATATCTTCAAAAAATAATTTTTATGTGGCGTACTCACTTCTCTGTTGTTTCAAATGTTACGAGAAAGAAAATTTACACAGTGTAAGTTGTATGCTAATGGCTTAACATGCATAAGTTCTCCTTGAGAGTTTAACCTGGGATGAAAGTCATATTGGTTATTAATACGCAATCAAATTACATTTTCAGTATCACATCTTTAGTCAAATTATAACAGTGCGCTAAATCTAAGTTTTGGAACAGTAAAAGAATCAATATATATATATATAAACATGTTTGTGTGTGTATTTACTATTTAAATAAACTATACTCTAATTTAAAATTTAAAGTTCGTATTTTTTGTGACAGAATCATTAAGTCAAACTTTTCTAGTCCGATAAGGAATTTTACATTGACATGAAAGAACCAAAAATAAGTTGACTCGTGTCATTTCTTCCACTTAATAAGTATGCAATATTCTGCGAAATTGGTGGTTAAGTCAAACTTTTATCAGTTCGATAAGGAATTTTTTAATGACATGAAAAAACCAAAAATAAATTGACTCGTAATTCACACTCAATATGTGTGCAATATTTTGCAAAACTGATTGATAGGCAATGTATGACACAGTAAATTTAGTTCAAGTAAAAAATGTCATGGTTGTCATGCTATATTTAAAATTCCAACAAGATACAAGGACATATAATAATTACTCGCTACTAAATATTGTGTTTAATACAATCTCATGTGAGGTCCTGGGTTTCACTCAAAGTTCAAGTCTTGAAAACTGATAAAAATAGCTTCCACGTTAAAGGCCAGTCAAAGACTATTACATTCTGAGAAACTTTACAGTCACTCAGACAAAACACCATAATCTGGTATTTCGCAGCTCAAACTTATCTATGTCGAAATCACAGTGCATCTAGGTGTACAGTTAGGGTCTAGCCAAGTTCAATAGATTTGTTTGTTCTGCTTTTTTGAATTTCGCACAAAACTACTTGAGGGCTCTCCGTGCTAACCGTCCCTAATTTAGCAGTGTAAGACTAGAGGGAAGACAGCTAGTCATCACTACCCACCGCCAACTCTTGAGCTACTATTTTACCAACGAATAGTGGCATTGACCGCACATTATAACGCCCTCACGGTTGAAATGGCGAGCATGTTTTGTGCGACCGGGATTCGAAACCGCGACCCTCAGATTACGAGTCGAACGCCTTAATCTACTTGGCCATGCCGGGCCTCAAACTTATCTATGTCGCAATCACAGTGCCTCTAGATGTACGGTTAGGGTCTAGCCAAGTATCGTCACGATGTTAAATGAGACATCAATTTGCAATGGGCATGGGAAGTGCACAGTTTCCTCGAGTTATGAAACACGAGAACAAAATAGCTTGGCAGTTTAGAGTAAATTCTATCCAATGTCTGTCTTGTCATTATTGCTATTACAGTTACCACAATTAACAACACCAGCATGGCGGGAAAAAAGGGCATTAATCCATCAACTTCCGTACAGCTACTTTATTATCTATCAACTTCCATACAGCTACTTTATTATCTATCAACTTCCAAACATCTACCAGATGGTCCAATAATTCTGTTTCTTTTAGCAAATAAACTGTCGGTGGGGATGACTGTTAAATATTGTCTTCTTATTCAGAACGTTTCTTTATGTAGCAAATAAACAGGCTAGATAGTCTGCATACTTCTGTTTACTTTTTGAAATAATTGGAAACTTTATCGAAGAATGGAGAAAGATTAACAGGTACTTTTCCTGGATAATCAGGCTAAAATATATTATACTTCTTTCATGGTAAGGTTATTCATACTTAACTCTTCCATGGTAAGGTTATTTATACATGAGTCTCCATAGTAAGGTAATTCATACTTAACTCTTCCATGGTAAGGTAATTTATACATGAGTCTCCATGGTAAGATAAATTATACTTAAGTCTTCCATGGTACTACCAGACTTTCACTTTGCAGTAAGTAATACCTATTTCTCCCAGTTAAGTAGAAATTCTTATATAAACACCTTATTTTTCGTGTTTACTTCTTTGTTTTCTACCCTTCATATCCCACATTTTAACGTTTCAAGTCCACAAACTCAACGCTTACCAACCGAAAGTGTTTTTGTATAATATGTAGATATTATATCCATAGTTATTGTTAATTTAGCTTTCGAGTAACGTGCATGAATATTATGTTTTGTTTATTTATTGTTACATAGTAATACATTAAACCAGAACAAAGTTTTAGCATGTTTGTTTATTATGCGCGTTACGTGTGTATATACTACTGAAAATGGTGTATTATTCACCGACACACCTGTACATAACATCTTTCACATTAAGTGTGTCTTCAGACTGCATAATAATCCGTAACTCGGAGTTACAAGGGTGTATGTGAGTTTTTTTCTTAAAACAAAGCAACAGTGGCTACCTGCTGTGTCCACTGCGAGAACTGACCCGACATGGCCAGGTGGTTAAGGCACTCAACTCGTAATCCGAGGGTTGCGGGTTCAAATTCCCGTCACATCAAATATGCTCGCCCTCTCAGCAGTGGGGGCATTACAATGTGATGGGCAATCCCAATATTCGTTGGTAAAATAGTAGCCCAAGAGTTGGCGGTGGGCGGTGATGACTAGATGTCTTCCCTCTAGTATTACACTGTTAAATGAAGTACGGCTAGCGCAGATAGCCCTCTTGTAGCTTTGCGCAAAATTTAAAACAAACCAAACTACTGTGAGAAACCGAGTCCTGGGCTTTATCGTTGTAAGTCCATAGGGGCCTGGCATGGCCTAGCGCGTTAAGGCGTGCGCTTCGTGATCTGAGGGTCGTGGGTTCGCGCCCGAGTCGCACCAACATGCTCGCCCTCCCAGCCGTGAGGGCGTTATAATGTGACGGTCAATCCCACTAGTCGTTGGTAAAAGAGTAGCCCAAGAGTTGGCGGTGGGTGATGATGACTAGCTGCCTTCCCTCTAGTCTTACACTGCTAAATTAGGGACGGCTAGCACAGATAGCCCTCGAGTAGCTTTGTGCGAAATTCCAAAACAAGTCGATAGATTACCGATGTTCCATCGAGGGACAGTTGTAAGTTAATGTTATTGTTTCTTTAGGCTTATGCCATGTGAGTTACTTTCAGTAAAAAACTTATAACTTGAAATAAGTTAACCGTTAAAATAACATAGTTATACTTTCATCTGTTACATACGATTTTTTTTTTTCAGAAAGAGAAATTGTGGACTAATTCCCATACCAACGTACACCGATAAAAACAATCATGACATAAAAACCACTAGAAAACAGCTGTGCTGATGCAAATCTGTGGTTTTCATTGCACCATTTTAATGTATTGTAGAAACCCGTCAAAGAGGATATCAAACACGTTTCAAAAGAATCACCTGTTTCGAGTCTTCCATATTTCACTTACAATATTATATATAGTTGAAAACAGGTAATCCTATTTACATAGTTAAGGTAAACAGAAACTAAGACACGAAATAAGACGTGTTTTCTTGTATTGCGAAAACCCTTGGTTTTTCCATACGAAGGTCCAACATCCTTTTTAGTTGCTTTATTAGCCACGTGGAACTTCGTTACATTTATTATCACGTGTGCATTTGTATACTAAAGACTTTAATTTTCTGCCATAAATATTGTTCGGAAAATGGCAAACTGGTTTCTACTTCACAGAATACACATCATTTTTTAGACTTTTTGAATTTTATTAAATGTTTTTTTTGCCTTTTATGTACGTGCATAGAACTTGCTTTATATTAAGTGTATAGCCACTATTGGCCAGGTGGGTTAAGGCGTTCGACTCGTAACCTGAGGGTCGCGGGTTCGAATTCCCAGTCCCACCAAACATGCTTCGCCCTTTCAGCCGTGGGGGCGTTATAATGTGACGGTCAATCCCACTATTCGTTGGTAAAAAAGTAGCCCAAGAGTTGGCGGTGGGTGGGGATGACTAGCTGCCTTCCCTCTAGTCTTACACTGCTAAATTAGGAACGGCTAGCGCAGATAGCCATCATTATTTTTTCGCCTGAAAACTAAGAAATGATTAACTGGAAGAAAAAAAACAATCGTCAGATATCATCTTCCTTTGACATAATTTGTATATCTCATATTGTTTTAAGTATTGAACAGAGGTACTTAACGTTTCAAACTGGACAAAATTATTACGGCCAAAGGACTAAACTCCTGAGTCGAAAAAAATCTAGAATTCAGGTACAAACCAACCTAATTATGAACTACTGACCAGATAGAAAGTAACCAATCAATAACAAACGCTACCACTCTATGAACTGCTCAAAAGTTGGACCAAATAACGGAGTCAATGGACATTTTTATAGTTTACTCACAATATAATTATTGCAATATAACGAGCGCCGTCGCAATCCGAACTTTGCCTTTTTGCACACAGTCCAGCACTCTTAAAGAGGTCACGCGTCCCCTATATGAAACTTATTTCATAATTAACCGCATCAAAATATACAGTGATTCATTTCTAACTCCAGTTTCCCTGTGTACAAACTCGTTGATTTAGCCTTTGGCAACAATAATGATTCCATGCCAATAATGCTTGTAATGTGAAACATTCTTGGGCATATAGTTACTGGTGGTTATGAATGTTCTAGCAAATAAGGAAAATCGACACATATATATAGATAGATTACAGGTTAAATTAATTATAAGATTAAATAAATTACATCCAAAACGTCCATTGATAACGAAGTAGATGAGTTCATTTATAAATTTATTGAGAAAATCGCTACACCAACATAACTGAGATAATTCGTTTCTAGAATTAGTTTCTTCGTTTGTTGTTTAGCGCCAACCATTGGTTTTGAAACCCGGTTTCTAGCGTTAAAAACCACGCGCTGCTGAGCCACTTAGAGAATATTAGTGTTAACCACGCGAGTAACATAATTAAATAAAGCATTTGTAATAAAGGAATACAAGTTTTAAAAGATAAGTAAGTAATCTCTGTTGATGAAGCCACCAGCAATTTTACCTTTATTTTATCAAAATGTATTTATTGATAAATTCATAAAATGAAATCAAATAATTTTCAGTTACTCCCCAAACAGAGCAGTTATCGATAACACTGTGTAACACAAATTTTGTTCCTGGATAATTTGTGTTATTTCTTAATTGCTTATGTTGTAAATACAGAAAATGACCATTATCCCCTTTAGACTTTGCTTTTGTGACCTGGATAATGAAATTTAGAATTTAACTTATTTTATATGTAAAAATGGGCAAATTTGTACATTTTCAAGGTCTGAATAAAACAACATATGAATCAAGAGTTACATGTATTTATACTAAAGTTATACAAAAATGAACAAAAATGTTTAGAAGTGAGTAGTTTTTCAAGATTTGCGACTGTAATGTAAATCACTTTCACGTATCAGATCCCAAATATAGTCTCCCATCATGTTTTTGTTATATGCTCCTTGGTAGTGGCGTTCAAAGTCCAGTATATCTTTGTGGAAGCGCTCATCTTGCTCTTCTGAGTATGCTCCCATATTCTCCCTGAATCTATCAAGATAAGCATCAAGGATATGGACTTTCAGGGACATCTTGCAGCCCATTTTGCCGTAGTTCTTCACCAGAGCCTCAACTAGTTCCACACAATTTTCGGCCTTGTGATTACTCAAGAAGCCCCGAACCATTGCGACAAAGCTGTTCCAAGCTTTTTTCCTTTTTACTGAATTTCTTGGGGAATTCTGTGCACTCCAGGATCTTCTTTATTTGTGGTCAAACGAAGACACCAGCTTTGACCTTTGCCTCAGATAGCTTCGGGAAGAAGTTTCGAAGGTACTTGAAGGCTTCAGACTCCTTATCAAGAGCTGTGACAAACTGTTTCATAAGACCCAGTTTTATGTACAATGGTGGGAACAACACCTTCTGGAAGTCGTGGATCACACTTGACAGAGAACTCGGTTCTTGTGGCCAGTGCTTCCTGTTGTAGTGCGCTGCGGTGTCCCTGTTGTCCCAAAAGCAAAGATAATAGGGAAGCTTGGTAAAGCCTCCTTGGAGACCCATCAGGAGTGCCACCATTTTGAAGTCTCTGATAACCTCCCAGCCATACTCATCATACTTCAAGGCTTCTAGCAAGGTCTTGACATTGTTGTATTCTTCTTTGAGGTGAACCAAATGAGCCAGGGGAAGAGATGGATACTTATTCCCATTATGGAGGAGCACAACATTTAGGCTTCTACAACATTCTAGAAAGTTCTTGAAAATTCTTTTAAGTTCGAGAAGATTCTCTATCAGCTACTCAGCGCTGAATCTTGCTGGAATGTTCTGGAAAATGGGTAAATTTGACAATTTCATCACCCAGGTCACAAAAGCAAAAATTGAAGAGAAAAATAGATCTTTTCCATTTACTTTAGGCATAAGCAATTGGGAAATAACACTTCCTGCCCAGGAACAAGAAAAAGTAAAAATGTTGTTATATAGCGTTATCTAAAGCCGGTTATTAGCGGTGTAAGTCCGCAGACATGGAATAAAAACAGACAATAATGTAATACAATATACTTATCCATTATAAATAGCTAACATTTTTTATGTTAGTACTGCGTGTACCTTGTTCCATTGTGGCTTAATGTCAAGGGCGTAAAGCTAAGAGGGTGAAAGCCCCGTGACGTGAAATACAAGGAGACTGGGCACCGACGTACTGGTGGTGTTATGTCTATTGGAAAGTGCGATAACAAATCATATTATCTTTGTGAACTGTACACAACGTTCCCAACCGCCTGGTGGTAGACCGGAGTAACCGGTTACTCCGGTTTGAATACCTGAAGGTAATGAACTGCTTGTTTATCGTTATTACTTTAATATAAGCACACATAGACCTGTATCAACTTTCATGCTTTCCAAATGCATCCATCATTGGTTGCATTGGTGTATCTGTCCTTTGGAGAAAAGGTAAGAATCAGTAGATTATTTTATGGTATTGATGTGCACAGGTAACCTGCCAGTCATATTTCGTCAGCACGAAAACTCATCTGCTTTTCAACCAGCAGATGCCAACATCGCATCATCATCTGATGCAGAATGGAAAAGGTCACATTATGGTTGGAACGGCGTTAATTCATCTTACATCAATCAAGACTACAGGTATCACGGTACAGTCTCTTTCAGAGCGAAACGTTTGTAAATAACCAAACAGAATTTAACAAGTGTTACTGAAACCAGTACAAACACAGTGGATGACCTATTTTATGTGAAAGCTTGATTAACTGTATAACACCATTAGCCCATTTACTGTAAGGAAATATGACATCAACCATTTCAAAAGAAAGTAAAAAAACAAAATATCTATAGTATCGGGTAGCCTGGTTTACTTTTCGATTTCTTTCCTTACAAATATTTTATGGTAATCTTGTCGCAAAGCATGTTTTATGTGAATAAATACACACTTGTTCATCATGGCTTTGGCTTTAAACTGACATGGTTTAATATAACAAATGTGTGGTGTCTATTATATGCATGAAAATTATAATTTCTTCAATCGCTTTCATGGGAAGTACTTTTAAACATTACCTAACTCCATAGTTTTAGCACTATATTTACTATCAATATTAATATTTACTATTACTATTGTTGTTAAAATGTTTATGAAATGGTTTTGAATAAACAGAAATACTATTAATTACAATATAAACGTGGCAAATTTATCATTAATTTATTTAGACGTTTGAGAAGTTTACAAACAACCGGTCTTTACTTTCAATTGTAGCACCATCACTATACTCTTGCCACTGTTCACCTAGATAGTATTACACTGTTTATCACTCCGAACTGTTAACCCGGCATGGCCAGGTGGGTTAAAGCGTTCGACTTCTAATTCAAGGGTCACAAAGCATGCTCGGCCTTTCAGCCATGAATGCACTGTAATGGGACAGTAAGTCCCACCATTCGTTGATAAAAGAATAGCCTAAGAATTGGTGGTGGGTGGTGATGACTGGCTGCCTTCTCTCTAATCTTATACTGCTAATTTAGGGACGGCCAACGTAGATAGCCCTTGAGTAGCTTTGAGCGAAATTCAACAAACAATGATTATAAACCACTGACCACTATTATGCATGCAACCAGCAAGTAGTAACAACTATTAGTTTAAACATTGTCATTGATAATTATTGCGTATCTTTTTATAATTACATATATAAGTAAGTGTTTATTCAACTGTTAATCTATTGTAAAAATCATCGTCTTCAAACAAAAAATATGTTAAGATTTATTGGTAATTCTCTTTCAACTCGTCATCATCTCGTAATGTCAAACATTAATAACATTTATCCATTTACAATAATAATTACAAAAACTAATGAGTCACTTAATGATAATACACATTATCTGTCGATACCAACGTAACAAACATCAACGTTTCATGCAGCTTTCAAGACCAAAATATTTGAGTATGCAATATATATTTTTGATTTACGTATACCAGATCTGCAGCAAAGGGCCCGATATGACCAAGTGGTTAAGGCACTCGATTCGTAATTTGAGGAGCGCAAGTTCGAATCCCCGTCACACCACTTATATTTGTCCTTTCAGCCATGGGACGTTATAATGTGACGATCAATCCCACTATTCGGTGTTTAAAAGAGTTGCCCATGAGTTGGCGGTGGGTGGTGATGACTTGCTGCCTTCCTTCTAGTCTTACACTGCTAAATTAGAGATAGCTAGCGCAGATAGCCCTCGTGTGGTTTTACATAAAATTCAAAACAAACAATCTGTGCAAAAAATTAAAAAAAATAGTGTTTTTTTTTTAGATTTCCCACAATTTTACAGATAAAAACAATTTAGAATTGTACATACATTTATGAAATAATTAATATACGATAGTTTCGAAAAACAACAACTCACTGCCATTATTGTATTTCTGCAAGAAAATATTTTCTTAACCTACAGATTAAATGAAATTATATTTGTTTAGTATTTCATATGGTGTCAGCCTTATATCACATTACCCCTCTTAAGTTAAATTTGAATTTGAATTTAACAATTTGCTTTTAAGCCTTTTTTTTATGGAGTTGTGATTTAACGTGATATTAATTTTCCATCTCTATCTTTTTTGACACATTCTGGTTATTAAACAGCTTACAACTTCTTATTTTTGTTGAGCTCTTCTTAGAGTTTAACTGCAATTATCTGTGCATGATTAAGAGTTTATATTTGATATTTTTGATGTTGTCATTTGTGTACCAATGATCTGGGTCAGTCTCGTGTGATGATGTATGTATTGATAACTTAGTGTTAGGAATGACATATTATTTCCACTTTTATATATCATATGTATAACTTTTGCAATTTCTAGTTCTTTAAAATTATTCACGTTTCTTGAAAATCTGCCTCAAATGTTTCAATATTATTAATGGTCTGATATTGAGGTAGGTGCGCCACACTCCAACTACAATGTTACGTTTTGTAGTTTCTTTGTGTTTTCCAATTGTCGTTACCAATACACTAATTTTTAAAACGTCAGTTATAGATCCCGAATATAAAAATGGGGTTCTCGAGAAGAGTAACTCAAGTTCAGATACCATAAAACAAATTTCATTCTTCTGTGGTACAACATATAAAAACTCTGAGTTTCTGCTAATTTGAGTTTTGTTTTCTAAGTACCTTCCTAGCAATTGTTTGTTTGTTTGTTTTGAAGGTAATCACAAAGCTACACAATGGGCTATCTGTGCTCTGCTCACCACGAGTATCAAAACCCGGTTTTTAGCGTTTTAAGTCTTCAGACATCCCGCTGTACCAATGAGAGGCTTCTGACAATCACCAGTAGCATAAATCTTCAGGTCAGTTGTTAAAGCACTTTTGTGAAAGGTCTCGGATGACAAACCTCACCGAGGCCATTAGAACAAAAACATTATTTGAAGATTATGAATTACTTTCAGTTCATAACTACTTACTACTATCCACAATTTACTGTTCTTCATCTTTCTTTTAGGATAAGTTCATCTACTGTTTGTACTGACAGTAATAACCACTATATATGTAGTGGTGTATCTGTTGTGTGAGGAATAGAGTTGAAGTTACTCGTGACGACAAGAAAACCAACTTGTAGAGAAAAATATATATGTAAAAAACGATTGGTATGGATAAGGAAAACTCAAGGAAGAGGAGCGAACAACATTTCGACCTTCTTCGGCCATCGTCAGGTTCACAAAGAAAGAAAGAGGTAACTGACCAATAGCTGACCGAGAAAGAAGGTTTAGCTGGATAGGAGAATGAAAGGTAGAAAATAAGGTCATGTGTAGTGCCGGAAGATATAGAATAAGTGTCTTTAAAGTTATCAGTTATTTATCTCTCCAAGAACTGCCCTGAATGTTTAATTAATTCCTCCAAGAAACTTATGTATAATGAAGCGTCAGTTTTAGAAGTGTACCTTTACTTACAGTAACTTTATTTCACCTCCTTTACCTCAAATATAGTGACGTATAGTTTTCTACATAAGATAATTCTTCTTTTTACTTAAGATAGTATAAGCAGAGGTTTACATATACAGATAGAATGTACAAGGTTAAGAAAAATGAACACAAGTGTTTATAACATCGTAATTATTCATTATATTGATTTTTAAATTTAAATAACGAGTTTTAGTTTGAGATACTGCCCTATTTTTAATTCCACACTAATACTGGATTGACTGATATGTACAGTTTTCTATAATACAGTAGTAAATGTTAAAAATAACAGAACATCCTCGATGTTTTGTTACCAGATCTTAAGTGGGTTAAAATTAAGTCTGACTTTAAGTTAACCAAACAATTCTCAATAATTGATTTTCTTCTTTCATATAAGTAGAAATACATTATTTGTCCAGTGAATCTGGAGACTTTCATGAAGATAGAACTGAATATATAAACAATAACCTTGAAGATGGTGGTAGTTGCAGTGTAGAATATAACTTGGAGCTAATGTGTTGCCCATGAAACATTACTACGTACAAGCAACATTGAAAACTTTAAGCATGGTCAATAAATGACGCCTTCCAAAAGGTTAAAGTCTCTAGACCGCAGTAGGAAAACGACTATACAAGAGGTCAAGGGTGATTAATGGTTATTGTGGTTCACAAAGTGGTTGGACTGAAACATTCGAAGGAGTTAAACTTCAGCATAAATCAATATATAATAGTTTGTTTTGTTTTGAATTTCGCGCAAAGCTACACGAGGGCTATCTGCGCTAGGTGTCCCTAATTTAGCAGTGTTAGACTAGAAGGAAGGCAGCTAGTCATCACCACCCACCGCCAACTCTTCGACTACTCTTTTACCACGAATAGTGGGATTGACCGCACATTATAACGCCCGTACAGCTGAAAGGGCGAGCATGTTTAGCATGACGGGAATTCAAACCACAGGATGTGTGCAAAATAAATCTAACGTACACTTTGTTTCCGCTATTAAGAGGCAGTATTTTCGTAGCTCATTCGTGCAAATGAAATGTTTTGAAAGCAGTTTTATCCTTCTTTAGAATTGTGTTTGTTTTTACAACTTTCGGCAAAGCTATAGAAAGATGTATCTGTGTATAGCTCTTCCAAATTTCGAACAGCATCCCTCGTCAACACTTCGACTACTATCACCTGGCTGAGTAATGGGATTTGACCATCACTCTTACAGCGCTCCCACGCTTTCAAAATGATTAGGGCATTTTAAAGGTAACGGGACATGAACCAGGAATTCTCAGATTAGCAGTCTGTGTGCACTAGCCACTTTGCCATGGTCGGTAATTCTTCTGTTTGCCAAGTATATCACTAAACAGTACGTTGTCCTTCTGCTTCGTATCCACGGTGGCTTAGGAAATAAAGTAGAAAGCTTGTAATACAAGATTCGAGGTTCGATCTGGGGCGAACACAGTACATAGATTTCTGTAATAAATCAAAAACAGATCAAAATGTTTCTCTAGCGAAAGCTTCTAGCGTCTCAGCAGGAAGTCTGGAAATTTATAACGATAAAAATTGGTTTTCGATGGGCATAGCACAAACACCCCATTGTGTATCTTCGGGCTTAACAACAACAACAAAAACTCTATTAGTGTATTTCAGCGATCATCCTTCCTTTGTCTTTTTTTTTTTCACTGCTATTCATATGTTTCTATAAATTGGTTATAAAATTACGCCTTATGAGCCGTTAGTTTACATCTGCGCATCACAACTTTCATCAGTATTAAACCTTTGTTTTATATCTGAACGTCACAATTTCCATCAGCACTAAATTCTTGAACGCATGTCAACACAGGTAACTTGAACATAACTGTAAAACTAGTCGTAACAGATTCAACTACATTTCTGATTATTATTTCTTCAGTTTACGGTATATGCAATTATAATCTTATGACACACTACATATTGATATCTAAAACACTGAATCATACGATGACGTATTAGATAAAATAACACGTACTTTTGTACTAATTCGTAACTTGTATGATGACCCTATTGTAACATCGTATAAGACGTTTCGTTACTTTTCACTTTTTATTTATGCATTGTGATAATCTAACATGTATTGTAACATATCTGCTCTATGTGAATACTTCTGTATTTACATATAATTAAACTGTTTTACAGTAGGGGTTTTTCTCTCCTTTGTTTTATGGTTTGTTTAGAGTAAAGTCATATTTATATATCTGCCGTGTCCATGGAACGGAATCGTACCCCAACATTTAGCGCTGTATGTCCGTAGACTTACCGCCGTCCCATGAGAGGGGACTTTTTTATTTGTGTTGTTTATAGAGCTATGATGATTAATTATATGATCTTGGGAAAGTAGTGTATCGATAAAAATATATTACTGAAAGAACAGTTTTACTAGTTTTATGTTTTCGCAAAACGAAAATTGATGGAATATCTTTGTTTTGCTATTTAGTCTTCAGGAACTTTACACAAAATTTACAGAATGGAAGAACAAACAGAAGTGTGAGTAACTTACTTTGTAATTCTATACACGATCTGTATAGAAATACATGTACAGAATTGTAGTCACGCATTCATAAATGAAACGAGAAGTTATCCTGTGTTATCTAGATTTCTTGATGTGTGTTTTATTATGTATTGTGAATGCGCTTAAATGTTGTCTTACAACTACGTTATAAAGAAAGAAGTTAACCTTGACCGGCTACATCAATATATAGGCTGTATTTATTAGCAAATTAATGAATTAGTTCAGCGAAAAACAACCGTCACAATATAATTAATGGTTGCCTGTTGCATAACTTTACGTAATCTTTTTCATGTACTGCACATAATGAATGAAATACTGTGTTAACAAGAAACGTAACCCAAGGTCACAGTTATAGAAAAAACATGACTCGTTAGCCTTACGCCCAAATATCGCTGCTAAATTAATTTCTATAAAACAGCGTTTAATTTAGCATATGTTGATAATTAAAGTTATTGAAAAACAAACAAATTTCAGCAAACCTTTCATTCAGAGTTTGATTGTTTGCACTTAAGCACAAAGATTCCAATGGGTTATTTGTGTTTTGCCCACCACGAGTATCAAAACCCCATTTTTAACATTGTAAGTCCTTATCCTCATTACATAAAAAATAATAATTTATTTGTAGCCATGATGTATGCCGGATACGACAATAGTTGACGACAAAATATAGAACTACGAGTTGTAAAATGTTTCTCTTATTCCAATACTGAAACCAAATAATAATATAAGTAATTAATATTACTACAAGAACTGCTAATGCTGGTGTTTCAGTTTTAAGTGCGTTTGTTTGTTGTTCAATTAATTTGGAAAACAATCTCTAAACAGAGTCAGCTGTAGATCAGTCTTGAAACTTCTTTAGAAAACAGTTATTCGTAACGTGGCGTAATAACTGCAGTGTCTTCTGCCAGTGGCAACCTATTGCCAACTCTAGCAACGTTACAAAGTTTCTTCTTAGAAGAGGGCGCTTTTCTAAAAAAGAAATAAATAAAACGTTTAGATAATAATAAGTATTACCAATAAGTGAGGGAATAAAGAAGGAATACGTGACAGTAAATGGACGCTGTTTGAGATGTAACAACACATCAGGTTATTTTTTACTTGTATAGGCTTAGGTGCCATTTAATTCATTTGTTCTTTTTTTATTAGAGTGAAACTCCAAGTGACATAAATGTGTTGAAAAAGTGAATTAGTGAAAACTGCATAATAAACTTTCCTTGAAGGTCGTATACTATATGTAATTCCGTTTATTTCACATTCCAGTTTCACAACCTGACTAATGATCTGGTTTAATTTCTGATTTTATGAACATTACTTTTTTAAAGAACGATTTAAAAAAATATTTGTGTAAGATACTAACTGAGAAAGAGATTTCACAACAAATAACTTTTTACTTACCTTATAATTTTTGTTAGTTGGAAAACCTATTTATAGTTTGTTTGTTTTTTAATTTCGCACAAAGCTACACGAGGGCTATCTGCGCTAGCCGTCCCTAATTTTGCAGTGTAAGACTAGAGGAAGGGCAGATAGTCATCACCACCCACCGACAACTCTCACGCTACTCTTTTACCAACGAATAGTGGGATTGCTTGGCTAAAAGGGCGATGACGTTTGGTATGATGGGGGTTCGAACCTGCGACCCTCAAGTTGCGAGTGGAGTGCCTAAACCACCAGACCAAGCCGAGCCGAGGATGATGATAAATCAGGTTGATCAACTGACAAAGCCTTTGCTGTTCCAAAAGTGGTCTTTTTTTTTGGTTTTTCACTTTAATAAACTACTGTTATTATCTTTTGTTTGTGTTGTTTTAGAGAAAAGTTTACCAATATTAAAAATAAACATCACGGTCCTGTGTGTAGTATTGGGTGATTTCGTACAAATGAAGAGTGTGTTATAGCTAATTTACCAAAAATACTGCTTAGCTAAATTGATAGTATCCTCTGAACAGGTTCTTTCGAAGAAACTGTTCTTACATTAATTAGGGCAAACAGGTACAGAATACGTAACTACGTGTTATGAAATAGAACGGTATCAATTACTCACTCCTATTTTTCTACCCAGAAACCATTTCGCATTATTCTCGAAACACATACTTGTTTACTCTAAATTTATGATTAACTTGTAAAAAAAAAAAAAAACTATTTTAAAAGGTAACACTCTCTTATGTTGTTCTTAATTCACTCTCAAAAGAGGCCTGGCATGGTTAGGTGGTTAAGGTGCATGGTTTCTAATCTGAAGGTTGCTGGTTCGAATCCACCATCATACCAAAGACACACGCTTTTTCAGCTGTAAAAGCGTTATTATATGACGGTCAATACCACTATTCGTTGTTAAACGAGTAGCCCAAGAGTTGGTGATGATTAGCTGCCTTCCCTCTGGTCTTACACTACCAAATTAGGGGCACTTAGAGCAGACAGTCTTCACATAATCCTGCGCGAAATTTACAAACAAACAAACACCCAAAAAGAAAAATCATTAACGCGTTAATTAGCTATAGTAGTTTTCCGAGGTAGAATTGTGGGTTGAGTGTGCGATATTCAGGTACACTGGTATCTGTGAGGCATTTTCAAACATACATCAAATGCAAATTTTGGAAAAACCACAAATAGACATACCTACCTCAGTTATCAGTTACAATAAGAAAGAGAGGATGGCCAATTTAACACAGGATATTCACCATTGAGAATAGAGGTTTTTTTTGTGGGTTAAGCCCATAACTATATTATGGGCTATTTCTAACGTGTCCCACTCTGAGTATCGAAACTCTATCTTTAGCGTTATAAGCCCTCATACTCACCATTGAGCCATCGAGAGATTACTAGAATATGAGAGGTTATCCAAATACGCCTTCAAAACAAAGTTCAGGGGTCAGACAAGATACAAAAAAGAGTGATTTAAATACTCCACTTTAATAGCCAAATTAAGGTCCTAGTGTGGTATCTCACAATCCTTATCTTACTTATATCAGTGACTATTCAAATGAATATATAAAAAGAATACATTTCCTAAATTTCCAGCCTACATCAAATTGTACGGATCTCTTTTTCTCTCCTTGGATGTGTAAGATCACAACCTGAGGAATCTGCTACAGAAACGGTTTGCATGATCTTTGTTAATAAACGTTGTAGAGTATTACTTTTAACTAAACAAAATTATGAAATAATATCAACGACTTTCTACATTGGGTTAACATGGATGTCACTGACAGCACGTAGAACCTGTCTTCAAAACTCACCATCTCTAGAAAATTAAAAACTTTAAACACTTCCACTGTCATATTATCTAAATAAATCATTTTAAAATATTGCTGTATCACAACATTGATTTCCGAGGTATTCAACTGTTCACTTTTTGTTTGTTTTTATTTTTGAATTTCGCGCAGATACCCGTCCCTAATTTAGCAGTGTAAGACGAGAGGAAAGGTAGCTAGTCATCACCACCCACCGCCAATTCTTAGGCTACTCTTTTACCAACGAATAGTGGGATTGATCGTAACATTATAACGCCCCACAGCTGAAAGGGCGAGCATGTTTGGTGCGACAGGGATTATGAGTCAAACGCTTTAACCCACCTGGTTATGCCAGGCCCTTCGCTTTTTTACACGTTTCATCATCTTATTTTACGGGCATATAGTAACTTTAATTATTCTCGTTGTCAGACATTATTAGGCCTATTATGTTTTTAACAGTGTATTCTTTCTCTAGTTCCTTAGGTATATTCAAAAAATTTAAATCACGTTTGAAACACTTAAGCCTACTGTGTTTATTTTGTCCTTGCTGGCGATATAAGCTTTAGATTGAACAATATACGTCGTTATCAATGGATATGATATGAGGATATGAGATATGAGGAGTGTATTATAATACGTTCTTCTAATACTTGAAAATCTCTAAAGGATTAGATGAAGAGTTTTTATAAAAATATAATAGGTCTAAAGCTAATGTCTTATGGCAAGTATAATTATACTTCAAATAGGAAAGACATATGTTGTGTCTAAACAACGTTATAATACTAATGATGAGTTGAAGGCAGCTGTTACGGCGGCATTTGGAACAATAACTCCTGCTATGTTGAAGAAAATGTCTTACAGAACATGGCGTTGCATAATATTATGCAGCGAGAATGACGGACAGCACACAGATATACTGAATGCATAAGATATATGGATGGGTAGAGACTTACGTGCCACCCTGTATAATAGAATAGTTTTCTTCTTTCACGAATAAACATTGCTCGTAATACTTTCAATAAACCAGCAACATAAATTAAATTTGTAAACTATGAAATGGCTAAAAGTTCACGTGGCTGTTGAATTAAAAAGTCATCTTTGTTCTAAACCTAAATCTAAAAACCTATTTTGTCGAAGTTGATAAACCTGATGGAAAATTGTTATATTTATACCTAACTGAATTGGTTCGCTCCAAACGTGTGAGATTTAATGAAGAGGTAAAATAAAGTTGGACACACTTCAAATCAACTAGTTAGAATTTCTGAAAATGTGACTGTATTTTTCGTTCAGACAATGGAAATATTTAGTTGCAGTTGTCAAAAGGTATACTCGTCTATAAGAAAATAAAACAAAATCAAAGAAAATATTATTTTAAATTGCATATTAAGGAAATAATCAACAACGATAACATTAAATATTTTTGAACAACCACAAAAACTGAAACTAGAGAGTAACTCAATAGTCTTGGTACAGAAGTGGAATCGGGTACTGAAATAAAACCACTTTATTTTATTGAATGGGGATTTTTTTTTTTAATTTGTAAGTACTCCATTTTTCAGCATACGCAGAATTATAAAACTGGCATGTAGTGTATTATCCACGCTTCATGTGAAGCAAGATTTTACCTATGTCTAATATTAACGTGGGTGGATAGGTTTAATGTTTTATGGCGTAAAGCAACTAGGCTATCTGCGCTAATATTGCGTGTTTGTTTGTTTGTTTGAATTTCGCACAAAGCTACTCGAGGGCTATCTGTGCTAGCCGTCCCTAATTTAGCAGTGTAAGACTAGAGGGAAGGCAGCTAGTCATCACTACCCACCGCCAACTCTTGGGCTACTCTTTTACCAACGAATAGTGGGATTGACCGTAACATTATAACCCCCACGGCTGAAAAGGCGAGCATGTTTGGTGTGACGGGGTAATATAAGTTAATTAAACTTAAGGTTTATAAATACTTGATGATTTCTAAATTACATTGTTAAATAGGAAGTAAACTCCTATTTAAAAATAGGAGAACCACAATAACTGAACACCACGATGTAATAAACTGACTCATGGTTTTAGGAAATATAGATAAATGATACTGATGAACAATTTTTAAACTGTGTTTAATATTCCACCAAATGTCATGTTTGGAAAATGTATCAAGATGTGTTGTACGTTCTAATATAAAATAAAAGTGTTTATGGTGAGAATACGAGTTGTTGAAATTGTTATTTGCGATCATACAATGTGCTCCCTAACAATTTGTTTCATGTACATGTTTTTAAGTTTTCAGTTATTTAATGTGTGCACCTTTTTTCATACAGAAAGCTGTTAAAACTCTGGTTACGTTGCTTTCATCCTAGCTGCCTTTACTTTAACTACTGTAGTTGAATGTTCGGAGACCGGAATATTTCAAAAAAACAAACGTCATCCTGTGTTGCCAGAGGAAATTCCTTCTGTAATAACTCATTAAATTAAGTATAGAGTGGCCCATAATAAACACTATTTTAATGGCAGTTCATTGCTTTAACGTGCTAAGGATATACAAAGCCGCTCTTTAAGTTACTTTACGTAGATTATTCATCACCTATCTTCCTTATATTGAAACTGATTTGATTGTACGGAAAATTACAGCAAACTGAAAGAAAATCTTCTAAAAAACCTATGATATCTATGAGATACGACCCCCTTCTTACAATTAATTTTCTGGGTGAGGGACAGATACATGTATGTTCAGAACAGTTGCCACGTGCAGAATGTGTAAAATATTGTTGATTTCGTCACTAAATGTAACCACGTTACCACGTGCTGTGCTTTTTGCTTAATTAAACAACAACCGTTTTATGTAACTTTTTATACGGTGTTTTCTGTATTGAGGATTGTTTGTTTGTTTTGAATTTCGCGCAAAGCTACTCGAGGGCTATCTGCGCTAGCCGTCCCTAATTTAGCAGTGTAAGACTAGAGGGAAGTTAGTCATCACCACCCACCGCCAACTCTTGGGCTACTCTTTTACCAACGAATAGTGGGATTGACCGTCACAGTATAACGCCCTCACGGCTGAAAGGGCTAGCATGTTTTGTGCGACCGGGATTCGAACCCGCGACCCTCGGATTACGAGTCGAACGCCTTAACACGCTTGGCCATGCCGGCCATCTGTATTGAGGAACAACTACTAAAAGTAGACAAATTATACAATATTAACCAATACCCTAAAGAAAAACTTACAGTAGTTTTTTTTTGTTTTTTGTTTTCAAATTTGTCCCCCCCTTCTTTCAGTTGCTCAGTCTGGAGGCTCACACCATTAAAAAGCATGTTTTCACACTCTCGATGGGCACAACAGAAATAACCCGTTGTGTAGTTTTCTTCTCAATATCAAACTTTTCAGATTTATTTCTTCCATTCCTAACAAATGATTTTAAAATGCATTCATTTATGAAGCAGAATGGGAGTAGCTTTTGCTTACAAGTTTAATCTATGGTTGGCTATAGTTTGACATACAAACGAATGAGTTATAAAATTCATATGAAACTATAAGACTTTCTACACTTGCAAATATTTTGCTGCTAACTGCGTCTATTCTGACAATATGCTACCGCGATATTCTGAGGTTCCCTTGGAAACAACAGGCAAGACAACAACGGACAGACAACAAGAGGAAATAGGGAGAATTTGTATTCCGGACAAAAGTACATTTGACTCAACCAGTAACTAAGAAACTAAAGATAATTCGTCAAGGTTTACAAAAATAGCCACTATTTAACTTCAGCAATATGTATCTCTTGGTTCATTCTCAGTGTCTGGTTGCAGGACGAAAACGGAGCATTATGGTAAATCTGTCGACAATCACTAAGCAGATTATCCCTAAAATGACTGAAAGAACAGATGTCGCCTGAGAATATGAAAACAATTTGATGCTTTATCAAAGCCCCCACAAAGAAACCCCACTTGTGCCATGTATCTTACACTATATACTTGAATAGGTGAAGCCTGTAAACCATCGATATTAACAGATACCAAAGAGATTGGATGTGACCTGTAACCAAAATCACTGTCTAAGGTCAAGACGAACACTTGCTCGAGATCAAACCCATGTTCATGTTTTCGCAACAAGTTACTTGAATCGTAGAACGACTGGTATGGGTATTAATTCTTTTACTAACAAAGCAGAGAACAACGTTTCGACCATCCTAGGTCGTCTTCAGGCTCTCGTCGTCAAGAAGTTACTTGTGTTATACCCTCCCCCCCAAAAAAAAATCTGAACAAAAATATCTTCAATTTTGCATATTTTGGCAATTTTTTCATCACAGCCCTTGACGTTACCAGAACCTTATATTTACGCTATGTTTTTAGAATGCGACACTTTAATTCAGTTTAAGTAGTAAGTTTCGTAAAGTGTGAAAATATTGATAAATTGTAGAATTTTTTCTCGTTTCCGTTGTAATAAAATACAGTCTTATAATATATATATATGTGTGTGTGACATATTAAAATATATTTTCTTTACTTTCTACTTTGTCAATTCGCATGGAAGATAAGTCCATGTATCATGACATTAATGTAAATAAACAATTATTTAATAGTATGTTGAGTGTGTGTGTGTTTTCTTATAGCAAAGCTATTTGCTGAGTCCACTGAGAGGAATTGAATCCCTGATTTTAGGGTTGTAAATCTGTAGACTTACCACTGTACCAGCAGGGGAATAGAGATAGCTGCTATTATAGTATCATTCAAAGTGTATAAAATTCAGAGTTATCTGCGTTAGCTGTCCCTAATTTAGCAGTTTAAAGCTAGAAGGAAGGCAGCTAGTCATCACCTCCTACCGCCAACCTTGAATCACCTCAACTGAGGATATGTGAGTTTATTATTCGTTTCTAATTGTACTTGGCGAGAAGCCATTGTTGGTGTATTAATTTTCATCTAACGTGGTGCCATAAACAGATATCGTGTGATTTAAGTCATATGTTTGGATAAGGCATGTAGCCATTCCAAATTCTTAGCTTATGAACAGAGTTAAGGCAGCTAGACAGTGGCACTCGCCGCACCAGTGAAGAATAACGGAATTGACTGTCATTTTATAACTATCCCACATCTGAAAGCGTGAAACGTGTTTAGCGGGATTGCGACCTAAGCTTTGGACCTCCTGATCTGTAGACCCTTGTACTAATCACTGGGCCACGTCCAGCCCACATACGCAAGTGTAATTATGTGAGCTTATGGTACTTTTGTATCAAAACGACAACACTGAAATTTTTCAATTAATGATTCGTGTTAACTAGATATTGTTGCTAACCTAAATAAGTCCATTAACTCGCTAATTTGTTCCAATGTCATCATGAAAAGAGTTCCTTAATGAATGTCTTTCTCACTTTAAACCAGTATATTATAGAAGATATGTAGATCATATTTTTCTCATATGCAAAGAGTGTCGTCATGTATACAATTTTTTTAACAATAAATATGTTAATGTTAAGTCCAAAGTAAAATATCAACAACCCATCAAATTCCAAAATATTTTTACTTAATAAAAATCGTATTTATTAATGCGATTTTTTTCAAAAGAAGACATTCACTGACTTATGTTTTAATTTTGGCAGTTATTTTACCAGTTTTATGTAAGTAAAATCTGTTAAAATATCAGTCCACCAGGTGTGCAAATTATCAACTATTATGACTTTCTTCACCGCTAGGTGGTTGTTAGTTTGCATACAAGTCCATGCAATTATAAATTCCACCTCATTTTTTATTAAAAAAACTCACTGAATAAGAGTAATGAACCTATAACTGTTTTACGTCCTCATAGACTGATAACGAACAGGAACTGTGCACAACGGAACTTCTGTAGACTAATAGACTAAAACCAGGAATTAGCAAACAATTTAGCGCAGATCGGTTAGGAAACGGTGTGTGGTTACCAGAAACGAAAAAACAGTTTCACTATATGTGAATTTAACGTTAATTATTAACTTGAAAGAACTCTGATGAATGGAAAACAGGAAATTGTGTTATATAAATATACCGCGTGTTTTTATTTTATTGTAGTATGTATTATGAAATCATTCTTTTTCTGAACATGTGCAAATTTCACATAATACATAGTAAAAAACACACACGTTAAAGCAGGTATCTTCTTTCCTTTGACCTCTAGTAGGGTATACCTGTTGTCGCCCATCAGTGTTTTATACAATGTTGCATAGGAATATCGACAACAGTGCTTTTCATCCATTGTTCCGGTGGCATCCGTAGACTTTGGTCTCATCTGTGTTTTAATGAAAATGAGCAGTCATGTTTAAACTTGGCATTCTGGTCGAGAACACCATTTAAGATAGTCTAGTAAAACGTATTCGTATGTAGCCAGTCCAATAATACAGTAAAAGTGTCAGTTCATTGTAAGTAAACTGCAAGTGTACGTACTCTTTTTATGTTTACTGTTGAATAAAGATTGATTTTTCCAAATGCTATGTAGTCTCATTAGCTCATTCTACATTGACTCCATCAGTAAGATATCTATTACTATTACATAATCGCTATTTTCAATGAATCTCATTTTATTTAGTGAATCTATCTATTAGACAGTAGAAATATTTGATTCACCCAAATATACCACTGAGTGGATACATATGAGAAACTTGTAGTGCTATGACCAGGATATTGTTATTTTTGAGTTTGAAAACAGCTTTCAAAGTTTGTGCACCCCGCTAGTACAGCGGTATGTCTCCGGATTTACAACGCTAAAATCAGGGGTTCGATTCTCCTCGGTGGGCTGAGCAGATAGCCCGATGTGGTTTTGCTATAAGAAAAACAAACAAACCAAAGTTTGTATTGCTCTCAAGATGAGCTTTAATGTTAGTAAGTTTAAAAATACTTCATGTTTGATAAAAAAATATTTTTTTTAAACTCAAAGAAGTTATGAGCCAGATGGAGGGAAGGCAGCTAGTCATTACCACCCACTGCCAATTCTTGAGCCACTCTTTTACCAACGAATAGTGGGATTGACAGTAACATTATAACGTCCCCACAGTTGAAAGGGCGAGCATGTTTGGTGTGAGGGGAATTCGAACCTGCGACCCCAGTATTGTTAAAAGAGCGCCCTAACCACTTGTCCATGCCAGACCAAATGTGTTTAATATGTAGTTTACATTATTGCAGCTTATATATATGTATTATTGTGTACTTACATCCATGTTAAAGCGTTTTGGGTTTTATATTTTCCTCTGTTCAATCGCTTGTTCTTGTAACTATGTAATATTTATATCATTTTTAAAGATATTTTAGTACGGCATGTTTTTTTTTTTTTGCTAAAAGATGGTGACATCTTTGTGATACGTAAATGTTTTTGGAAACCAAAAAGGGTTAATGCATTTCACGACCAATGCAAATTTAAAGTTTATTAGATGTGAAATTAAAGGTAATTATCGAGTTGGGAAATGTCTTCGGTCAGACAGGAAAGTATGGCATATGAATACACAATGTGTTTCTATCATCTTTTAGTGATATAGCATCCATTCTTCGTCCAGAACATGTGTAGGATGCACATTAGAAATGGTCGAAAAATCCAATAAATTTATTCTGTTTCCAGATGTTGCTTCCTGACGTTGTTCAAGTAACGTCTCCACTTATATTTTAATTACAATGATCAGTAACGTAGTATCTTTGGAAAAATGCAAGATTTGTTGGAAACTAATGAATCTTGGATTTCGCAGTCCGATCTAGAATATCATGAAGTCTAGTAGAACTTTTTAATCAGTAATTAGTCCAGTGATCCAGTGAATGTAATTTAATCTAATGTATATAAACTGATAGTGCATCCACTTTTTTGGTTTTAAAATTAATTTTGTGTACACCCTCATCACTTTATTTTACATTCAGTCTGTTAGTAAATGATTTAGTACCTATGTCATTGATGACTTGAACGAATGTCTTGCTATTTAGCAGACTTACCATACAGCTCAAATTGTTATACAGTTAACACGTAAATATATCACGACAGCAATGTAAGTATGTCATGAATAGGTTCTTTTGCAGCACGAGTTAAGATAGCCTAGTTAGGTACCGTACAAAATTAGAATATACAGAGCTTGAATGTCCTTTTAGGTATTTATGGCCCTGCGTTGTAGCACGCGAGCTAGCCTAGTTAGGATCTGTAGAAAACAAAATGCAAAAATTAAATATTAGAAATAATTATGGTTCTAAAATTGACTTAAGTTTTTTATCGACTAAAAGTAGTAAAACTTTTATTTATTTTACACATAGAGTTTCACGTTTACCTTCATCAGGTAGGATACAAAATACAGGCAGAAATAGGTCAAATACAACTGACTCTCCCAGGTCTATTAAACCAAAATTTAGTTTGTTTTGAATTTCACACAAAGTTACACAAGGGCTATCTGCGCTAGCCGGCCCTAATTTTGCAGTGTAAGACGAGAGGGAAGGCAGCTAGTCATCACCACCCACCATCAACTCTTGGGCTACTCTTTTACCAACGAATAGGGAGATTGACAGTCACATTATAACGCCCCCACGGCTAAAAAGGAGAGCAGGTTTGGTGTGACGGGGATTCGAATCTGCGACCCTAGAATTACGAGTAGAATGTCTTAACCACCTGGCCATGCCGGGCCGTTAAATCAAGACTCCGATAAAGATTACAGACAGATAGATTTAACAATATTTCCATCGAAATACAATTACACTGGTGCTTTGTTTTAGAAAATGGAAAGTTTAGGGGGTTTAATCGCTTTGTTAATGAAATTATTATTTTATTACTTATATTTTAAGGTAGTAACTATTATATGGGTAGCAATTAGCTTTTACACTGCTAATCACCGAGCTGTATTGAATAATTATACATGAAGTTTAATACATTTACAGCAGTATTTCAACTAATAGCGGTGTTTGCGTTGATATTAATCTTCTGGAACTGAGGTTAACTACAAAGACTAAAACTGGTCGTATAAGGTGGCTTGGCCACCTGAGTTTTTTATTTATTTATTTTCTGTTACATATTTACTCGTTTTGTACCTGTGATTTAGTGTGGAACTGGAGATATAGAGTCACATAAACGTTGTGTAGGTCCTACTATCGTATTTATTCCTTTTTAAAACTAGATCTTTTACCATTTTAACACCTTGTATAATTTCACCTTTCTTACTAAATCGCAAAGTTATTCTCTTTATGAACATTCTCTCTACTGTTTTACAGTCTTATTATTAACGCTCAACTCCTATAGTTGCTGTATATCTGTTAAGCGTGTTTGGGATAGATGTGGGTTGGCCATACTAATTTAAACCTGAGGTACTTCACACTTTTCTAAATGTATCTTTTTTCTTTTTTTTATCTGTAGTTATTAAGAGAAGTGGGCCTGGTTCAATAAGTTAGCTTGATCAAAATATGAATTCTAGGATCGTGGTTCGCTTCAGGTCCAGGGGTGCACTATAAGAGTGATTGCCAAATTCTATTATTTGGTCATATAAGAGTAGCCCAAGAACTATGGATACTGTTTATTACCTGTCTTTTATGTAGTCCTGTGGATCTCAATAAGTGGCATGCGGTCGACATCAGAGCCTCGAAAACCTTTATCAGGTATTGCAAATGCAAGTGAAACTATATTTGAAGAATGGTATATTATTTCTCCAAAACCTCAGGCACAAAGTTTTATGGTCATAATCTGAAGTGATTCCATATAATTTAATAACCCTAAATTACCTAATTTTATGCACAGATAAGCCTTTATGTAAGCTTGCACGAACAACCTGCAATAAAAAACAATTTTGTGATAACGAGAAACCCACTTAAACTAAAACTGTATCTGAGGTCGGCTGGTAAGGGTATTAACAGTTTCATAAAGCAGGGAACGATTTCGACCTTCTTAGGTCATCTTCAGGTTAACGAACAGCCTGAGGAACAATTTTAAATTATTTTAGATCTTTAAGGGTTACTGCAGTTAAACTGCCCATGGGTTCAGAATACGTTTTACGAGTAGCCTTAGTAATCAACGCGAGAGAATTCGAGCCTGTGTAATTTTTTCCACCTGTGTTTTTTATTGAGCTGTACATACACCACCATCCATTTAGAGCGATGTCACAGATTTTTGTCACAGTGAATCTCATTTGTATAATGTTAAAAATTAGACTATTACTGCTTTGATTATACCACTAACATTAAGCGACTGCTGCAGTGGGCCGAACATTACTATTGGATAATATAGCTTCTGAAATAAATATTGTAGCAGAAATTATTCTGAGAAAGGCAGTCAAACCTCTGTATTTAAAGATATAAGTTACTGTATCGTCGCCGACTTAGTAACTGAAATTCCAGCGTTTGCACAATGTTTTGTACGTTGTGAACCCCACTTGTTCAGTTCCAAGATTTAAAATATAACATATAAAACAATGCAATTAATAATGAAATAAACATGCAATTAAAACCAGGAAATACTCTACAAAAATCAACGTTCAAATGTACAATAAAAATCGTATACGAATAGGTTTATTTGTTTGAAGTTAATCACAAAGCTACTCAATAGATTATTTGTGCCACGAAACCCGGTTTCTAACGTTGTAAGTCTTCAGATATATCACTGCACCACTGTAAGGCTGTGAGAATATAAAAAAATACACTTAAAATATTTTGGGTTAATTATGAAAGGCTCAAAATACTGAGAAAAGTCTAAGTTTTTTTTGTTCAATAGATGCATATGAAATCTTTATAGTATAGGTTACTGCACAAAAAAACCCAAAAAACCCACTAAACTGAGAATTAAACATAACCTGTTTTACCCATGCATAACTAAAAACACGCACAGCTTTTCTATTTTCTAACATGTTCTAGAAGTACAAATAGTAGATGTTTTCGAGTATTATATCTTCTTCCCGTCAAGTACATTAGTAACCATTATTAGAGGGGAAATACCAAATTCTTCAACAAACTTTTAAACACCTTGTTAGCCAACGTTACCAGTTTATGCCATTATTCACTTTTCTTTGAAAGCACACTAATAGGACAACGCAAACTAATTATGTTCAAATTGCTAATCATAAAGTAGTCCATTTAGGGTATAGATAGGCATCGTAACTTGTGAAAAATAGCTGAAAATGAAACCGTAGTTCCTTTCTATTATAAAAGATGTGTGTTCGTCAAAATTAAGTCAAATTTTCAATTAACATCTTTCTACCTGATTTAATTAAATGCCACATCAATGTGACATACAACGTTTCGTCGATCACCTAATCGCAAAATAATATCCAAAAGGAAATACTAATTAGCATCAATCCTACCATTCATGTCTCTCGGAGGGACAGCGGTATGTCCTCAGATTCACAACGATAAAATCAGGGGATCGATTCCCCTCGGTGGACACAGCAGATAGCAAAATGTGACTTTGCTAGAACAAAACACACACTCCCTATAATTTAATATTCACAAATAGTGCATCGTAACTTTGCTACATACATATACCGTCTACTTCAACTCCTTCTGTCATAAATTAAATACACAAAACACGGTATTTATTTTTTCTGCGATTACAGGTTAGAATTTACTAAATCCGCACTAGTAATGCGCTACTTCTGCGCATTACTTTCTGTTGATCCCACAGAGAAATGGTATTATGACAGCGGATTTATATCGCTAGAAACTGAGTTTCGATACATTTCGTTGTCAGATCACATACAGCCATTTGTACAGCTTCGTGCTTGACAACAAACGACAAAAATAGCAACTATCCTTAGCATGAGTTGGCAAAGTATGTTATGTGTTGTTTCACGAAGTACTTACATTACACCCAATGTCAGACTGAGATTGAGGTTGCTCTGCGACTGTTACGCAAGGCAAATATAAAACGAATACATTATTCTTCCACACGCTACATCTGCCATCCCATCGCTCTGGTATCTGTTATTACTCATTTTCACACTAAATAGTGTCAGTCTCACTTATTCTTCCACACGCTACATCTGCCATCCCATCGCTCTGGTATCTGTTATTACTCATATTCACACTAAATAGTGTCAGTCTCACTTATTCTTCCACACGCTACATCTGCCATCCCATCGCTCTGGTATCTGTTATCACTCATTTTCACACTAAATAGTGTCAGTCTCACTTATTCTTCCACACGCTACATCTGCCATCCCATCGCTCTGGTATCTGTTATTACTCATTTTCACACTAAATAGTGTCAGTCTCACTTATTCTTCCACACGCTACATCTGCCATCCCATCGTTCTGGTATCTGTTATTACTCATATTCACACTAAATAGTGTCAGTCTCACTTATTCTTCCACACGCTACATCTGCCATCCCATCGCTCTGGTATCTGTTATTACTCATATTCACACTAAATAGTGTCAGTCTCACTTATTCTTCCACACGCTACATCTGCTATCCCATCGCTCTGGTATCTGTTATTACTCATTTTCACACTAAATAGTGTCAGTCTCACTTATTCTTCCACACGCTACATCTGCTATCCTATTGCTCTGGTATCTGTTATTACTCATATTCACACTAAATAGTGTCAGTCTCACTTATTCTTCCACACGCTACATCTGCTATCCCATCGCTCTGGTATCTGTTATTACTCATTTTCACACTAAATAGTGTCAGTCTCACTTATTCTTCCACACGCTACATCTGCCATCCCATCGCTCTGGTATCTGTTATTACTCATTTTCACACTAAATAGTGTCAGTCTCACTTATTCTTCCACACGCTACATCTGCCATCCCATCGTTCTGGTATCTGTTATTACTCATATTCACACTAAATAGTGTCAGTCTCACTTATTCTTCCACACGCTACATCTGCTATCCCATCGCTCTGGTATCTGTTATTACTCATTTTCACACTAAATAGTGTCAGTCTCACTTATTCTTCCACACGCTACATCTGCCATCCCATCGTTCTGGTATCTGTTATTACTCATATTCACACTAAATAGTGTCAGTCTCACTTATTCTTCCACACGCTACATCTGCCATCCCATCGCTCTGGTATCTGTTATTACTCATATTCACACTAAATAGTGTCAGTCTCACTTATTCTTCCACACGCTACATCTGCTATCCCATCGCTCTGGTATCTGTTATTACTCATTTTCACACTAAATAGTGTCAGTCTCACTTATTCTTCCACACGCTACATCTGCTATCCTATTGCTCTGGTATCTGTTATTACTCATATTCACACTAAATAGTGTCAGTCTCACTTATTCTTCCACACGCTACATCTGCCATCCCATCGCTCTGGTATCTGTTATCACTCATTTTCACACTAAATAGTGTCAGTCTCACTTATTCTTCCACACGCTACATCTGCCATCCCATCGCTCTGGTATCTGTTATTACTCATTTTCACACTAAATAGTGTCAGTCTCACTTATTCTTCCACACGCTACATCTGCCATCCCATCGTTCTGGTATCTGTTATTACTCATATTCACACTAAATAGTGTCAGTCTCACTTATTCTTCCACACGCTACATCTGCTATCCCATCGCTCTGGTATCTGTTATTACTCATTTTCACACTAAATAGTGTCAGTCTCACTTATTCTTCCACACGCTACATCTGCCATCCCATCGTTCTGGTATCTGTTATTACTCATATTCACACTAAATAGTGTCAGTCTCACTTATTCTTCCACACGCTACATCTGCCATCCCATCGCTCTGGTATCTGTTATTACTCATATTCACACTAAATAGTGTCAGTCTCACTTATTCTTCCACACGCTACATCTGCTATCCCATCGCTCTGGTATCTGTTATTACTCATTTTCACACTAAATAGTGTCAGTCTCACTTATTCTTCCACACGCTACATCTGCTATCCTATTGCTCTGGTATCTGTTATTAATCAAATCCACACTAAATAGTGTCAGTCTCACTTATTCTTCCACACGCTACATCTGCTATCCTATTGCTCTGGTATCTGTTATTACTCATATTCACACTAAATAGTGTCAATTTCACTCATCCCCAGACAATTGCCCCCGTTCTTACACAATACCTCCACGAAACTTCTCTCCTTCTTGTGTGTAATTAGGTAACTATGTTATTTATATTCGGAAAAAACTCTTCAGTAAGGTAGCTAATAATGCATATCAACCATTGCAACCTGTCGTTTTCCAAAAATTGCTTTTCAGTATATTTATCCTTCTCTACATCCAAGTGTAAACGTCATTAGTTATACGAATGTTTAATTTAAAAATCGCCAATGTCTCAGTGAAAAGTACGAAGATTTATAATACTATAAACCGGGTCTCGATACCCGTGGTAGGCAGAGCACAGATAGCCCATTGTGAAACTTTGTACCTACGTTAAATGAACTTAAACTTAACAACAAAGTAAATAATTTGTTTCTTTTTCTGGCATTGAATTTTGCCCAGAACTACTGAAGGACTGTTTGCACTCATAGTAAACAATATAAGCTATAATATACGTTCATATAAAAACACGAACGATTGTTATCCCGATTATAAATATTTAACGAAAATATAAAACTACTTGTTTTAATTTACAATCTTGACTTATATACATATTTATTTATAAAGTAATGAATTAAATCACTTAATATTAACAAGATTTACATCTAATAAGTAATAACTTTCGCGCTAGATTTATATTTAACTGTTTTAGTAGCAGTAATTGATAAACTATTCTTACTAAATTTTTAACTCACTGAGGGAGGCAAGAAAAATATTTTTTTTCAACTCGTGATACAACCAAGTCATATAGTTTCATTTAAACGCCTAAAGTTAAATCAAATGTTACAATGTACAGGACTGTGCAAAAGTGTTAGGACAAGAGAATAGTTTGTCATTCTTTCCATTTTACAAGGATAATTTTTTCATGTCATTACAGAATGTAAATTTCAACACTATAGTAATACTTCACTGATCCCTGTTGACAACTGAATGAGCTAGGGTGAGGCTACTTATCATTCTTTAGAACTCACATATATTTGTACCAAAAACATATGATAGGGGTTCTGATCAAATTTAGGGTTTGGTAACTAAGTGTCATGGTACACCAGGCAATGTCTCAAGTAAATAAAAAGAAGTTATCAAGGTCCTGGCATAATGGTACCGGTATACCCTAGAAGAAATCAATCTAGTAGAGCTCCTAAAATAAACCTTCATGAAAACAGTGTTTAACTCTATATATTATAAGTTCTCTTCTCACGTCACGGCCTAAAAAGCATAGAGAACTGTCAGTGGAATAGAGAGTTCGCATTAGAACTTTACGTGATGCTGGTTGGACTCTCTGAAAAATTGCCACAGACTTGAAATACTCCACAAACACTGCCAAGCAACCCTAGATCATGAGACCAAGACAGGTAAATTTGAAAATAGGAAAAAAAGAGGTAGAACATCTAAACTCAATGATTCTGATGTTAAGTTTGAGCAACCTTCAAGATAGAAAAACGACTGTCACTGATCTCAAACATAAGATAAACAACCATGTATCAAATGACAGAAAAACGTCCAGATCTACAGTATCGAGAAGACATAACGAGAATGGAACATTTGGTCGTACAGCGGTTAAAAACTTTACTTGGATCTACAAATATTGTCAAGAGACTGAAGTTTGATTTAAAAAAGTATAAAACTGAACTGTTGGTGATTGGAAAAGGATTTTCTGGACAGATGAGTCCAAGTTTGAAATATTTGGTTCAAAACGTAGGTTGTACATTCAGCAAAAGAATGGTTAAAGATACCTATCTCAACGCATAGCACTTACCATGAAGCATAGTGCAAGTACCATCATATACTGGTCCGTCATGGTATACCCAGTGGTTTGCGTATTATTGGTAAATGATTCAACTACCAAAAAGACACTGTTCAAATCTATGCAGAAATTACGTAGCAAAGAAAGAAGCTGCTGGAGTCATTCAAATGATGCAATAACACCCACAGAACCCCGATCTCATACCAATTGAAACTTTGTGGGAGTATATTAGAGACATTTCAAATAAACTCCCAAAGGATACTTTGATTAACCATGTTCCAACAAAACCTAAAAGACTCTGAAGTTGTTAAAACAAAAGGGCCACATGTAAAACATTATTTGCTAAACTCAAACACTTTCACTGTGTTTCTGTTGTAATAAATATGACGAGTAATAAGATTTGATGTTTCGTTAGTGACTTACCTTCCACTGTTCTTTGAAAGTAACAAGAAATCTAATTTTTGATTTTATCTTACCACTTTTACACAGTACTGTATAGACAAAAAATTATAATTTCACACATTTACTCAAATCTAAGTACAGTCTCCCATCAAAAGTTATCAGCTAATTACACTATGTAACACAAATGTTGTTCCTGGATAGTTTGTGTTATCTCTTAATTGCTTATGTTGTAAAGGTACAGAAAATGGGCATTACTCCCATCAAACATTGCTTTTGTGACCTGGATAATGAAATTTAGAAATTAACCTACTTTCTGTGTAAGAACGGGAAAATTTACACATTTTCATTTTCATAAGGTCTGAATAAAACAACATATGAATCAAGATTTACATGTATTTATACTAAAGTTATACAAAAATGTTTAGAAGTGAGTAGTTTTTCGAGATTTGTGACTGTAATGTAAATCAATTTTACGTATCAGCCCCCAAATATAGTTATCCATCATGTTTTCGTTATACGTTCTCAGATCACAAAAGCAAGATTTGAAGAGAAAAATAGGTCTTTGCCATTTACTTTCGGCATAAGCAATTGGGAAAAAACACTTTCTGTCCAGGAACAAGAAAAAGTAAAAATTTTGTTACATAGTGTTATTAAACGTTTGGTATGACCTACTCTACAAGATAATTCAGTTAGTATCACAGCAAATTTGCCTTTGGTATCATCCAGATACCAAAGTGTTGTTTTTTACTTGAATACGAGAAACGAAAGAATGCTTGGGAAGTAATAAATGAGACTTTCGCAGTTCTTCCCCATGAAACCATTCAGTGTCACTAAGAACATGATAATATAATATATAAAAATGTTTTGATTGATCAAAAATGTACCCTTGGACATGTTTGGACTACGTAAAAAATGTTAGAAATAAGTATTATAACACATTCACCATGGCTTTATTGCTTCTAATGTGACAATATGTTCTCGGTTCCATGAAAAGTGTTTTTCAAAACAGAGGGTATACTTTAAAAAGACGTAAATATGCAAACTTTACATCTTTTCTCCAATGGTTGTCTTCATTTTGCTTGATGAAGGACTACGGAATATTGAAAAAAAATGATTGTGAAACTACTGGAGTGATGGCAGCCTTTTTTATCCATTTTCAAAATACTAACTAGTTAATGACCCAGAAAGAAGGCAGATCAATACATTTATCATGACTGTGTTGTCCAGACTATTGATGTAGAGATGTTATGCTTCAAACTACAAACTGCATTTATATGATCTATCTGTAACACATTTTTCCTGTTAATCACTCAGGGTTCTATAAAATTAAATACGCTTGCTCCAGGACCCTGGGAGAGGTATTTTGTTCACTGGGTCACACTAGGTTGTTAAACCAAGATAGCGTATGATTCTCGTTTCCACAAGGCACGCAAGATGCATAGCGTTGAAAGAAAAGTTTAGACCCAGTACTAGAGAAAAATAATTATAATTAATTTACAAGAGATGGGCAAAAAAAAAATTATCCCATCTTTGAAAATGTTGTTAATTTATAATATTTTTAGTCAGATAACAAAAAAATTTGTAAAACTATATGTTTTTAGAACGCACTCGATATGGTCTGTTCAAATATCACCTCAAATTCTAATTTCAACTATGGTTTCAGATGCTTGAATTATTTCATGATTTTAGTTACATTTTATTATAAAAGTGTTGTACACCTACTGTAGTGCCTTAAATCTTCCAATTTATAAAATATATAGTTTTACACATCTTTTTCTGATGTCTAATAAAAGATATAATAAATTAACAACATCTGCTTGTCCTTCAATATAGATAGATACAATGTTCGACCCTTCCACATGTTCTATTCAGCTGAAGTTTTGTTTGTGATTAAAACACACCCTGAGCTTATTTTATAACGGAAGTCCAAGGTTCATTTAGGGCTAATGACGTCAGAAAGATATTCAACTTAAAGTAGTCCTTATAGCTATTGAAGTTTGGCAACTTTTCGGACTATCGAACTTTCCACATTTCTTTCTTTGATATTTTTTTCCAGTTTTCATTCCTATTTTGAATGGTTCCCTTATGATCAACTTTAATAATGTTTAGAGAAAAATTATTTATTTGACAATTTTTAACATCATTTTTGTATCTTTTGTGAAACTGGTATCTAGATTTATGTTCGTTTCTCCAAATTAATCGTTTTCGCAAGCTTTGCATGGTACTATATCCAAAATACCATAAAAAGACAAAGAACACATTCAATTAAGAATAGTAACAAGTACTGTCTACATACAAAACTAAATACTTGTCGTCAACTGAAATTATAATAATGTGGCTTTACAGAAACGTATGGACAATAACAGTTTCAAGATAAATATTAGGATATGTAATTGTCAAACCTGCGGTAGAATTTGTATTACTGAGACGGGTTGAAATTTAGATACGAATTTGTTTGTTTTTGAGTTTCGCGCAAAGCTACACGAGGGATACCTGCGCTAGCCGTTCCTAAATTAAGAGTATAAGACTAGAGATAAGACTCTTGAGCTCCTCTTTTACCAACGAATTGACCGTCACATTATAACGCACCCACGGCTGAAAGTGAGAGCATGTTTGGTGTGAGAGGATTCGAACCCGCGACCCTCAGATTACGACTCTAGTGCCTTAACCACCTGACCATGCCGGACTTTTAGATACGCCTCCCACAGATTATAAAGAGGATGTTAAAAATTGTCAAACGCATTATGCTATTTTCCAACACGTGAGGAACCTTGAACTTAAAATCAACCACAATGATACATAAAATCAGAGGTTATGTCAAAACAAGATTTGTAGAAAGTTCTGTAATCAAAATATTGCCAAACTTCAACTACCCTAGCGGTTACTTTAAGTTCAGCCTTCTTCTGACGTCATATGTCGTGAAGCAGCTTGAAACTTCCGTTCGAAAATCAATTCTGTACGTGTTTCTTTCGTAAACAGAGGTTGAACTGAAGAGGATACGGTAAGGTGTAGAAACTTCTATAGAGGTAAATTTTATCATTTTCTTTAAGTTTTTTTTATTTCTTTACGAGGCGTTATGTGTTTAACTATTACAAGCATAGTTTCTTTCATAGTAATGTTTCTGAATGGTTTACTCAGAGAATAAACCTTTTTTATTAATAATCTACATGGTTAATTTTGCAGTGGATAACTACTGTATACAGTGGGCAATGTAGTGATAAAGACAGAGGTGACAGTATATTACTGGTCACTTCTATTCTTTGTGGTATACTCTCAATGAGATTCGGACAAATGTTTCATTCAATCTGTTTCAAGTCAATAGTTGGGTGGTGATGCCTTTCCTCTAGTCTCACACTGGTCACACATTAAATTGGGGACAGCTAGTGCAGATAGTTCTCGTGTAGCTTTGTGCGAAATTCAAAAACAAAAACAAACAACATTGGAAAATTTTCTTTACAAAATAGACGCTCTGTTTGTCTGTCTGGCTAACAAATTTTGTATCAGATGTTTGAGCAAAACAAAAAACCTTTCTAGGCAAACACAGAAGCAATATCTCAAAAAGATGAAAGTCATGCTAAACCATAATGTTCACTAAAACTTCCCATTTGTCATGTCTTCCATGATAACCATTTTCATAGCAGACAACCGTCAAAAATGAGCCTTGACTCCTCCAGTTTACTGGTCGTATACATAAAACGATATATCTTCGCTAATTTTCCTGACCGCATGTTGTTATCTGAAGGTGCTCCCCAGTGACACAGTGGTATGTCTTCGGACTTATACCACTAGACAACCGTCAAAAATGAGCCTTGACTCCTCCAGTTTACTGGTCGTATACATAAAACGATATATCTTCGCTAATTTTCCTGACCGCATGTTGTTATCTGAAGGTGCTCCCCAGTGACACAGTGGTATGTCTTCGGACTTATACCACTTGAAACCGGGCTTCAGTACCCGTGGTGGGTAGAGCACAGTTAGCTCATTGTGTATGTTTGTGCTTAACTCAAAACAGACTTATCTATGGGCAGAATCAAACAGTCTATTTCGGCTTATTACCGTGCTATGTAGTGACGCTGCATGATTTCTACACTCTTGTTTAATATGCATTTTGCTTTAAAATTTCGTGCATACAGTTTGTTTTCAATTTCGTGTAAAGCTACACGAGGGCTGTATGTGCTTACCGTCCATAATTTAGCAGTGTAAGACTACAGAGAAGGCAGCTAGTCATCACCACCCACCGCCAACTCCTGGGCTACTCTTTTACCAACGAATAGTGGGATTGACCGTCACAGTATAACACTCTAACAGCTGAAAAGGAGAGTATGTTTGGTGTGACGGGGATTCAAACCCGCAACCCTCAGATTAACCACCTGGCCATGGCCCATGTGGGGCCCATGCATACAGTGTATGTAGCTTTAGCACAGGACATTAGCCGTGGCACTAAATGTTTTTCACCCTACCTACTGCACTGGGTCATTCACCTAAGGTATTATGAGCACTTTCTTGTGGTTAAAATTTCTGTAATGTCAAACATAATGTATAGCGGTATTTTCCACTGGCAGGTCAAGCGATACTCTGAGTAGCACATCTTCATGTGTGTATGTTTTCTTATCGCAAAGACACATCGGGCTATCTGCTACGCCCACCGAGGGGAATCAAACCCTTGATTTTAGCATTGTAAATCCGTAGACTTACCGCTGTACTACCGGGGGGCATATAATCTTCATGAATATTATCAAGAAAAACTATACTGTTTCCAAACTACATCTTACAAACAATATTCTCTCCCTCCTTATCTTAGCAGTACATTTACGATTACACTACCATTCCCGATTTGGCCTTGAAGTAGAAAGGTCCACCTTTAAACATAGGTCTTTTATTATTTTGTATCACGATTACTTGAGCCAACGTGTTTTTCTGCCATCGTGAATATATCAACACGTGAGGAACATGAAGTCAGTTCCGGCAAGTATACTATTTTATTTCCCAACAGAGGTATTTTAGATGATTCAATGCTCAAGTATCTTTAGGAACACTTAACTTTTATTAATAGATACTCTATATTTACAAAACTTCTCTTCCCGATATATCACTTATTCGATTACACCACCATTTCCAGATTGCCCCTCAAGAAGAAAAGATTACCCTATGAAACTGACGTTCTTGGCGAACACGACGCAGATAATCCCTTGCGTTGTTTTGCTCGAAGCCAAATAGATAAAACTATAGCATTGAACAGATTTTCATAATTTGTTTTTATTGTTTGCTCTTCTGGCAAAGTTAAAGCAACATTTGTATTTCTGTTTTACTTATACCTACTTAATTAACTTGGTGAAGATAGGTTTATTTGTTTTGTTATTTGAATTTCGCGCAAAGCTACACGAGAGCTATCTACGCTAGCCGTCCCTAATTTGGCAATGCAAAACTAGAGGGAAGGCAGCTAGTCATTAACTCTTGAGCTACTCTTTTACCAACGAATAATGGGATTGACCGTCACTTTATAACGCCTACACGGCTGAAAGAGCAAACATGTTTGGTGCGACGGGAATTCGAACCCGCGACCCTCAGATTACGAATCGAAAGCCTTAACCCACCTGACCGTTTATTTGTGAATTCAGGCTTTATGATATCTTGGCTTTTTTTGCTTTTCATAATTTCGATTAAGGATGTTAAGAGTGTAATTTACTGTTGATTAAAGTCAGTGTTGTATATTAACTATTGCATCTTGTTTTCAGTGTTAATTTTGTCGGTTTTTAATGCATATACATATTGAAATTTATGGTGTTATCAGTAGATTTAAAGTAACGATTGCTTTATGGAATTATATTAAATATCCTTAATTTTAAATGAACATATTAGACTAGAAGGACAACAGCTAGTCAACGGAATCAACAGTCAACTATTGAACTGGTGTCTGACCGAATAGTAGGATTTGATCTACACTTTTATAGCGCACCTACGGTTCCAAAGACTATGCGCATTTTTGCAGCAATGGGACGTAAATAAAATAACCTAAGACTGAAATTCCAGCCGCACCTGATTCTACTTATAGTTCGAATGCAACACGAGCAATGTTTAATAGCAAAATACTATATATTAAAACATGTTAAATTGTTTCGGGTCTTTCTGAAACCACATTTGATTTTTAAAAACTCACATAAAACATGGATACTATGAGATAAAATTTGTTTGCACATAATAACCGTCTTTGGACACACATAAAGGACATGGGATACCATGAAATAAAATTTGTTTGCATATAATAACCGTCTTTCATCAAAATTTAAAAAAAATATATATATATATACATTGTTCCTTATTTACTGTTCTTTTCATATAATGCTAAATTTTGTCTTGCATCACAAAGGTCTTTTGCAAGTTCTGTCTTAGAATGTGATTCTTATAATTGCAGACGGAAGGAAAACGCAAGATTAACCTGGCAATGCTTCCCGGAAGCAAGACAGTTCTGTTTCCTCTGTTTTAATGTAACCATAAGCGGAACCTACGAATTAAGAATAACTTTCAACTTAAATAGATCACGTAATTAAATTAAACATATTACTCTGATGTAAGGTAAAATTGCTAATGTTAGTGAATATTAATATTTTGAAATGTAGTAAATTTGGAAAATACAGTGTTTAGGCTGAGTTATTGACAAATAAATTGATTTTTTGCCTAGCTGAATGACTACGTGGAAAAAAAAATTGGGTGATTTCTATCTGATTAGAAGTATTGGTAGAGTTTACTGTATTTCACGTAAAACACAGTATCTGTCACAAAAGTTTAACTCTGATATTCTTTATTCTTTGCTACAAAATTTCGTACTTTATGGCTGTTATTTTATATAAACTGACAAGGACCCAAAAAACATTTGCGATAAGATTAGTATTTTTATTGTAATAGTAGTTTTTTAAGTACACGATTTCCAAAATAATTCTGATCGCAGCCGTCGTAATTCACTCGTTTTAGGCCTAACTTTAGTTAAACATGTATTAAGTACGACTTATATTCTTTAAAGAGTGTGTGTGTGTGTTTTTCTTATAGCAAAGCCACATCGGGCTATCCTGCTCAGCTCACCGCGGGGAATCGAACCCCTAATTTTAGCCTTGTAAAGCCGGAGACATACCGCTGTACTAGCGAGAGTGTATATTCTTTAAAGAGATTAATTAACACTGTAAGTTGTGTACGTTTTTTTTTTTTTTTTTAGTTCAACTTAATTAAGGCTAATCCTTATAAGTAAACGTATAATATTATTTAACGATTTCACGTTAGACTAAAAAAAATAAATTCGTTGGCTAAAGAATAGCCCAAGAGTTGGCGGTGGGTAGTGATGACTAGCTGCCTTCCCTCTAGTCTTACACTGCTAAATTAGGGACGGCTAGCGCAGATAGCTGACGTGTACCCTTGCGCGAAATTCAAAACAAACCAAACTAAAAATTTAATAATCTTTTAACACGTTGTTGTACAAAATGTCTACTAAAGTCTATTTACATCGTCTCATTTAAATCTGTCGAAACGAAGTACGCGTTCATGCGCACTTAGACAATAAAGTGCGTGCGCATTTTCAGGATCGACAGAAACAGTTATTCTGATGTTGTTTTGAATTAAGCACAAAGCTAAACAATGGGCTGCCTGTGTTCTGCCCACCACGGGTATCGAAACCCGGTTTTTAGCGTTGTAAGTCCGCAGACATACCGCTGAGCCACTGGAGGGCGTGTTATTATGATAGATTAATTAAATTTGGTGGTCTGTATTTAGCACTGACGTCACAACAAATTACTGAATGCACTACAAAATAAAGAAATGCAATTTTAGTCTGCAAAGCAATGGACCTTAACTTTGGAATATGTGTTAATTGTTCAAAATAAACATAAAAAGAAACACAATATCCGATGTGACATGAATAGAAATCCTCTCCCACTATAATATTCAGTCAAGCTACACACTGAATAATAATAGATTCGCCAAAAACACAAGTGGTTCTCTTCCTTTATGCCCTCAAACGCAATAGGGATGATCTGCTCATCCCATTTTCGAAATAATTGTCAAGACTGGAAAAACCTGTCTCTTCACGCCAAACTTGACTATAAAATAGGAAGTATTGTAGTAATTGGTGAGAAAATGACAACTAGATACGTGGGTTGAGTGGGCTAACTTCTTGGAAAACTGTTTGATGTTGTTGAGGCTGCATAACTGCCGTAGGCCTTTTGGTTGGAATATTATCATACTTACCACATCTATTTGTATTGGTAGATTGTTGCCTTCCCTGAAGGACAAGCCAGTTCTCGTCACGTGATACGTATAACGAAGGACTTTTTCCAAGGAAATTCTACGCAGGTAGTGCCCTCAAAACCGGTTAGGGTAAGTATATAAAGAAGACAAGAAGAGTTTGTGTCATTTGAAGTTGTACATTTGGATTGTATTTGGGTTTTATAGAGAAGACAGTGAGGTATGATTATTGTCTTTCCCTACACATATTTAACAGCTTTCCAACTCGTTTAATCAGTGTTTATAAACAATTACGTTTTATAGTATATTTCTAAAACAGTTTATTTTAGGCTTAAGCTAGTCGCTTAAAGTTTGATTTAATAACCTTGTATGTGCAGTTAACATTTTTGAAACGTATTATTTAATATATATATATATATATATATATGTATGCCTTAGAAAATTAATAATCTTTGTCTCAAAGTGGTAGCGAATTTATCTTGCGCATGATAGTAGGACTGGATATTAAACTAGATATTAAATAGTTTCTGACCATTTTTCAGTCTCTGTTATGCATAGGTAATCAAGTAAAAACTTTGCTCAATCTGAACGACCTTTCATTTAGGCAAAGCTAATAAAATATAGTAATGGAAGAATGATCTCAACGCTTTAGTTATATGTGTTTAAGATCCCGTATATTTTAGTTGGATAGCTATGAACACTCATCAATACCCGATTCTTAAAGTTACATACAGTAGTTGTTTCAATTCAAACTCTCCTTCAAAAACCACTAAATATCTACACCCTTATTGTTATTACTAATAACATAATGGACGAGTGTTGGGTCTGAAAGATCTTCGATTCGTCAATTTACTCTTTCCAGGCTTAAAGTCGAGGAAATACCAATGATTTTTACTTTCATACCTTTTAACATAGTATGAAGTATGTCATATCTTAATCTTAAGAAGAAAATATATATAATACAGTAGAACTGGTAAAAATGTGTTTTATAATGTCTATCCACATTATATCTTTGGTATTCCACGATGTTACTTATGTCTACACTTTTAAATTAGACTGCTTTTTGCTTAATTGGGAGGAGTAAGTTTTATGAAATCATGGTTTCATTTATTTTTCTTTTCCACTTACTGTAGACAATGAAAGTGTTGTTGTTGGTGGCTTTCCTTTTGGGAACGACGTTGGCTTATCCACAAGACGATGACGGGCCAGTCTGGGGTGGTTCAAGCAACGATAATGATGATGGTGGTATTAGCAGTCGCGTTGGCAACCCCCAATCTGGTTTTGGTAACTGTGAGTGTGTACCTTATTACTTGTGTAAGGATAATAATATTATCATTGATGGTTCTGGCTTACTCGACCCTAGAAAAAAACCAGTAGCCTCCAAAGAACCTAAATTGGTAAGTCAACCTAAGAAAAGAAATGGTTCTCTCCAGAAAGAACTTTTTATCAATTACTATGATAAACATTATTTATAACAAATGGAGACACAATTAAACGTTTCCCTATCCCATTCTTTTATAAATTAGCGATAATTAGAACATATCACTTTTGTTGTGAAACCTTTTGTTGTTTTTTCCAAACACATCGATTTTATCAGTTGAATAGATTATTACTGTAACTTATTCGAAATTATCCTACGACGTAATTATTATTATTGTTGTTCGAATAATTATTAATGGTAAAGAGAGGAATAATCATCATAATAGACCCTAGAATTATGTATATATACATAGAATATATTGTTGGCATTCAATTTTTACTGTTGAACAATGTAATAATGATTATACACGTGATATGTAAATTTAATTATAGCTTTGGACGTATTCGAATTGCTCACACTGCAATTAAATATGAATAACTTAAAAAAACAGAAGGTGTATTTGGAGGGGGGTATGCTTTGAAAAACCTTTTTCCTCTTCATTCAGTTTATTTTGGATTTTTTTCCTGAAATATGAAAATTCTATGTTTGTTGTCAGGCGCGATGCTGCACAATGGGTTGCCAATACTTTGGTTTAGTTTGAATTTCGCGCAAAGCTACACGAGGCCTATCGATATTAGCAGTTCCTAATTTAGCAGTGTAAGGCTAGAGGGAAGGTAGCTAGTCATCATCACTCACCGCCAACTCTTGGGCTACTCTTTTATCAACGAATAGTGGGATTGATCGTAACATTATAATGCCCCCACGGCTGAAAGGGCGGGCATGTTTGGTGTAATGGGAATTCGAATCTGCGACCCTCGGAGTACGAGTCGAGTGCCTTAACCACCTAATTATGCCGGGCCGTCTACACTTTGATCACAATGAGTATCGAAACTCTTTTTAGCGTGTGAAATCTTCAGACTTACCGCTGAGGCACTCATGAAAGGCTCCCCCGGTGGGACAGCGGTAAGTCTTCGGATTTACAATGCTACAATCAGGGTTTCTATTCCTAATGGTGGACACAGCAGATAGCCAAACGTGTTTTTGCTATAAGAAACACACACGCAAACACTGTGGAAAGTTCTTAAAGAAGATAAATAATATCATAAATTACGAGTAAGCTTGATGGCTTATCTCGAGAGAGAAAGTTTGCACACTGGTCACGAGATTTTTTAGCTTTATTATTTAAAGTTTAATTAAAAATGGTGAAGAGTGAACCCTTGTTCATGCTCTAACTCGCCGAATTTCTTGTGTTCCGTATTCTTACGTTACTGATTTGAACTGTAATAAAATTATCTATAACCAAATAGTTTTTTTGATAAGTATAATAGTACTTAATAATATGTATTGTCAAAATCTCTAATTAATTCGCACACAAAAGGAAACGGCCATTCAGTGTATTGTCAACTAATCACACACGAAAAAGGTCTCTAACGTTTCGGTCTAACAATTCAAAAGATTTTTTTCGTTTAACAATTACCCGTGCTATCTCTTAGACGGCTCGGCCTATCCTTAAGTTTTCTTCAGCTAAATTGATTTATCTGTCATTATCCGCCTTCGATATTTCGATAAATAAAAATGTGTATGTAGAATTTTATAAATAGTTTGGTTTTGGTTTGGTTTATGGAATTTCGCATAAAGTTTATAAATAGCAAACATATAAAGCAGAACTTAAATATGCTTTAACTCCAACCCAACAGATGGCGATACATATCTATTGTTAGACACGTGTCAGATAAAAGTAAACGCGGTATTACAAAATTATGAATTTTAAAATCAAAGTGGGTGCCCTGAAAAGGGCCAGATTTAAAGTTATGTTATTACTTCAGCCATTTTGTATTTACTCTAAATGTATTAATCAGTTCATTCCAACAAAGTAGTGGAAGAGGTCTAGTGTACCTGACCTTCCTGGGTATACAAATATATATACCCAAATACCTTGAGAGAGAGAGAAAGTGAGAACCCTACTACAAAGAATTTTCGTTTTGTTCAGAATTAAGCGCAAAGCTACACAATGGGCTATCTGCACGCTGCCCACCACGGGTATCGAAACCCGGTTTGTAGCGTTGTGAATCCGCAGACATACCGCTGTGCCACTAGGGAGCGCTATAAGGAGCAATAAAACAAAAATTAAAACCACAATCATACATACACTTAAAAAAAAATTAATCCCTACTTTGGCAGCTTTATAAAATTATGTGTAGGCCAAAGTAAGGTTTACAAGTTATGAATTTGTGATATTGATTCTTGTAAAAGTTATAGCCATAAGAGATATGGCTATACTAAATATTTGTACATATTATCCATTCCATAGACCTATAAAGATTGTCGAAATGAATAAAAAAATGGGATCCTTGCTGTAAAAAACTGTAAACCAACAAGTAAACTGATTCTATTTAGATAAATTTTAACACTATTTCCAATCCCTGCTTTGGGGTCTGGCATGGCCTAGCGCGTTAAGGCGTGCGCTTCGTAATCTGAGGGCCGCGGGTTCGCGCCCGAGTCGCGCCAAACATGCTCGCCCTCCCAGCCGTGGGGGCGTTATAATGTGACGGTCAATCCCACTATTCGTTGGTAAAAGAGTAGCCCAAGAGTTGGCGGTGGGTGGTGATGACTGGCTGCCTTCCCTCTAGTCTTATATTGCTAAATTAGGGACGGCTACCACAGATAGCCCTCGAGTTGTTTTGTGCGAAATTCCAAAACAAACAAACAAAACCCTGCTTTGGTTGATAAATATTGACTGCTTTGTTTAATTATACGGATCGTAGTGCCAACCAAAGTACAGATTCAAAATCGCTTTTAAAATCTATCCAACTAGTATCATTTTACTTGTTTAGTTTTTATTACAGTAACGAACCCTACATTCCATAAAACATTTTTTTTCCCATTTTTATATAAACTTCTTTGATTTTCTTTTCCTATCTGTTATTTCCTGTGGCTTTTACGTTATTCGTTACTTTGAAATCGTACTCGATATCTTTATTAAACTAGATATGTGTATAACAAAAATAGGTTTGGAAAAGCCTCATAATTGGTGCATCTTTAGCTATGACTCAGAAGATCCAAATTTCGAGCAGCGATATGCCGATTAACATGTTCCGAATGTAAGCTGTGATGGGATTTCTAACAATGTAAACTGGCGTAAAAGAAGTCTTAAGCTGTAGGTTACTGTCTCTGTTCAGCAACTATAAATGATGACTTTTGACTGAACTTTAAAGTTCACTTACCTGAACATAAGCCTTATGTTTCGTAAGATATCTTTCACATTGAAAATACTAGAAGAAAAAATTACTCGCGCTTGTGCTTAAACAAACGTCTTTTTATTCTTTTTTCAATCTGAGTATGAATACAGAACAACAAATCACAGTATTTAAACATGAATTTTAAACATTTATTCTTCTAGTCTGCACGCCTAGGTCCAGAAGGTCCAAGTGGGTGTGGTCCTTTTCACGTATGCTGTATTGCACCAGAAACATCCACAGTAAAACCATATACTCATCAATGTGGCTTCAGAAACGTCAATGGAATCAACAAGCGTATTTTGAGTCCTAATGGTAAAGATCTATCTGAGTTTGGAGAGTGGCCTTGGCAGGTAAGGGGGAGGAATGCCATATTTTACGTCTTGTAAATCATTTAAAAATACCTTAAATTCCCCATGTGTCTTCCAAGACAAAGGTGATTGGTTAAGGCAAGAGGTTAATTTAGAGTCTACTCAAAACAGCCTGTCGTACAAATCGTAACCTCATAAAACATTTAACTAACATTGCCGATATACTGTGAAGAATATGATATATTTGACTGTATTTACTCAGTAGGTTGAAAAAAAGTCGAGGCTGCGTCAAAGTGTTGGTTGCTGAGTCAAAATATTTTTTCTTAGAATTGTCTTTCCAAAATTAGGTTGCGTCTTCCACGATAAAATACGGTATTTAATTAATGGCTAAACACCCACTTGAAAAGTAAATTCTGTTTTAAACGAAAGCTTAAGAACATGTGTTATTAACTTTTCTGTGGCTAATTCTTACTTGAAATAAACGTATTGTGAGTATTTCTGAATCTTGGAGGAACTGCTGAAAGAACATTAACAAAGTTTTTAATCACCCTGTAGGTGAACATTCATTGCTTCGAAAATTGTATAAGACGATTAACTGGTTTAATTTCTTATTCAGGTTTATCTAATATAAATTATTTGTAACCTGTTTATTATAATTTTCAAAAAACCATTATTCTTACTTCCACAGTAAACTTGCTCCCTCTGAAATGCTTGTCTATACAATGCAATATACATGTATATTTTACTTTCTCTCCAGGGAGCTGTATTGAAAGTCGAAGGCAAAGTTAACATCTTCCAGTGTGGTGCCGTTCTTATAGACAGTTATCACTTACTTACTGTAGCCCATTGCGTTTACAAGTTTACGTAAGTTATTCCTTTCTTATATTGGCGTCTATACTGCTGCTTTCCCATTCAGTACCTGTTTTAATAAACTTAAGTTGGTAAGAAGCGACAACACATAAAGTAATTGCTCCCTCTCTCTCTCGTGACTTTGTTATCTGAGTGTATTTTATTCCATTACAAATTGACAACCAGTGTTACATTTATATAAACACCGTTTGGTAATGGTATACGGTGTTCCCAACACCACTGGCTTAGTAGTAAGGCTAAAGACATGTACTGTAGAAACCGATTTCGATCCCTACCTACCCACAGAGTGGGTGGATAAAACATATATATTTGCTTTAACAGTGCAAATCAACAAACTAAAAGAGTATATGTTATGTGCACTTAAACACAATTGCAAATTTACAATTTTAATAAAAGTATTTAGTTTAACTACGATGTTAAGTTTACATTAGGCCCGGCATGGCCAGGTGGGTTAAGGCGTGCGACTCGTACTCTGAGGGTCGCGGGTTCGCGTCCCCGTCACATCAAACATGCTCGCCCTTTCAGTCGTGGGAGCGTTATAACATTACGGTCAGACAATCCCTCTATTTGTTGGTAAAAGAGTAGCCCAAGAGTTGGCGGTGGGTGGTGATGACTAGCTGCCTTCCCTGTAGTCTTTCACTACTAAATTAGGGACGGCTAACCCAGATAGCCCTCCAGTAGCTTTGCGCGAAATTCAAAAAACAAACAGAAGTTCACATTAAAATACTGGCAATCTTCTCTCAAACGTAAGGTCAAGATAAGCTAGCAAAAATGCATTTTAAAACTGTTTCTACTTTATAATATATATATAACAAATTTTATTTTTGTTTGAATTTCGCGTAAAGCTACACTAGGGCTATCTGCGTTAGCTGTCCCTAATTTAGCACTGTAAGACTAGAGGGAGGGCTACTCTTTTCCAACGAATAGTGGGATTGACTGTAACAATATAACTTTCCCACGGCTGACGGGGCGAGCATGTTTGGTGCGACGGGGATGCGAACTCGCGACCCTCAGATTAGGAGTCGAACGCCCTAACCTACCTCGCTATGCCGGGCCCTAAAACAAAGGAAATCGCTTGCACGTAAAATAATAATAATGGTCGATCATGTTAAATTTAATTATTACTTAACTCAGGATCAGGGTCGATCATGTTAAATTTAATTATTACTTAACTCAGGATCAGGGTCGATCATGTTAAATTTAATTATTACTTAACTCAGGGTCAGGGTCGATCATGTTAAATTTAATTATTACTTAACTGAGGGTCAGGGTCGATCATGTTAAATTTAATTATTACTTAACTCAGGGTCAGGGTCGATCATGTTAAATTTAATTATTACTTAACTCAGGATCAGGGTCGATCATGTTAAATTTAATTATTACTTAACTCAGGGTCAGGGTCGATCATGTTAAATTTAATTATTACTTAACTCAAGGTCAGGGCATTTCGTACAAATTATATTTCTTATGTCTTCATATCGTGCGTGATTAAAAAAGAAAGGGGGAAGGGCGGAAATAATGTCATAGTCATGAATTCAATTTTTGATGCACGGGTTAAAATTAACGTATTATGTAATAAAATACAAATACGTGTTATTCTTTGTTAACCAGTTTGAAACCTTAGGTAGCATATTTCCTAATTAGACAAACCCAATATTTTTTTTTCATAGGCTTGAAAATGCTTTTCCCTTGAAAGTAAGACTGGGAGAATGGGACACCCAAAATACCAATGAGTTCTTGAAGCATGAAGATTATGAAGTGGAAAAAATTTACATTCATCCTAAATATGATGATGAAAGGAAAAACTTGTGGGACGACATTGCTATTTTGAAACTGAAAGCTGAAGTTTCCTTTGGTCCTCACATTGACACTATCTGCTTACCAAATAATCAAGAACATTTTGCAGGTGTTCAGTGTGTGGTTACTGGTTGGGGAAAGAATGCCTACAGTAAGTTATCCTTTAGTCTAAGAACATGAAATTTTCTTAACCTATTTTGTAACTGAAGTTTGTGGTATTTCAAACCGAAAGGAAGTAGGTAGTTAAGTGATAATTGCAATGTTGTTGTTTTTTTCAACGTTCGACTATGGATATTTCCTGAGTGCATTTTAAATGGTGTGAGTGTGTCATGGAAATGCAATAACAACTGGTTGTTCAAATTTTTTTGGCGTTTTTGTTTGCTTTATCATAGAAATAAATAAACAATGTTCAAATTTTTCTCCAAATAGAAAATGGTTCGTACTCCAATGTATTAAGGGAAGTCCACGTGCCTGTTATTACTAACGATAGGTGTCAGGAGCTTCTCAGAAAAACTAGGTTAAGTGAATGGTACGTCTTGTACGAAAACTTTATCTGTGCTGGTGGAGAAAGTAACGCTGACTCTTGCAAGGTGAGTTACACACACTTACTATTAATAGTTTGTATTAAAACTTGTGTAACTTAGCAAGTTATCTCTTTCTATATTGATATTAGAATACTGATATGAATTTAATTATTAACCAATTACTCTTATTTCTGTAAAATGTTCATAAGACCCTCTGTTGTTGTTGTTTTGTTAACAAGTGAATCTTCTTCCGTAAGTGCATATAATACGACTGTTGTGTCTGAGAAATAGCATATTATCATTTGGCTGTAATAGGCTGCACAGATTAAATTATAAAAGCTTGAAACGAAATTGTCTTTTTCACCCAAAACACGTTTTCTTTTTTAACTTTTTAAATATCGTGTGTTCCTCGTTTAAAAAAAAAACGATATTTTTGAAAGAAGGTACTTGTTTGTTTGTTTTGGAATTTCGCACAAAGCTACTCGAGGGCTATCTGTGCTAGCCGTCCCTAATTTAGCAGTGTAAGACCAGAGGGAAGGCAGCTAGTCATCACCACCCACCGCCAACTCTTGGGCTACTCTTTTACCAACGAATAGTGGGATTGACCGTCACATTATACACCCCCACGGCTGGGAGGGCGAGCATGTTTAACACGACGGGGGCGCGAACTCGCGACCCTCGGATTACGAGTCGCACGCCTTACGCGCTAGGCCATGCCGGGCCAGGAAGGTACTTTTAAGCTAAAATTAAAGTGTTAAAAATTAACTCAACGAAAAGATCAAATTAAAAGATTTAGCATATCATTACCGTTAATATCTTGTAGATTAGATACTGATTTAAGATGAGTACCATGTCTAAGAAAATATAAGACTTGCTTACGTTTTATTTTAATATTATTAATTGGACTATTCGTTGCGTTTACCAAGATTAATTTCGGTCCAGATGTTCCAGATCACAGACCCATTCCTTTGTGAAGACCTCTAAAAATCTTTATTTCGCTCATTAAATGTTCGATGGTTGTTTTTGACTAAACTTAGAAGTAGCAGTGACTGTATTTTATTAAGTTATTTATAAACGTGTTTGAGTAATGATGCAACGAATAGTTTGTAAATAACTGTATAACATTACGTTAAAACAAAGCCTAATACAGTTGATTCACGTGTTTTATTGACTGTTTGAAATAATGATCTTAAACATTCGCTGTTCTCCTTTATCTTTTATCTGCAACAATGATTTTAGCTCCTTCGTTTTGAGTTTGACTCCTCGTATTTTGGACCAATAACCTTTTTTTTAAAAAACACCCAAAACAAAGTATACAATCTTTGTCTGGAACCTTACCTTATGTTCTGTTGCCTATAAGTTTGGAAGTTTGATCTTGACCGTAACATTTAATTCTGTAAAAGTATACAATCTTTGTCTGGAACCCTACCCTTATGTTCTGTTGCCTATAAGTTTGGAAGTTTGATCTTGACCGTAACATTTAATTCTGTAAAATTTCTAGAACTTAAATATATAATTTTATAAATTTGCCAGTCATTATTTAAAAACAACAACAAAGTCTTGGCCTGCAGTTTCGCCCTTTTGAGATTTATCAGCTCAGATTTGAGTCACCAAACCAAAAAGAAAAACAAAACTGTTCTTTGACCTTTCTCTTATGTAAAGAGAAGAATCTTTAGTAGACTTTCTTTGTTTTATGTGTGTATTAATCATTTTTGCGATACTGATATGGTTTGTTTTGCATATTTCGTTTTATTTCGGTTGCTGTTGTTTTTTCTTGAAGAGTTTTTTCAGCTTCCGTTTCTTTATCATTGTTTATATATCAAACTATTGTTCTTGAGTTTAATATATTTTTTCAGTGTTATTTATTATTATTATTATTAATAATAAATCACCATTCACACATGTTAAAGGATAAGAATTTTCTTTATTACTATAGGGAGATGGAGGTGGTCCTTTAACGTGCTGGAGGAAAGATGGTACTTATGGACTAGCAGGTCTGGTATCATGGGGAATTAACTGTGGTAGTCCTAATGTGCCTGGTGTTTATGTCAGAGTTGCAAATTATCTTGACTGGATTACCAAGATTACCGGTCGTCCAATTTCTGATTACTGGCCACGTTCGTAAATTCAACCTAGTCACACTTGTATTCTATATACGATTTATCTTTTTTTTTTATTATTCACAGAAAAGATTTTATGCATTAAGTAGTCTCCAAGATGGAGTTATTTTATAGGAAGACTTCATATATATTTCTTGTACATATTACAAACAATGAAAGTTTAATATTGTTTGAGAAAAGTTTGTTTTTGTCATGCCCAAGAAAATAATCTCTTTCCATTTCAAAGAGCAGTTACTGTTCTAATTTCTATAAAACACTAGGAGAAAGTACGCTGAGTAATTCCCATTTAAGGTCATTTAAAACTGTTGTCTTGGTTTTCGACCATAAGTCAAACAAGTATTGCTTCAGACCACAGCTCTCACAACTCACTTTTATAATAATAATAAGCGTTCTGTTAGAATGTGACCTTTCTTTGGTAAACCCAATTTTAATAAAGGAAACTGTTTTAAGTACTAATGGTTGTTTTGTATTATCTTTCAGGGATTAAAACGTTTTCACATGATGTATATTTCATGCCAGTTATTCCAAAATGCAATACATTTTCACGTTGTAAAAAATTAGTTCAAAGCCTTTTTCTCCCAACTGATTTCAAATTTGCCCATTTGTAGGGGGCTGTGTACGACCTCGATGTTGGTGTGACGATTTGTTGATACTGCCCCGTTATCACCAAATAAAATATCATGTTCTGCACTTTGGGGCTGGAAGCTCATTACAAGAGTGACGGTGAATCCCACTGTACCGTCTGACAAGTGTAGCTGAGGAGAGTGGTATTCACTAGCTGCTTAATTTCTACTTTAGCATTTAATAATGGAAGGCAGCTACCATAGATAGCTTCAGCGCTATTTTCTACCAAGTTACCTTCCCCGGGACAGCGGCAAGTCTACGGATTTGCCAGGTGTTCGATTCCCTTCGACAGTCACAATGGGTAGCTCGACATGGTTTTGCTATATGAAAACACACTCTTTTGCTCCAAATGTATCAAAATTATTTTAAAATCTCACATTTTATTATAATAGTTTATTTATATTCAAAACAAAACTAACAATATAAGTGCGTTTTACGGAGTTTGTGTAACTACTTCCAATCATTAAGACCTTTTGTATACACTACCTTGATCTTACCGCTGTCCCAGCAGGCGACATATGTATGTATAGTTACCTGGTTTTACCTCAGGAGCTGGCGGCCTGGCATGGCGCTCAACTCATAATTTGAGGGTCACGAGTTCAAATCCCAAATTTGCTTTCTTTCAGTCATGGATAGTTATAATGTAACGTTCACTCCCACTTTGGTAAAAAAGTAGCCCAAGAGTTGGCGGTAAGTGAGATTGACTTGCTGCCTTCCCTCTTGTCATACAGTGCTAAATTAAGGACAGCTAGCGTGTAGGTTTGCGCGAAATTAAAAAAAAAAAAAAAAAAAAAAACAAATCACTGGTGCTAAGCCTACAGTAGGGGTGCGACCACTTATTTCCTAATTGTTGATTGGCTGGTTTGGCATTTATTGCTGCAAGGAAACTAACCAAATAAACGGTAAAAACGGTATAAAGTAAAAATGTAAGAAAATAAGTCAAAACCAGGCAATGTTCAAAATTCAATTAAAGGATTTAGATAGAATTGAAGAGGCCAATGGATCGTAAAAATTTAAAATTCACTCAAGTTGGAAGGTATCACCATCCAATGACATTCTCCAATGGCAGGGATAAAACCGTGGAAACGACAAGTCTAAAATGGTGCCATCGCTCAGAGTCGTAACGACAGCACAAAAGTAAAATCTGGGCTATTGTGACTGCAGTGTCACAAATACTATATATTGGATCAATCCGTGATCCTTACAGAAACAAGATGGACAGAGAGCAACAAAAGGTTTGATCTGGAAAAGGCTTGTTATCACGTTGCTCACTCCAGGTCGACTGCCGCGAAGCCAAGCCTTGGAAACAGGATCGTAGACCATATATAGGGCAGGTACGACTAGACAACACCAAAGCAGACGGACAGACAGAGCAACGGTGGTATCGACTTGGATGGTACCATGTCACATCGGTATTCAGAAAAACTGGATAGAAACAGAAGAGAAAAATGTGCCGATCATTTTTAATGTCGACAATAACAGGGTTAGAACTGACGTGAAGCGATTCCATGGCAAGTAGAAAGTTAAGAGAAACTGTATAAATGACTTCTCATAGTTTCTACGTTATCCAGGGCATAAGAAATGGTACACAACTCGGCAATGAATACAAATTGTAGAAGATTCTGTGAGCAACCACCAAGCCACAACAAGCAATGGTATAGTCCACAGAGTCACCTGGTTTTCAACCATCTGTATAAACAGGAATAAAAGAATGGTACGAAAGATGCTCGGGATATAGAAGATTGTACTTCCAATCGGGTGTATCCGTCTTCCTCAAAAGACTCGAAGAAAGGTCACAGACGGGGAAACAGCAACGTCATTCAACTATAGACCCAATCCAGCCAGGTTCACCTGGATACAAAGGCCAAAAGAAAATATGGCAGACTATTTATTATGAAAGAAGCATAGTCCACTGAAGAAGGATGATACAAATGCATGTGGGATGCTGTGGTAAGGATCAAAACTTAGAAGTATATTGGAAAGAAAATTGCAAGCAGTGAAGGTAAAGAGGAGGTTTGTAAGACTTGGTATGCAGACTCTGGATGGAGAAGAGCAGAACAGCCCCTGTGCAAAGCCAAAACGTCAGCTGGTGAATGGGCTTCAGCGTTTTCAAGGCAGAGGAAATGAGGGGATGATAAATATTGAGTAGTAAACATCGGTCTGCTCCTTAAGAAGTGAAAGAGAGGACACAGAGGATATTCAGTTTCTTTCTACACTCAAAACGTAGCTGCTTCATGTGAGGAATGAAAGTAAGCTTACAGTCCAAGATAAGACCCAAGAACTTTGCTTCAGGTACTAGGGTAAGAACAACATCACTGAGACGGAGCTTGAGATCAGGATGTATACCCAATTGGTAGCAGAAGTGCATACAAACAGTTTTAGAGAAAGAAATATAAAACCGTTTGCTATGGTCTCTAACAAACAATTGAGGGATGTCTGAAGATGTAACTCAATAAACCTCGTGTTTGATGACGAACACGAGATATAGAAGTTGTTGACATAGAGCCCATTTGCAATAATAGTTGTGTACTGATACAGCTCTGAGGGATTCAAGGTCCTTTGAATGTTCTGATTAAAAATGAATAAATGGCCATAAAGCCCTAAGGAGTGGAGATTCCGCAAAGTGCCGTACCTCCACGTAGTGTTGTAAGCCTTCTCAAGGTCAAAAAACATGGAAACGTAATTTTCTACTGGTATTTACCAATTCTTGAATTGCCAATACATTTGCCATTGCAAGTAGTAGAAACAATTGTTCACGTTCTCGTTTGAATTAAAAAGAAACTTACAGGAATACTGAGTACAAAGCTTTTCCAGAGAAAGTAATCTCGCATAAAACCTGGGATCAAACTTTGGAATGAAGATTTTACAACTGGTGGTGTTAAACCTATAATGTGCGTATCTATTGGACCTTTAGTAACGTGGATGCCATTCAGATTAACTCTGATTATAATCCAACCTTAACAAATTGTTGATGCTTCTTCTCTCCTAAGACACTCGACTCGTATTCTGAGGATCTCAGGTTTGAATCCCCGTCACACCTAACATGTTCGCCCTTTCAGCCGTAGGGGCGTTATAATGTGACGGTCAGTCCCACTATTCGTTGGTAAATGAGTAGCCTAAGAGTTGGTAGTGGATGGTGATGACTAGCTGCCTTCCCTCTAGTATTACACTGCTAAATTAGGGACGGCTAACGCAGATAGCCTTTGTGTAACTTTCCGCGGAATTCAAAATAAACAAACAACTCTCTCTCCCCAACCGTTACCAGGTGTATCGTTGTCAGTTTACAGTTTACGGGCCTACAATGTTAATATTCGATTCCCTGTGATGGACAGAGTTCATCTAGACCATTATGTAGCTTTTTTACTCGTAAAACAATGACCATTTACACAATGAATAACGCTGAGGAGGAAAATTCAACCTGTCTAATGATTGTGAGTAGCCCAATAACTTTAAGCTATAACCTGGAACTAATTAAAGTCCTCTAGATAAGAACTTTAGTATTGAGACAGCACGGAGTTAATGACATTTGGGTGCTAACCATGAGCACGCACATGGACATTCTAATCATTATTGTCAAGATGTTCATTTTACAACCACAAACAAACAGGGTCTTTTATTCTAAGATAGCTTAACAAGTAATTTTTAAATTTGGAAACAACAGTGAATGAATTACTACATCATAATTATGTTACATTAAATAAATCCTGTTTCTTTTAATTTCAATTGGCTTGGCATGGCCAAGCGTGTCAAGGCGTTCGACTCGTAATTCGAGGGTCGCGGGTTCGAATCCCGCTCACACCAAACATGCACGCCCTTCCAGCCGTGGAGACGTTACAATGTGACAATCACTCCCACTATTCGTTGGTAAAAGAGTTGGCGGTGGGTGGTGATGACTAGCTGTTTTCCCTCTAATCTTATACTGCTAAATTAGGGACGGCTAGCGCAGATAGCCGTCGAGTAGCTTTGCGTGAAATTCAAAAAAACAAATAAATTTCAATTATCCAGCGCAGAGACTGCTCGTTACTCATCAAACTTTATTTAAGCGATTGTTTGTTTGTTTTTGAATTTCCCGCAAAGATACACGAAGGCTAACTGCGCTAGCAGTCTCTAATTTAGCATTGTAAAACTAGAAGGAAGGCAGCTAGTTATCACCACCTACTGCCAACTCTTGAGCTACTTTTTTACCAACGAATAGTGGGATTGATCGTCACAAAATAACGCCCCACGGCTGAAATGGCGAGCATGTTTGGTGTGACGAGAATTCATTCTCGCAACCCTCAGATTGTGAGTCGAGCGCCCTAACCAGCTGGCTATATACCGGACCAAAGTGGAATTTAATGTAACCACATACCGAAATTTAAAACATAAAACAAAACACTGCAAAATTTTAAAAAAAGTTACAATATCGAAACTACAACATATAGGACGAAAAATAATCAATCAACTAAGAATACAGAATCATCATTTATGTTGTAAAAACAAGGTCGAATAAACACCAAAAATGTACAATAGTTTATACATAGAGAAAAATAGTAAGAAAATAAAATGAAATATGGTTAGCATGTGGTTGCAGAGTATATTAAGTTTCTACGACCTCTAGAGAAGTGGAAGAAAACTGCAACGACTTTACAAAGATCACTACCTCTTGGCAATAATCATGCAAAGTGTCTCTCAACTCCTCTATACACCTGCAATAGCACATTGCCTCCTACTGGAAATAGTGGTTCTTCCCTTGGGTGCAACGGTTCTTTTCTCTCAGCCAATCTTGCTCATTATTAGGTTGATCGCAGAACTGACCTTTAATTTACTGTATCAGCAAATAGGTCTTGGTCCACTCATATGCTGGTGACAGAGATCCACAGGAATGAGATTTGTGCCTTCAAACATAGACTTTGGAGAGATATTAGAAACCCAATGATGTAGTAGTGGTCCTTTTATACTTGAAGCACTTTTCAATGCTTTTTTTTTTAATTGTATTTTATATGTCTGGTTGTAGTCAGTTGAAGGAAATCCTTTGTAACCAGTCTCATTATCTCATTTTACGTTGACTCAGTTAGTGCTACTCCATAATTAATATATTGAATGAATCTTATTTTATTTATTGAACCTATCTGAAAGCTGGAAGAAATATTCATTTCATCTAAATCTGTTCAGAATGCAACGTTGGAGAAATGTTTGGTGCGATGATCATAATGTCATTATTTTGACGTCTGGTACTAACTTCTGAAGTGTTAAAACTGTTCACTTGAACTATTATGTCATTAAGTTTAAAAAACCTCGTGTTTGAAGAGATGGTATTTTTTTACGACTCAAAGGACTTATGAGCAAAATGAAGTGTCTGGCATTGAAAGAAAAAGGTTGTACCAAGAGAGTTGTTAGGTCTGAGAAAAGTCCTTTCCTGAATGTGACACTTTGTAAATATTACATGGATCCGTTACCATTTTTCATTGCTGTCGCAGATTCAGGAAGAAGAGCTGCCAAAATGCGATGCATCAAGTTGATTTATAAAGTTCTCCTCCTGAGGAACAATCTCACTGTGAACTGAGGATTATCACGATGATTCGACATTCTAGACCATTAGAGCAGTCTGTAAAAGACTCCCTTACTTATGCCATCCAGTGTGTATGGCCACGGGTCTGCTCAAAGCCATTAAAAGATGAAGAATTATTAGAGACACTATCGTAAATCTTATCTACCAACAAGAACCAGTTTGTTAACAGACAGGATGGCTGACACCTTATGATCGAGTAAGTGGGTCGTGTGGCAGTGGTGAGTTAGGCCTATAGAAGTGGTTGGAGTTGACAATAATTGATTGACAAGATGCGTATAGCACATTGTCATTGTACCATTCTAAAACAGCGGATTTCCATTAATCAGAGTGTTATAACATCTGATGTATCTAACCACATTGTACTCCCAGTTATTAGGACGAGTCAGCCTGTTGTTGGCCAAAACTTGGCAGTAAAGGACTTATAACACAATAATGAGTTTTTGTGAGTAAAGCCAAACAACTTTCTCCTCAACATTAAAGGTGACGACAAAGAAGGTCTGGACAATTCCCTTAATCATTTTAATCACGTTCGTGGCATCGAATAAACAAATACAGGAACAGGCAAGCCATTGGCTGATATCAAAATTACAGGATTCAGTGCTTGAATCAATCACGTAATTAGATATGAAAAATGAACTCAAGGAACTTGCTTGGTTGTTCATAATGAGCCAAAGGAGGAACTTTCAGATTTAGGTTTGAGACACAGCTATAACATTAAACTAATATGACATTGACAGCTTAACGACCATACGCAGTTATTGACAATCATTAAGACATGCAAGTGATTACTAAAAAGTGTCAGTCCTTACTTTACACACTATCAAGTGATGTTAACAATACAATGTGGGACTTCCACTTGATTACTATTAAGCTAAAATGACTGATGCTAGTGTATCAACAGAGTATACCACCAGAGAACTCTCAGCTGAAAGAGTGATGTAATCTTTAACTTCTGAATTACCGAGAAGTAACGTGCAGTGTATTCAACTCATTGTTTGATTACCTCTTAATCATCTGAAGTTAAGACAGATTCTTGACAGCAAGTCTAATAGTACGTAAAGGGCTTTCTAGCCCTTTCTTTTCACACTGTCAAGCAGAGTTTCATAAAACGAAATAAATAGCCATTGAATATTTTATGACAGCTAATTACAGTTTAGGATGACTGATGCCAGTAAATATAATGCATCGACAGTTTCAGCAAGAGTCAGATGGGCTTTGTCACCTTTGCTTTCTCTGATATTACGTGAATTTTGTCTTGCGTCACATTATTTTCACAAGATCTAGAAGAATAGTGAAAGATACACAGAGAATACCATATAGCCTTTAATAAGTCTTTGTTGCCATTACATTTACAAGGCATATAACTTCTGAATATATACGAAGATAATTGTGTTTTTATATAAATACACACTAGAGTTACAGCATAAATAATTAATAATTAATGAATTAGGTCTTCATTTAGCTGACCATACTGTAGGATTGTTTATTTCGTGAAGTTTCTAAAGAAAAACGTTCGATTTTTAGTGGTTTGCATATAACAATACTTTACTAAGTAATAGTTACTGACTAGAAACTTTACAAAAGTAACCCGAGATTGTTAATTAATTTGAGTGAGAACTGGTGGCAGTTTGTTGAAAACTATTAGTGTTTATGATTACACGTAAAGGCAATAAATATATATAGCAATATACATGTCCAAATAAAAACATATGTGTAGCTCCATACGAGTGAAGGAATATTACACGATATTATTCAATGGTGTTGTATAATAAGTGTGAATCAATTGTTTAACAAATGATATGTGAATGGAAACAACGAATCTGTTTTTAGAACTTTGTAATTTGAGGTGATAATTGACTTTTGATTTGTTATTGGACAATTGGATGCACCCATTATTTTCATTAATACTAAAGAAAGAATACTTAAAGTTTAACATTGGAATGTTTGATGAGAAAGACCGTACTATATCTTATAGAAAACACAGTTGTACATGTTGATTTTCGGTACATTTAGTGCAAGATATTTTAAAATGTGGAAAATTGAAATGTTTCACTACATCAAATTATTCTCCCCAGTGGCACAGCGGTATGTCTGCTGTTTTACAGTGCTAAAAACCGTGTTTCGATACCCGTAGTGGGCAGAGTATACATAGCCCATTGTGCAGCTTTGTGCTTAATTCAAAACAACAACAAGATCAAATTATTAACATTATATTAAATGCAGAGATAGTAGCTTAAACACCATAACAAATATAAATTAAACGTACCCAGCATTAATATTTGTTTGTGATATTTCTATTTATGAAAATTGGAAGATTTAGAATAGTAAGCACTTTTGTAAACATCTTTTTAATACAGTTCAAGTATAAAGTGCAATTTAAGTGTACTAGGGGAGAAGCCTATAGGACCACCCAAGTGGTGAAACTCTACAAATTGTACCATTGCAAGTACTAAACTTGTAACTAATCGAATGTCCCTAAGAAAAGGCCATCAAAGCATTTCTGATTAAAGTGGCCCAAAGTACACGTTGGTTTTCCTAATCTGTTCATTGTCACAGATAAGACAAATAAGGGCAGTAGAGCTAAAAGGGTATGACTGAAATAGAGACCCAGTAAGGCCTGTTGACTGAGCAGTTCATGGTTGTCAGAGACACACGCTCTACGAGACATTTGGACACGAACACGTATGAACTTTGTAGAAGTATTACTTGACAAAGGTAACATGTATATTACTCATTTTCTAAAGGTAGTTTTAGAAGGAAGCAATGATCATAACAGAATGGTTATAATTTGTTTTTCAACTTACACACCTGAATGTCTATTGACCATTAATAATTCATGGTCTGTCTTTTCAATTACGACTTTTTCTAACGAAGATGAAGTCTGTACTATTCTAGCAGTTAGTGGAGTTTTTTAATTTTGTAACACATATTCTCCGCCCTGGAAGTAAACGTACCATCGATAACAAGAAGGAGTACTCTGAAGTACCAATAAAACTTTAAGTATTTGTTGCCTGGCCCAGCTGACTCTGAGCTTGTAGATGAAAGTATTATTTTGGTAGATTCCTCAAATATAATGATTTCATCTGTAGTTGCAATTAATGATTATAAACAAAGGTTTAGAAGAAAAAAGAGTGGTAGTTCCAAGCTAAGAGCCTGATAGAGTGGTAGTTCCAAGCTAAGAGCCTGATAGAGTGGTAGTTCCAAGCTAAGAGCCTGATAGAGTGGTAGTTCCAAGCTAAGAGCCTGATAGAGTGGTAGTTCCAAGCTAAGAGCCTGATAGAGTGGTAGTTCCAAGCTAAGAGCCTGATAGAGTGGTAGTTCCAAGCTAAGAGCCTGATAGAGTGGTAGTTCCAAGCTAAGAGCCTGATAGAGTGGTAGTTCCAAGCTAAGAGCCTGACAGAGTGGTAGTTCCAAGCTAAGAGCCTGACAGAGTGGTAGTTCCAAGCTAAGAGCCTGACAGAGTGGTAGTTCCAAGCTAAGAGCCTGACAGAGTGGTAGTTCCAAGCTAAGAGCCTGACAGAGTGGTAGTTCCAAGCTAAGAGCCTGAAGAGTGGTAGTTCCTGAGCCTGAGAGTGGTAGTTCCAAGCTAAGAGCCTGACAGAGTGGTAGTTCCAAGCTAAGAGCCTGACAGAGTGGTAGTTCCAAGCCTGAGAGCCTGATAGAGTGACAGAGTGGTAGTTCCAAGCTAAGAGCCTGACAGAGTGGTAGTTCCAAGCTAAGAGCCTGATAGAGTGGTAGTTCCAAGCTAAGAGCCTGATAGAGTGGTAGTTCCAAGCTAAGAGCCTGACAGAGTGGTAGTTCCAAGCTAAGAGCCTGACAGAGTGGTAGTTCCAAGCTAAGAGCCTGACAGACCACGGGAGTGTCTCATGCTTATAAGGAAGTTCCTGAAAGTGACTCTTTTTGTGTTATTTACAAATTATTTATTATTAAACTTGTTAAATTCTCCATTCACAAAATTTGGTTTAAATATTTTATCTAATATTTTCTTAATAACAATCCATACAGAGGTTAATTATACATTTGTATGTTTGTTAAAAGTTAACTGAATTAAACTACAGGTTTTGTATGTTTGTTAAAAGTTAACTGAATTATACATTTGTATGTTTGCTAAAAGTTAACCAGAAAGCTAAACAATGAGCTCTACTAGGTATCTGTTATAAGCTACATTCTACAGGTGTCTGATACAAATTAGGTATGCAGATTTTTAGTATAAAATACATCTCTTAGTTTACAGTTCTAAGTGTTTTTATATTACTTCTTAATAATAATAACACCGTTTGTTACAAAACATGCAAACATTTTTTTACCAAGACTATATTTAGTATGTTGAAAGGTACTTAAAACTAAGAAAAAGATTAACTTAGACCATAGAACAGGAGGTCTTAGGACAGCTAAGCAAAATTTAAATGAATCTAATTTTACCATACATGAAAAAGCACATCAAAACAGCACTTTATTTACACAAATATAACAGACAAATTGTGAGAACTAAAAAAAAAAGAGCTTTTCAAAGTACGAACGCTGTTCGTTTCTATGGCAAGCTAATTCTGTGTTACCTGCTTGAGCAAAATAAAAACAACTTCTCTAGGCAATCGCCGAAGCAAAATCAAAAAACAAACAGGAACTCATATTGAATCATATTTTCTAGGACTTCCATGTACACTTGCTCTGTTTACAAAATGGGATTATAAGGTTTTTTAGTAACTATTTCCACACCAAAAACTCGTCCAAAGTAATCCTTGACTTCTCCAGTTTGCTGGCCGTATATAGAAAATGATATATCTTGCCTTATTTTCCTCAACATATGTCATTACTTAAGGACAAAGTCATACCGTGATGTCGAGAAAACCCACTTGTAGAGAAATATATATGCAAAAACGGCTCGTTTGGGTTGAGAAAATATTTTACATAGAAGAGCGAACAACGTGACCTTCTTCGGTGACCGAAGAAGGTCGAAACGTTGTTCGCTCTTCTATGTAAAATATTTTCTCAACCCAAACGAGCCGTTTTTGCATATATGGAGTCAAACCGTCTACTTAGGGTTATTGCTGTTATATGTTGACACACTACATGTTTCCTTTACCCTTATTCAATATAAATTCTATATTACCTTTTCATACATATAACTTGCGTAGTTTTAACGCAGAACATCAGCTATGGAAGTAACAAAATTTCATTCGCCCGACCTATTGCACTGGGTCATTCACCTAGAGTGTCATGCGCACTTTCTCGCGGTTAAGATTTCTGTAAAGCTGAATATACTGAACAAAAGTATTTTCCATTGGCAGGTTAAACGATACCTTAAGCAGCCAGTTCCTTTGTTGTTTTTTTTTTAGTATAATTACAGAAAATAACGTGAATGGTGCAAGTGCCATGAATAGAACAGTACCAATATTCATGTAAATAATGTTATGTTTTATCAGTTTAGAACAGAATTTTTACAAATTCTTGAGAAATTCTTAACAGATTTCACTACTTCTGCTACTACTTCTTTCCTACAATAGCCATTGTAATCTTATCTTTATTGGATTTATTAAGTAACGAATAAAAATGTTAGAATGTTTCATTGTATTAGGTTGTTTAGAAATAAATGTCGTTTTTGAACTGCGAAGGTTGGAAAAGTATAAACCAGTGTTGTAAAACATGCTTTAATCAAATTAAGCACCATTTGCTTCAACACACTTTTACCAACGTGTAACAATGCTGTTTATGCCTCTGCTGTAGAAATCAGAGTTTCTAAGATCAATGAGCTCCCTGAAAGCTTCTTCCTAACTACCTGGTTTAGAAAGCGTTTATTGTTCAAAAAGTTGCCAAAGTGCTTGAAAAAAATGAAAATCTCTAGGGAGAAGGTCTGGGGAATAAGATGGAATTTTCAATTCGTTCAATTTTTGAAGCATCATCGTTGACAGGTTGATTTTGTTGATCTTCAGTAAGCTCATGCGGAAACTACTTATCCAACTTTTTCGCCTTTCTAATAGCACTCAGTTGGTTGGCAATGCTTGTTTTGCTTGTGGTTAGCTTTCCTTCAAATTCATGTACTGTTGTGCGAGGGTCTGTCTCAACTGCTTTCTAAAATATATTCAACTGAAACATAAATATTAAAATAATGTATAGCAGTAAATCCGTTACAGTGTACATATACAAATCATTTTATTTTCAGTGAAATTGCATCTGCAAATTTATTGGAACAAACTTGTAAGAATATTTCACTTCTTATTTCATATTTAGTTCACTATTTCAAATTGGTTTTGCAATACAAGTATTAAGTGTTTTAAGTCGTCTTCTGCGGACGCTCTTGTAGACGGTCCGGCATGGCCAGGTGGTTAAGGCTCTCGACTCGTAATCTGAGGGTATCGCGGGTTTGAATCTCCGTCACAATCAAACATACTCAGCCTTTCACCCATGTGGGCGTTACAATGTTAGGGTCAATTTCACTATTCGTTGGTAAATATATAAGCGGTGGGTGGTGATGACTAGCTACTTTCTCTCTAGTTTTACACTGCTAAATTAGAGACGCGAAACTGAAAACAAACCAAACTCTAGTAGATTACTTCTGACACTATACTATTACGGGTTAACTTTGTTACTGTTTTGATATACTCGTACATTTCTTTTCCTTCAACTTTATTATGGCTTTACTTATTTCTGTAAGATATTGTCCCAACCATTTTATTTTTATTAGAATATTAATAATACTTGAGAAAGTTTAGTTTAGAACTATATTTTGTTCTTACTGGTAGCATAACTTATCTTACTTCACTACTCTCTCGGTTTATCCCCCCAGTGGCTCAGCGGTATGTCTGCGGACTTACACGTTAAAATCCGGGTTTCGATACCCCTGGTGGGCGGAGCACAGATAGCCCATTGTGTAGCTTTGTGCTTAATTCAAAACAACAACTCTCGGTTTATTTGTTTTCGCTCACATAACCTTGTATATTTCTTTTTTTACTGATCGCGTTGTATTTTACATCTCTCTAAACTATGTTAAACACATCTGTTTCCTAACAATCAATTAAAACGTCTCTTAATCACAGAGTTTCAGCAGATTTGAAATTTACATGAATCTCTGTGAATTTTTTTAATATTTTATATATGTATCATATAATTAAAATAAACATGTTAGGCGTAACGTAAGATTAGTACTGATGGAAATATTAATATTAATAAAGTATTGTAATGTAAACAGAAAATTGGAAAGTACAGTTTCCAATTGGCTAACAAACAAGACATCATTATGAGAAATTGTTTTAATAGGTTTGAGTAAGAAGGCATCGTAGGAATTTTTTTTTTTTAATTTGGCTTCTTGTGTAGTCGAATCAGTACGTGTAAAAGAATTTGGGTGATTTGTACCTGATTGGAAGTTTTATATCTGGTAGCGTTTACTGTACTCATGCACAAAAAATATATCTGCCACAAAATATTAACTTCATACATTTGATATCCATTATTTAAACTTTGTTACAAAATATTTGTATGCTGAACGACTGTTACTGCCCCCAGTAGCTCAGCGGTATGTCTGCGGACTTACAACACTCAAATTTGGGTTTCGATACCCGTGGTGGTCATAGCACAGATAGCCCATTGTGCTTAATACAAAACAACAACGACTGTTACTGTATGTTATCTATAGTTGAAAAAAAATTGCGTTCAATTTACTATCTGTATAACAAAAGTACTTTTTAAACTCAGGAATTGTTTGTTTTGAATTTCGCGCAAAGCTACTCGAGGGCTATCTGCGCTATCCGTCTCTAATTTAGCAGTGTAAGACCAGGGGGAAGGCACCTAGTTATCACCACCCATCGCCAACTCTTGGGCTACTCTTTTACCAACGACTGGTGGGATTGACCGTCAAAGTATAATGCCCTCACGGTTAAAAGGGCGAGCATGTTGGGTGCCACCGGGATTCGAACTCGTGCCCGTCGGATTACGACTCGAACGCCTTAACACGCTTGGCCATGCCGGGCCTAAAGTTAGGTATTCAAGAATAATACAAAAAAAAAATGGATACACTGGAATTTGTAAGTCGACTTATTTCAGGCGTAACAACATTTCACCCATAATCCTTTATGAAGTACAGCTTGTATTCAATAAAGAAATAAATTAACATAGTAACAAGTTATACTTTTGTTTAGTTAAATTAGGGCTAAGCTTCACATAACATTAATTATTGGTAAATAAATTAATAATATTATTCTACGACGAGTTTTTAATATTTACTGTACAAAATGCCTATTAAAGTATATTCATATCCATATTGTCTACGTCCATTGAAATAAATTACGCGCGTGCACTTTCAAGACCAAGAGAACTGATTGCTATTGTAATAGACTAACCCAACTTGCTTCTCTATGTTTGGGCCCGGCATGGCCAAGCGTGTTAAGGCGTTCGACTCGTAATCCGTGGATCGCGGGTTCGAATCCCGGTCGCACGAAACACGCTCGCCATTTCAGCCGTGGGGGCATTATAATGTGACGGTCAATCCCACTATACGTTGGTAAAAGAGTTAGCAGTGGGTGGTGATGACTAGCTGCTTTCTTTCTAGTCTTACACTGCTAAATTAGGGACGGCTTGCACAGATAACCCTCGAGAAGCTTTGTGCGAAATTCCAAAAAACAAACAAAACAAAAACACTTCTCCATGTTTAGTACCGATGCAGAAGCAAATTATTAGTCGAACAACAAAACAGAGAAATATCTGATTTTCAGTGTGTAAAGTAGTCGACCTTAATTTTGGTATATGTGCTAATTATTTAAAGTAAGCATATTACTAAGGGTGGTTATGATGTTAATTTTAAACAAACAGATTGTGAAATGCTGGAGTAAAATCATAAACATTTGCTTGTTTTTAAATGTCGTGCAAAGCTACTGGAGAGCTATTTGCGTTGGCTGTCCCTAATTTAGCAGTGTAAGACTAGAGGAAAGGCAGCTAGTTATCACCACCCACCGCCAACTCTTGGGCTGCTCTTTTACCAACGAATGGTGAGATAAACCGTTACCTTATAACGACCCAACGGCTAAATGGGCGAGCATGTTTGGTGCGACGGGGACTCGAACCCGCGACCCTCGGATTATGAGTCGAACGCCTTAATCCACCTGGCCTAAATCATAAAAGAAAAGGGTTTTTGAAAACTCTTTAAGATGTTTTTTTTCAAGGAAATTTCAGTGTTATTTTACATTTATTGTTAACTTCTAATATATAAGTCCCCCATAAGTCCCCATGGTATGGTATTTACAATGCTAAAATCAGGGACTCGATTCCCTTCGGTGGGCTCAGCAGATAGCCCGATTTGGCTTTGCTATAAGTAAAACACACACGCACACACTCTAATATATAAATGGTTGAGATGTTGGAAATTGAAAAACATCTGGGTGCAACTGATCATTGTTCTATTAGGTTTGATGTTTTGAACCACGTGAGGATCAGGAATGATGATAATTTAGTTACAAATTTCAGAGAAAAAAAAGCAAATTTTGAAGAGATGCGACAAGAATTACCTGTTGAGAATTGGAGATACTTATTACATGTGGACAATATGTAAAGATATTTTTTAGATACTCAAGATAAACATATTCTTTATAGAAAGAGAAGGATGGCTGCAAGTAAAATAACCTGGTTGATTCACAAAAGGTACGAGAAATAAAATATAAAGGTATCACAAATTTAAGAATTTAAATTGATTGGTACGATGGGAGACTTAGACGATTACGTTGGATCAAGAAATTTGGTCAAATAGGAGAGAAATTAGGAGAAAAAAAAGAAAGTGTTAAAAAAACGTTGGCTAAAAATATAAAAATTAACAGCAAGAATTCCCTTGAATACATTAAGGGCCGGCATGGCCAAGCGTGTTAAGGCTCGTAATCTGAGGGTTGTGGGTTCGCATCCCGTCGTCCAAACGTGCTAGCCATTTCAGCCGTAGGGGCGTTATAATGTGACGGTCAATCCCACTATACGTTGGTAAAAGAGTAGCCCAAGAGTTGGCGGTGAATGGTGATGACTAGCTGCCTTCCCTCTAGTCTTACACTGCTAAATTAGGGACGAAATTCAAAAACAAACAAACAATTGAATACATTAAGGCTAAACAAAATGTTTGGATGGGGTAGGACCATTGACAAATGATAAAGGAAAACTTATATCGGAATGGGTTGCTTTCGGATGTTGTGGAGATGGTAAATTTATGAGAGTTTAAGAAAAAGTTTGATAACTACATGAATGATAAGCTTTAAATTATTTTAAATTTATTTATTTCATATGTTTAGTTTATAGGATAAGACAGCTGAAATGGTCCTTTGTTGTCCCAAAACATTATGTTATGTAAATAGCAGAGATCGTGATAAAACAAAATGGCGGCCATAAAAATCTCCCGTTTAAAACAACCTTTAAAAATTTTGAATATTAAAAATTTTCACACTATTAGATGAGAAAAAGTAAATGTTATTGTAACTATAAATCCGCCCAAATCGCTATATTCATGTTTATAGAATGAAAGTTTTCACTCATTCAATGAATTTTTTCTAAACAGAATTTTTAGAAAACATGAATTCTAAACATGAATTTTTTCCAGACAGGCATACTGATAACATGACGAGCCTTGTTGTTCTAAATCTCTCACAGAACTCTTCCATCTGAAGTTCCAATAATTCACTTGTGTAACGAAGAGGGTATTATTATACATGTACATAACGGCCGGTTCACTACTTTGGACATATAATTACATTTTAAGGTATGTTGGTAGAGATCTTGATGAGTGATAAAATCAAACTGATTTCTCGCTTGCCCCACAGTTGGTATTATTTGGCTAATAAAAAGGAAACAAATAATAACAATTAACTAATGAAACTTTATAACGACAAGTAGGGGGCGATATATATATAAGCTAGTTACAACAATGTCAATTAAAATTTCTGTCCCTACTTCGGCTAAGACTAACATAATTACAATTATTTGCCAAAATAGATATAAAAGTTTTAAAAATTTAGGTTACTCAGTTGTTGAGTTTGTATGTTATTGGAAAACTATTTGACTTTGTTGACGAAGCATAATATGTACAGGACTTTCGATTTGAATATTATTAACGTTGTCACACCTATTTGTGTTGGTGGATTGCTGGTTTCTCTGAAGGGGGGGGAGAAAGAATCATTTTTTGTCACGTGATAGTGCGAAAAAACGGACCATTTCCAGTGGAACTTTACGCAGATAATGACCTCAGAACCGGTTAAGACAAGTATAAAAAGAAAAGCTAAAGGACAGTCTTAATGTTTGTTTATAAGTAGTTTATTTATTGTGGTAGAACTTGTAGGCTTAAGTTGGTAACTGTGTATACTCGGTTAACATTCATTATCTTTAACGCTCAAAATTAATAATATTGGCCTCAGAAGGGTAGGGAGTTTACCTTGTCGATAATAGTAGAAGTAAATATTAAAATGTGTATTTTTACCTGGAAGAACAGCGAAATTCTTTTCAAAGAAAAATGTTTCTGGACAATTTTTTTCAGTCTTTATTGTGCTAGATAATAGCTAATATTTCACTCAAACCTAAATATTTTTCATACTGATAAAGCTCTAGTGGTGACAGAACTAACCTATTACTTCAAATACACATTTAATATTATGCATATTTCATGATGACGTTTAACCATGAACTTTAATAAATACTGACTCTTCTTTAAAATTACATACGCTGAATATTTTCACTTTAAAATGTCTTTCAAAAACTCTAAATAGCTACGTTCTTGCTTTTTGGTTCGTTTCGAATTTCGCGCAAAGCTACGTGAGGACTCTCTGGGCTAGCCGTCCCTTTCAGCCGTGGAGCGTTATAATGTGACGGTCAATCCCACTATTCGTTGGTAAAAGAGTAGCCCAACAGTTGGCGGTGAGTGGTGATAACTAACTGTCTTCTCTCTAGTCTTATACTGGAAAGTTAGAGACGACTAGTGCAGATAACCCTCGGATAGCTTTGCGCGAAATTCAAAACAATCCAAATCTGTGTCTTTAACTTTTAGCTAAGTTTTAAAAACAAGAAGAAAACTATATTTAATATGGCGGAGCTGGCAAAACTGTTTAATAATGTCTATCTGTAACATATCGTTAGTATTTCACGAAGTTATTTATATCTATACTTTTTAATTTAAAAGTATTTTTACTTCGTTGGTAGGTGTAAGTTTTATGAAACCATGGTTGCATTTTTTTTCCCCATTTGCAATAGACAATGAAAGTGTTGTTGGTGGTGGCTTTCCTTTTGGGAACGACGTTGGCTTATCCACAAGACGATGACTGGCCAATCTGGGGTGGTTCAAGCAACGATAATGATGATGGTGGTATTAGCAGTCGAATTGGCAACCCCCAATCTGGTTTTGGTAACTGCGAGTGTGTACCTTATTACTTATGTAAGGACGATAATATTATCATTGATGGTTCTGGCTTACTCGACCCTAGGAAAAAAATGGTAGCCTCCAAAGAACCTGATTTGGTAAGTCAACCTAAGAAAAGAAATAGTTCGTTTTTGAATTTCGCACGAAGCCACTCGAGGGCTATCTGTGCTAGCCGTATCTAATTTAGCAGTATAAGACTAGAGGGAAGGCAGCTAGTCATCACCACTCACCGCCAACTCTTGAGCTACTATTTTACCAACCATTCGTGGGATTATAACGCCCCCACGGCTAAAAGGGCGAGCATGTTTGGCGCGACGGGGATACGAACCCGCGACCCTCAAAGTATGAGTCGCACGCCTTAACACGCTTGACCATGCCGGGCCAAGAAATAGTACTCTTAAAAAAAAAAAAAAAACTTTACCAATTAAAGAAAAAGATACGTGGGATAAACGACATTCTGTAAAATATCCCTGTTTTTCCTAATCGTCTAATTTTTTTTTTTTGTAAACTTACTCTCAAAATTCCTTATTTTGTTGGTTGCCAAGAGCAAAGCTACACAATGAACCGACTATGCCACGAGTATCTAAACTATGTTTTCAGCACTGTAATTTTTAAGGCTTGCCGAGCCACTGGGAGACTTTATTGTTGAAGATAAAATGAGAATTAATTATGTGGCGTATCTCGTGAGAAAGGGTGTTAATATTGGTCAAGAAGTCATTTAACTTTTGTCTGTCATTAAGGATATCCCCCCACTGAGACAGCGATAAGTCTAAATTGACAACGCTAAAATCCGAGGTTCGATTCCCCTCAGTGGACACAGCAGATAGCCAGAGGTGGTTTTACTATATGAAAAAAAAAGCTCATGAAAGATGGAAACTAGCGTAATTTTATTATTATGATTTGAGTTGCGAACGATGTTTATGTATTCTTACTTTCCTGGCTTGATGTAGTGAAATGCTAAATTACTGTTAAAAATTATAGATTATGAAACAGTTTTATTGTTAAATATATAAACTTTTTCTCATATCCATTATCTCACCAGATTTTTATTACGTAATTTCATTATTTTTCAAATACATATTTCTTAAAATATATTTATAATACCAACAGGTTGGAAAAGTCCTGTTAGTTACTGCTTGTTGAATTATAGCTCAGTAAATCCAAAGTTTGAAGTTCTCCACCCCCCCCCATCCTATTTGAATTTGCTATAAGAACACACACATACACACTAACGATTTAGCTGTGATATGCCGCTCAGTATGTAAACTTTAGTACGTTCTAACAACATAAATTCGGGTAAAGGAAATCTTAAATTATAAATAATTCTGATCGTGTTCAGCAGTTTTCTAAATTAGTAATAATTTCGATTGAACCTTAAAGGTCTCGTACCTGGCCATAAAGTTCATCTCTCGCAAGGTGTCTTTTTACATTGAAAATACCAATTATAACAAAGATTATTCGCATACATGCTTAAATATACCTTTTTTTTTTTTTTCAATCTGCGTATGAATACAGAACAACAAATCGCAGTATTTAAGCTTAAATTTTAACATTTCTTCCAGTCTGCACGCCTAGGTCCAGAAGGTCCAAGTGGGTGTGGTCCTTTTCACGTATGCTGTATTGCACCAGAAACGTCCACAGTAAAACCATATACTCATCAATGTGGCTTCAGAAACGTCAATGGAATCAACAAGCGTATTTTGAGTCCTAATGGTAAAGATCTATCTGAGTTTGGAGAGTGGCCTTGGCAGGTAAGGGGGAGGAATGCCATATTTTACGTCTTGTAAGTCATTTAAAAATACCTTAAATTCCCCATGTGTCTTCCAAGACAAAAGTGATTGGTTAAGGCAAGAGGTTAACTTAGGGTCTACTCAAAACAGCCTGTCGTACAAATCGTAACCTCATAAAACATTTAACTAACATTGCCAATATACTGTGAAGAATATGATATATTTGACTGTATTTACTCAGTAGGTTGAAAAAAAGTCGAGGCTGCGTCAAAGTGTTGGTTACTGAGTCAAAATATTTTGTTTTTAGAATTGTCTTTCCAAAATTAGGGTACGTTTTCCACGGCGTAAAATACGGTATTTAAGCAATGACTAAACAACCACTTGAAAAATAAATTCTGTTTTAAACGAAAGCTTAAGAACATGTGTTATTAACTTTTCTGTGGCTAATTCTTACTTGAAATAAACGTATTGTGAGTATTTCTGAATCTTGGAGGAACTGTTAAAAGAATATTAACACAGTTTTTAATCATCCTGTAGGTGAACATTCATTGCTTCGAAAATTGTATAAGACGATTAACTGGTTTAATTTCTTATTCAGGTTTATCTAATATAAATTATTTGCGACCTGTTTATTATAATTTTCAAAAACCCATTATTCTTACTTCCACAGTAAACTTGCTCCCTCTGAAATGCTTGTCTATACAATGCAATATACATGTGTATATATTCTCTAATTTTACTTTCTCTCCAGGGAGCTGTATTGAAAGTCGAAGGCAAAGTTAACATCTTCCAGTGTGGTGCCGTTCTTATAGACAGTTATCACTTACTTACTGTAGCCCATTGTGTTTACATGTTTACGTAAGTTAAGTTAATACGCTCTTAAATTGGTCTTTACTGTTGCTTTCTCTTTCAGTAGTCATTTTAACAAGTTTTCGTATTTACTACTCTTTCAACAATTATTTCGTAATTAATTTAGTCCAGTTTGTTGTAACTTGCACTCATCGGCACCGAAGGAATGATACACATTTGTATTGTTTGTTTATTTTGGAATTTCGCACAAAGCTACTCGAGGGCTATCTGTGCTAGCCGTCCCTAATTTAGCAGTGTAAGACTAGAGGGAAGGCAGTGAGTCATCATCACCCATCGCAAACTCTTGGGCTACTCTTTTAGCAACAAATAGTGGGATTGACCACACATTATAACGCCCCCACGGCTGGGAGGGCGAGCATGTTTGGCACGACGCGGATGCGAACCCGCGACCCTCAGATTATGAGTCGCACGCCTTAACGCGCTTGGCCATGCCGGGCCGCACATTTGTAACATAATTTCAATGATGAAGGAAGCATGTTCAGCCTAATATATATATATATGAATGTTTCCGTAATACGTTGTGCCACCTACTGGCTTAACAGTAAATCTGAGTGCTTATACCGTTAAAACTGGATTTCAATACATGTGTGAAGTGGAGCACAGATGGTCCACATCTAGTCCCATAACAACAGTCCCCATTATGTTACTGCTGTTGAATAAATACAACATTTCCTTATAAAATGACTCTTTTACAATAACCTATGCCACGGTTTATTTAATTTGCTATTGTTATAATAGTTTTACACCACTTAAAGTTACAGTATTTGAAATCTCTCTAAGAGGGGAGTCTGTTTATTTGGGTTTTTAATTTCGCGCAAAGTTACTCAAGGGCTATCTGCGTTAGTCGTCCCTAATGTAGCAGTGTAAGACCAGAGAAAAAGCAGCGAGTCATCACCGCCAACTCTTGGGCTACTCTTTTTACCAACGAATAGTGGGAATGACCGTCTTATTGTAACACTTTTACGGCTGAAATGGCTAACATGTTTGGTACGACAGGGATTCGAACCCGCGACCCTCGGATTGCGAGTCGAACGCCTAAACCCACCTGGCCATACTGGGCCTTATAGGAAAGTCGCATCGGGCTACCTGCTGAGCCCTCCGAGGGGAATCGAACCACTGATTTTAGCGTTATAAATCTGTAGACTTGCCGCTGTACCAGCGAGGTGCACCCTAAAAGGGACGGGCTTTTGTTGTTGTTATTATTAAGGATACAAATCTATAGATTTGTGGTCGAGCGCTCTAACCACCACGCAATGTCGAACCAAGAGGGTGTACACAACCTAAAAACACGTAGTTTTATGTACAAACCTATAGCTAAGTCTACTTTATAATAAAATTATGATAAAAGAAAGTACACACGTGAAACAATAACGGTCAATCATTCATACCACTGCCTACAAATAATCGATAAATTTGGTTCTTATTTAACGCGTAGACATCTTTCCTGTTTCTCCTCAATTCAAACTGAACGTGATACTAAAGTCAAAGATAATATAGCGATTGAAATTTATATGGGTCTTAAACTGGCGTTATTGTATAGTAATAACAATATTCAAGCCGTATAGTGTCCTTCATTTACCAGTTTGAAACCTTTAGACATTCCTTTTTATAACATATTTCCTAATTAGACAAACCCAATACTTTTCTTCACAGGCTTCAAAATGCTTTTCCCTTGAAAGTAAGACTGGGAGAATGGGACACCCAAAATACCAATGAGTTCTTGAAGCATGAAGATTATGAAGTGGAAAAAATTTACATTCATCCTAAATATGATGATGAAAGGAAAAACTTGTGGGACGACATTGCTGTTTTGAAACTGAAAGCTAAAGTTTTATTTGGTCCTCACATTGACACTATCTGCTTACCAAATAATCGAGAACATTTTGCAGGTGTTCAGTGTGTGGTTACTGGTTGGGGAAAGAATGCCTACAGTAAGTTATCCTTTAGTCTAAGAACATGAAGTTTTCTTAACCTATTTTATAAGAAGTCTGATATTTCAAGCGGAAAGAAGGCAAGGGTTGTTAAGTAATAATCGCCATGTTTGCTTAAAACAAGTATGATTACCATCTCAAGGTATTTCAAGTGGCGTTTTTGTTTGCTTTATCATAGAAATAAATAAACAATGTTCAAATTTTTCTCCAAATAGAAAATGGTTCGTACTCCAATGTATTAAGGGAAGTCCACGTGCCTGTTATTACTAACGATAGGTGTCAGGAGCTTCTCAGAAAAACTAGGTTAAGTAAATGGTTCGTCTTGTACGAAAACTTTATCTGTGCTGGTGGAGAAAGTAACGCCGACTCTTGCAAGGTGAGTTACACGCACGCAGTATTAGTAGTTGGTCTTAAAACTTATCAGTAGTGCCCCATGCTGTGTAACACCACGGTATTCTTTTCTGTGTTTATTTTTGAAAACTGATATAAACTTAAATCTTAAATTTTAAAATCCCCACGCCTTTAATACCCCATCCCTATGTGCATATAATAACTAGATCTGAGAAACTACACGTCGAGAGTGGTGTTTAATAATTAGTAGAATACCAATTTGTTATCAGCTTGTAGTTTAACTTAAATACAACTCTTTCCTGGCTAAATACTTGTCTTCAAAGGAGTCAAATTTAACTTGCAACTGAGGAGTAGATAACACCACTTTTAGATCATGTACCAACTTAAAATCGGTGGTGCATTTAATAAAAAATGTAAGATATTTATTAAGATTTTTTGTTTTAAGAACATTATAGTTGGATTATTTACAGCATCTCTTAAGACTTAATTTCAGTCAGAATATTTCGAATCGCAGATCTATTACTCTGAAGAGCTAGTTTCGAATGAACTTTCCGACTTCCAAGCAATCGTAAAGCCGCACGTTGTCCTAACTACACTTAATGTTGGCTGTATTTTATTAGGTTCTTACGTTTAAATAATGGCACAAGGAAGGACTTTCATATAGCTCTATAAAATTACGTTAAAACAAAGCTTAGTGTAACTGATTCCATTTTAATTAACTGTTTCAGATGATCTAAAACACGTGTTATTCTCGTATCGTTCATCTGGTTTCAAGCATGATTTACTTCATGTTTTGGACGAATAACATTTTCAGAAAACAAAACAAGTCCTCTGTACAATCTGTATACAAACTTTCCATGTATTCTGGTTCCTATAAGATATTAAAAGCTGGATCTTGGGAGTAACACTTAGTTCTGTGTAACATTTCTAGTGCTTAAATTTATAAATTCAGTTGTTGCTAGTTTTGAAGAAAACAAACAAACGCGTCTCTTTCTGATAATACACAGACTTGTTGTATTCTGTACTCGTTAAGGAAATGTTACTATTATTCACTCTAAATGTCATCAGTAAGTTTACAATGTTAAAATCTTGATAGTTTCCCTGCGATGAACATTGGGAATAGCACATTGTAATTTTCTTTTTGTACTAAGAAGGAAACAAGAACGACAAAACTTAGACATAATCGCGGCCCTTGATTAAAACAAGCAAATTAATCTTCTTTTATTTTTGTTCTTAAGACTTAGAAGAAATGTGTTGGTGGTTTAACATCGTATATTTAAATATTTGTTTCGTTTTTCTTTATTCACGTTTTACTTACAGCAGAAATAGGGGTGAGAATGATTGAAATTGGACAAGTTTGCGATTCAGCGCAACCACTATAGCAATATAGTAATATTTTGTCGCACATTCAGCACAACTAATATTCTAACTTCATGTGTAGCAGTTTGGCTCTGAATGTTCGAAACTAGCGAGTTAGGTTCAAATCCTCGCTCTCTTAGCTGTTAGTATGATATAAAAACGGCTGTCAATCCCTTATCATAAATTATTCGTGGTTAGCTGGACACTGCTGTCCTTCTTGGTAGTAGTGAAGGTGAGGAGAGGGTGTCAAAATATTCTTCTTTAAAACGATTTCTTCTTGTTTAGAAGTATCAAAGTAAATAAATACAGCAGTGAAAAGATTAGTAAAGATAGCATTGGTTTTTCAGACCTCTTGTGTCTATTGAGAATTACTAAGTCTACGTCTCTTCGGATTTTTCTTTAAGTTTGACCACATACTCCTCCCCATGGTGTCATTTAAACATTTTGGAACTATTTGTGGGGTTTTCTGTTGTATAAACAAATGAAATGGATGTTATGTCCGGAATCCTGTAGAGAACGTTTTAACTTTGTTTTATATATTTTAATAACATTACATGATATTTGCGTGGCATGTTTCCTCTTTTTTCGGTTGGATTTCCCCTAACACTTATCATTTTATGTAACAAGCTATTGTATTGCTTAACTAACTTCAAAAATTATTTTGACTTCGGTGTTCCTTTCTGAACTAACCACTCTTAAAGAACAATATAATGATAATCATTTTCTTTGTTACTACAGGGAGATGGAGGTGGCCCTTTAACCTGCTGGAGGAAAGATGGTACTTATGGACTGGCAGGTCTGGTATCGTGGGGGATTGACTGCGGTAGACCTGATGTACCTGGTGTTTATGTCAGAGTCTCAAGTTATCTTGATTGGATTACCAAAGTTACTGGTCGTCCAATTTCTGATTACTGGCCACGTTCGTAAATTCAACCTAGACCCACTTGTATTCTAGACTCGATTTATCTTTATATTTACATGAAGGTGTTAGATATATTCAGTAGTCTCCAGAGTGGAGTTATTCTGTATAAAGTACTTTATGAATAATAAATTTTAAACTGCGTTTTAATCAAATTTGGCCTTTGAGTGGAACACCTAATTTTAATTAAACTTAGTTTTAAATATTATGTGTTTGTTTGCCTTCATTTTAACATGATGCATGTTACTTATCACAGCTATTCAAAAATACAGTACATTTATTCAGTGACTACGCAAACCTATGTGCTTCCATTTTCATTTATATAAAAATATTTGGTATTTAGGTTTACTAATACAGTATACCTATGAAAAACAATTTAGGACATTTTAAGAAATGTTTCTTTGTTTAACATTTCTGTAACTTTATACACGCTACTCGTCATTTATTAAGTGTATCTTTTGGTTTTTCATTAAGTCTCCTAAATGGAATTACCACGAATCTAAGAATCGCTCGCTTTTGTATAGCCTGGAACAAATCGCTTCAGAGTGTATTGATTGGTTACAGTTGGACTTTCATTTATGCCACCTTCTTGACATTCAACCAAGACACTTACATTTACCTTGACTTTTCACGAGAAGTGCTACATGAGGAATTTGAATGAGAAGAGAAGACTGTTATTTACATGCAGGCTGAACATTTGCTTTCTATAATTTCTGAACAACTTCTCAAAGTTGTTGGCCAGATGGTTAGGGCACTCGACTCGTAATCCGAAGGTCGCGGGTTCCAATTTCATCACACCAAATATGCTCGCCCTTTCAGTCGTGGGGGCGTTATAATGTTTCAGTCAATCCCACTATTCGTTGGTAAGAGTAGTCCAAGAGTTGGCGGTGGATGGTGATGACTAGCTGCTTTCCCTTTACTCTTGCAATGCTAAATTTATGGACGGCTAGCGCATATAGCCCTCATGTAACTTTGCGCGAAATTCAAAAACAAAAAACACCAGGTAGTACAGGTTAAAAGAGAACATAAATATTTAATATATGTGGTGATTACTTTTTCAACTCTAGAGAAACTTAATTCAGCAGTTCACTTTCTAAACATCCATTAAAACAACACCGTTAAAACAAGGCACGAGCATTGAATCTCAAGTGATTCATTTGGAATACGAGTATGATTAATTTCTTGATCAGTTTGACAATACAAATTTGAAGATGGCCCCAAGAAAATCAGTCTTTAAAAGCATTTTCAACAACGTATCGAGCAAATATAATTTAAGCTGTTTTTGATACTGGTGTTACCGGTAAAATTAATGAATTGTATAGCCCTACGACACTAAGGATTTTTGTTTGTTTGTTTGGGAATTTCGCACAAAGCTACTCAAGGGCTATCTGTGCTAGCCGTCCCTAATTTAGCAGTGTAAGACTAGAGGGAAGGCAGCTAGTCATCACCACCCACCGCCAACTCTTGGGCTACTCTTTTACCAACGAATAGTGGGATTGACCGTCACATTATACACCCCCACGGCTGGGAGGGCGAGCATGTTTAGCGCGACGCGGGCGCGAACCCGCGACCCTCGGATTACGAGTCGCACGCCTTACGCGCTAGGCCATGCCGGGCCGACACTAAGGAACGGCTATGAAATCATAAGTATACGATCGTTTTTATTTTGTTCTCACTGGACACACTTTACTTTATAGTAGATTACTTCATTACTTTGCTTCATTGTTGTCAGATGAGACTATTAGCAAAGTGTGTGTGTGTGTGTTTTTTTTTTTTTCTTATAGCAAAGCCACATCGGGTTATCTGCTCAGCCCACCGAGGGGAATCGAACCCCTGATTTTAGCGCTGTAAATCCGGAGACATACCGCTGTACTAGCGGGGGGGATTGGCAAGGTAATTTGTAGTTATGTATTTGACATTTTATATAATTTACCGTTACGTAACAACAATTATATTCTGTTTTTCTTTAATTTGGGACATTTTTCTTGTAAATGTTGTTATTTTAATACTTTCAGATTATATAATCTGACTTTAAAGAAATATTGAATCAACGCTTTTGTATGGTTCTAATAAAGCACACTAAGCTGAGGCTTTGAGAAACTGATACAATATTACTTTATTTAATGGAATGAATTAGCATCATTTGAAGACGAGGACACAGTTTGGATAGGTGGTGAAGGAATCTTTATTCGAAATGTAGAAGGTAAACTTGTACAAATGTAAGCTTTTATACCTGATGATGACAAAGGATTATCAAAACTTGTGCATTTGTAATAAAGGTTTCTTTACTGTCCATTTAAGAAATCTCTAACCTTTAAAGTAACACTGTGTTACTTTTCTTAAAGTTGAATATCAATGTTTGTTTCTGTATTCTTTGAACACTTTAATGTATTTTTTATGTATTTATTTATTTTACTTGTCAATAATAAGTAAAATCAAGACTGTAAAATAATTACACTAATAAACTGAAGTGTTCTATTTGGGAAAACCAAGTGGCTTCATGTTTAACCAAGATGGAAGAAATAAAATGCATTTCATGTTAAAAAAACAAAACAAAACGAAAGTATCTGCTTGATTTCTTTCAGCCTCCTCAAAATCTGTCGTTAATGTTTGCTGCTTTAAATGAAGACAGATTAATCTTCTGTGTGATATGCACCGGCGGATAAGGCTCATAAGAATGTCAGTTGCTCAGTATGTCTTAAAAAAAATTCATCGCAGATAAATGCAAATCTTTCAAAGTCTTTATTGAGTATCAACATGGAACAGATTCAACAGGTACAACTGAAACAACGGATACCTGAAAGTTGAAAAACATAAGTAAAAACGAACTTTAGTATTTTCCATTGCTCAAAAGCTTAAAATCCAAAAAAGAACCAGTTCATTTTTCTTTATTCGAAATACCCACAACGAAAGACAAGAGAGTTCGTTTTTCGAACTGATTCATTCAAAAACGTTTTCATTATTTGTGTTTCCTTATTTAAAAACTGAGAAACTAAAAACTGTTTTTCATTACTCAAAAAATGCTGAAAACAAAAAGAATCGTTTTGTTTTCCGTTATTGAAAAAAAAACACAAGGAAAACAAACTGTATTGTTGCTCGTTTTACGCTGTTCAGTAGTTAAAATATAAACAACGAAGTAGTTAGTTTTTCGTTATTCAGAAAACAAACAATGAAAAGACAAATTGATACGTTGTTCATGTCTCCTTAGTCAAAAACTTAGCTTCCAACTTATCTTCCGCTATCCAAAAAATGGAAAAGAAACCAGTTCGTTTTCGTGATTAAAAAACAACACACGAACAAAGAAAAACAAATTTGTTCTTTGTTCGTTTTTCGTTATTTAGTATTTGAAACGTGAACAATGAACTAGTTCATTTTTGTTGTTCAAATAATGAAACAGAACAATGAAAATAGACTGCTTCATTTTTTCTAAAAAACAAAAATCCTTTTTGTTTGTTTATGAACTTACAAACATCCATTTTTTGTTATTCAGTGGCTAAAAATCGAATATCAAACTTTGTTTTCTTTGAATACTTAAAAAGATATTGCTAACTGTTAAAATCGACGAGACATCAGTCACACGTCAGACAGAAACATACATAACTTAACAATTTCAAATAATTATTAAATTGAAATCAATTACTTTTTCTTTTTTAACCAAATGATCATCCAAGCTTTTGGTCGGGTAGTTAATCCTAATCTTAATGACAAAACTGTTATCCACTTGTGCCAACCACTAAAACTCTTCAGTGACTTTTCAACTGCTATATTATTTGGATCGCTGTACATAACTAGAAGTATGTTTCCACTGTCTTCTTCTCATAGGTTGAACAGAGATTATGTGAAACAGCACTCTCATTGTCATCTATTTCGTTATTGCTCTGATTCTTAGTGAATCAGTACAAGAGAATCTTTAGTAGCGTACTATCCCATCTTGTTAACATGTCTTATACACTTACACATGCCATGCAACTGCTATATCTCATATATTAATAGACAATTTTGTCAGAGCACTAGATGCGGACCCATCCAGCTGAAACTGGCTTGATTTTGAGTCACTGACATGCACCAAAGTCACATCCAGTCACTATACTGAAACTTATATATTTTTTTATTCTTACATTTTTCTGCCTAACTGTTGGAGTGCAAACTCGCATACATTGGTCAATACAGACTGCAGTCATTCCACATATTCCTTTGGACGCTATAGCTCATCCACTGCAGGGAGGCCATAAATCACAAGTAGCAGAATTTCCCTGCCAAAAAATTTATATTTGTTTAGTAACCAGACAATAGATTTCGGTTACACAGTATTTCATCATGACATATGAACTGCATTTAAAGTATCAACCAAAAGATAAACCTTGGTATATTTAGGGAAGTAATTGACAAAGACCAGCACTTACCAATTACAGTTTATGAAAGAGGCCCATTGACATTCAGAGCTATCCTCTTTAGAGGAATAACAATAGTTTCCTGTTGGAATTTGTTCTGTCTAGGTTGTTTGTTCTTCTGTGCAGTGTCGACATCAACACTAAATATCATAACTACATGTCGTTGGTATAAGTTCTATCACACATTAACATAAGGGCACATTATACATTGATGGCTTCTAGACTATCTGTCATGCGTAGTTCGAAAATTGTGCTGCCTCAAAGCTCTAGTGATCACTAGCAGCATTATACATTGAAATCCACATCCTGATTGTTACCATCAACAGTACGACATGTCTATCCACATACGTAACTGCTTGTATAGATGCCATAAGCTGCTTGTTTCTGTACTATATTTCTCAATCTATACTAACTAAACTTTGCCTCACTGCATAACAAGAAGTGCCCACACTACTTCTGAGTATTCCATGTACCGTTGCGTGGGATCTTAAGGCATTAGATAAGTCATTCAGTTACTAGAAGTGTCCATTAATTCATAACTCAACCCTTTTGTCAAACATGAATTTTATTCTATTACTGTTTTGTCTTAATTAACTTCTCTGTTGAGTTTTGGCAAATGTCCACTTCAGCCAAATGTTCTTACATGAACTCGCATGTGACAACCAGTGTAAAATTAATACATTCTACATATATCACTGTGAATACTGTAGTATTCTGTAAAGGAAGGAGAATCATAGATCAAATCCATAGAAAGTTGTACTTTCCATCCAAATACTAGAAGAAAATTTAACTAATTATTAATCATCTGCGTGGTTCATTATCATACCATATGATAGATGCTCTTCTCAATCACTTTGATCAGGGTTAACAAATATATCAATCATACACCTGCTGGTCTGTCCCACTCAGACGACCTGAAAGAGTAAAACACCGGTATATTTACCTGTTTCACATACATTTCAAAATTAAATGGTATTGCTCAGATGAAGTTTTTACCAATTTCACTCTGGCCAGGTAGTTAAGACACTTGACTCGTAATCTGAGGATCGAGGGTTCGAACCCCCGTCGCACCAAACATGCTCGCCCTTTCAGCCATTGAGGTATTAAAATGTCACGGTGAATCCCACTATTCGTTGGTTGAAAACGTAGTCCAAGAGTTGGCGGTGGGTAGTGATGACTAGCTGCCTTCCCTCTAGTCTTACACTGCTAAATTAGGGACGGCTAGCGCAGACAGCCCTAGTGTAGCTTTGCGCAAAATTCAAACAAAACAAATGTACATCGCCCTAAGCAATCTTTATCTAAATGTACCTTACCACATATATATTTTATACTAGTTTCACAAGGTTAAAAATAGCAGTTATTTCAAATGCGACAGTTGTAGCTTTTGAATCAAGAAGTTTATTCGTAGAGTTTAGAAATGTGCGTTATTCGATATTTTGGTGGGCTCAGCAGATAGCCAGATGTGGCTTTGCTATAAGAAAACACACACACGCGCGCTCTTTCGCTGTATCTTTTTTATATATTTCTTTTTACCCGACTTGTTATAGATGTCGCTGTATATAATGCATCAATGTGATATTTTTCACAGTTTCGTCAAACGAGATTCATGTATATTAGTAATTAAGTAATTTATTAGTTTAGGTGAAGGAAGCTGACTGGAGAACATGAATTTGCTTCCTAAATCGCACACCGAATTTGCGTCTGAAACATACTGGGATAGTTTTTTTAAAAAACGAGGAAAATTGGCCTTCGAATGGTAAGACTAATAAGAGTGTAAATTTGTAAACGCTAATTCGGTAAAGTTAATAAGTTTCAAATAAGAACCAAGTAAAGGGCATCTCTATATACTAGCAAACAACTATTGAACTAGAGACTTCTTCATTGGAAAGATTATTTATGTTTACGAATTGGTTTTATATTTCTTAATTTTTATGTTAATTTCATTTGCGTAGACCTTTCGCTCTCCCGGCTTTGGCGAGATTCACAATCATACTATTATCAGTACCAAAGTCATAGGCAATGGGAGCTGGAACGTACTGGAAACGTATAGTTATTGAACCTCTGCCTGCTGCAGCTTCATACTTTTAGTTATGCTACATGTTTTGATGTTTTCCAGTAAATGTGATTGTTTTAGATTGCTGAATGTTAATATTATTAAAATTCTTGATACTTTGTGTATTTGATTTGTAAGGCTCCAATGCATGTAGAAGATAAAGCTTTGTAAAATATTTGACACTTTTCTGTAGCAAGTAGTCAGTAATCTGTAAGAGTTGTACAAATGCATTTCCTTGGGACAACAGTAAGTCTGGATTTATAATGTTAAGATCAGGGAGAGTGATTCCCATGTGTGAACAGAGAAGCTGGCCTAATGTGGCTTTGCAACAAGAAAAACACGTATACAAGTGCATATTGTACAGTTTATGATCAATGCTTTAATATTTGTCATAATTGAAGGACATAATGTATTTTTAACTTTTAGAGATTAAACTACTTGATTAATGACCATTGTATATTTGTTTTTGTTTTTTTTTACTGTAATTTTGTTAGTTAATGTCTCTTATAATAAGAAACAGAAACTTCAAGGTGGTTAAGGAAAGGATCAGCAAATGGCTTATACTACTTATTATTACTGGTAAATGTTTGATACATATAATAACATAAACGTATAAGTATTTTATAACTGTAAATTAACTTGGTGTTAACAACAGTTCACTGAAGTTGAAGTTCTTGGTACTTTTGTTAATTTTACACTTCCATTAACCTACTTGTGTATGTAAGCTTAATGGAAAATGTTTTCAGTAGATCACTGTTGATTATTTCAGTTTTAATTGTTTAAACATCACAGAATGGCATAAGCAAAACTAAAACCTAATCATTAATTCAATATTATTTAAATACATGGACTACATTTTCCAAAATACTAATCATGTTGCTCAGTCAAGAGTTCTGTACTGTCATAATGGAAATTAGAAGTTACTCTGTTCTTAATAAATACTGATTGGAATAGGACAGAAACTTGCTTAGCTTTGGGAAAGTTCATGATTTACAAAGCTTTATAATAGGCTTTCACTTTTGTTTTAATAAGTTATAAATAAAAAATTATTGTATTGTTCTATCTTGTCAAATTAATCTTTGAATGATGTCTAATTGTATATTAGGGTAAGTCATGCATAATACATATTATTATCAAAAAATGTTATAATTTTGGACAAGTTTCTTATTCTTGTATTATACATTTGTTCATTTGAATTCCTAATATTGAAAAACCTCAAAGTTTTGTACAGCTTTTCAAACTCACAAGAACAGAAAAATGCATAACATCAATTATTTAGGTTACTGGAAAAATAAATGACCTGCTAGTATAATACTAATTTTATGTTGAAAACTACAAATGTGGTTGATTTCAATATAGTATGCCAGTAATTTTAACAACTCAGTGCAGAGATATATTATGTGATATAAGTCATAAAATACTTTTTATTTACAGATATGTACTATTTGATGTTTATGTATTTATTTTTCTAGAATTTGACTGTGATATAAAATATTAGTTTACCTTTTACCAGTTAAAAGAGAAAGATATTAATAGTGTAATGATATTCCTAATTTAATAGATATTGTTACCCAAACAGCACTAATTTAGTATAATGCTTTCCTTTAGTGCAGTAGCAAAAAGTTAAGAATGAAATCTACTGTCACATGTAAGTTGTAACAGTACTTGCATTTTGCTGGTAAAAATGTGGTAAATATTTTAAAATAGTTAGAGGAAAAAATGACAAGCATCAATATATTATTCATCTTTGAATGTAGGTATAAAATTAAATGAGTTGAGCAGGATACAAATGAATTTGCCTTGGTATAGAAACTTGTATAAAACGTTTTCTAAACTGCATAGGGTGATGTTACACATGTAGTTGGTTGATGTTTTAGGTATGGTGAGTATCCTCAACTGTGTGGACTGTTGCATAAGTATGTTCGGACATCAGATCAATTGTTGGTTGTAGGTTGCGGAAATTCTAGCCTGAGTGCAGATTTGTATGATGTTGGTTTCCATCAAAACACCAGTATTGACATCAGTGATGTTGTGATTCACCAGATGATTGAAAAATATTCTAGAAGAAGACCAGGAATGAAGTATCAAAAAATGGACATGTTGGAAGTAAGATTTAGTTTCAAGGCTGATGGTATATTTTAACAAATTCTTTGAATATTAGTTATTTTTAGGAAGCCCATGTAAGTAAGTAAGCATTTTTCTAGAATTATGTTTTTATAAGCTAAATATTAAGTTTTAAATTTTGTTATGTACATTGTATTACTAAAAGCAATAGGGCAACAAGCCTCTTAGATAATGGTTTTGTCCCATGCAAATTTCTTCATGAAACATGTGGTACATTGCAGCATGTGGCTCGATAAATTCATCAACTACCACAGACAACTAGTTGATTTCAATGATCAAGAGAAAATACATAAGAACTATAGAAAAGAGGAATGGTTATTAAATACATGCAAGACATTTTAAGCCCATGTGCATGTACTTGTACTCATGTCCACATGAATACTTTGCTGAAAAGTTTTTAAACCAATGGACATGAATGACTTTGAGTATTTCTTAGTTATACAAAAACAGTCACCACTTGGTTCATTTAAACTTTGAAACATGAAAGTTTTCACTCAAAACTTTCATCAAAATTAAGAAATCTAAGCCAGTGCATCTGTTTGGTACAAGAAAAGATAGTAACACTTCAGAGTCCTATATAAGTTATGAGGAGTATGTTTACAAGTATCGTATTTTGAGTTCCTTGGTGTTATGATCATCCAAACCATACACACTGTTTACCAACTTTTCACAACTAACAATAGATTGCTACTCAAAAGATTTTGATAATGCCACAATTGCACTTTACATTTTAAATATTTTGGTATGTTATACTATTTTTGATGTAAGATGTGGATTTAGAATAGCCAAGTAAGCTTTGTCATTTTTTTTTTTTTTTTTTGTGTCACAGATGAAAAGTTGAAAGAAAGTAGGCATAAAGTCTTAAAAAAGATAGGCTAATCATGAATACAATTAAAACAAATGAAACAGACTCTTTCAAAGTTCCTAGCCAAGTAACTGTCTGTGGCTGAAGTATGATGGAGAGAGAATAGTCAGGTTCTGCTCATGATGTTTTTTGATAAAATCATGATTTGTTGGTATTAACTTACCAAGTCCAGGTTTTTGGCCAACTGCACATACTATTAACATCTGTTGTTTGACCAGCATAATGCCTTCAAAATCATAGGAATGCTAAAATGTTTTTTTTTCATGGTTTTGGTGGGTTTCGTGATCATTCTAGATATATTTACTCTCTTTGCTCTCATTCAAAGTGTTTACTAAAAGCACAGTGTTTCCCTTAATTCTATATGCAATTAAATGCATATATCTTATTATATGACAACGATCTGCCATTATTTTTTTAAAAATAAAAATGAACTTTTAGCATAATTTAATAACAGTGATTATGCCTTATAATCACATGTAAGTCATAGAAAGCTGATCCTCCATTAATGATTGAGCAATGTATATTATAAACATTGTGCTTATCTATATTGTATTTCTCTGTACAAATGTGTGTTCAGAGTTACTGTATATGTTGTGTGCCTGTGTTTTCCAAATTCTTCAATAGAACAGTAAAAATGTTATAAACCTTAATTTACTATAACATTTTATATAACTAAATAATCAGACCCATTAAATTATTTTGATGTTGGGACAATGAATGTTGACTTCTAATAATGTTTTTAATCATCAGTTTAACAAATAATTTTATATGAAAATGTTTAACTGTAGTATCTAGTGTGGTGCTTGAACTACATTAAGCTGATACCTGTTGATGTATTAAATGGAAATTGTGATTTTGCAGATGGCTTTTAAAGATGGTGAATTTACTGTGGTTTTAGACAAAGGTACTCTGGATGCATTGATGACAGATGCTTCAGAGGAAACAGTTCAGAAAATAGAGAAAATGTTTGGCGAAATTAAGAGAGTACTTCGTCTTGGTGGGCGTTATATCTGCATATCGCTACTTCAGGAACATATATTGGAAAAGTTACTGTCCTGGTTTACTAATGAGTAGGTTTGTTTATTGCTGCAGCTAGACTAGTAATATCATATTTCTAACAAATAGGAAATGTGGTTGAAATAATATTGATAAAGTATCTTAATAATAATCAGTACTTTACATTTGTCTGTAAACTTGTTTAATTTGTGTTCATTTAATTCATTACATTTCTACTGATCATCTACATAGTTGTACATTTGAGTGGCAGTTTTTTTCCTGTATAAGAAAACCAATTTTGATTATTAGTTGCTGTGCTCTGAATATATTTTTTATTTCTTGAAAAACAACCCAGCAAGTAAATGACTTTCTTTTGAACAATAATTTTTTGTTTAAATTCTTTAGTGACACCAAGCTGTTTTGTTTTGTTTTCTTTCATGTAACTAGAGCAGTGGAATACAAAACCTCACAGCTATACAAAATGGGCCCAAACCAGTCAAAATAGTTATTGAAAGTGAATTAACATTATTCATATTTTATTGTTTTTAGAATCAAGAGAATTACCCATTTATCCAAAGCATTGTTTAAAACCTGTTTTATTGCACTGGACTGTGTCCTAACTTTTATATTGAGTTGTTAAGTGATGTATGTAGTGCAAAAGTATTGTAAACATAGTGTAATACATTTTTTAAACATTTTAAGTTTTGTGTCTCATTATGAGACTTAAGTTGCATTAGAGAATACAAACTGCTTTATAATTATCTTAGGAAGATGATTTAGGCTGTGTTTTCCTTAAAAGAGGCAAATTATGAACTCCAGTTATCTTGGATACTCTGGATGACAGGGCTGGTGAGAGACTATATATCAGCCAACTTCTATAATACATCTTTAGATCTTCTGGTACCAAGATGGTTAGTACAAGTGTCACAGTGACACTGGGGCATAGCCAGAAATGGCCATTTGGGGGGGTTAGTTTGAGTGCTTGACACAAGCACAACTGGTGAGAAGCCATGCTAGGAGAGGTCCAGGGGCATGCCCCCCAGGAAGATTTTTAATAAAAACATAAAAGAAAAGCCTGAATTATGCATTCTGAGGCCACCTTTTTTGGCAAATTTCAGAATGGTACACTTAGGTGTTTGTTTTATTTTTTTAATCATAAATAAATATATAGGTCTATATATATACATACTTAAAGTTATCAGGCCCAGCAAAGTAGGCCTACAGTCCTGTCATCAACATATAAAATATAGAGTCATTCAGGAGAGTGCAACATATATGTACAGTGTCTATAATCTGTATTCAAATAACATGGACAGTGTATGTTCAGATTCCCTGAATTTCAAGAATTGACTTCACAAGTAAACAATGGGTGGCACTGCAGCAAGCTGGCAGCACCATGGCACTAATCTAGTACCATTGATGCCATCTCTAGTGAATCATTCACTATAGGTGGTGCCAATGATACTGTAAATGTGACGTTGACAAAAAGAATGTGACATTAACAAACAGAAGTTGTAATAAACAATCATTCACTGTGTCAAGCCTGAAAAAGCAAGAGACACTGCATGGGTTCTTTAAACCCATTCTTGAGGCTGAACCTGATTAGTCTGCTGCAGCCAATCAGGTTGAATCAGAATTGTTAACTGAATTGTCAGAGTCATCACTGTGGTCTTCTACCAGTGCTGCCACTACCACCTCAGGTCCAGTCTGGGACATTGGAAGTTACATTTCTGATGATGTCAGCATTGGTAAACAGGTAAGTCGACTCCTCATTATATTAATTTTGCATTAAAAATCATGCAAACACTCTGCATCATTGGCTTTCACAGTGGAGATGGCTACTCTACATTCAACATGCAAAGGGTGCTTTCTGCAAGTACTGCTGTCATTTTGCTTCTGATGGTGCTGGTGTTGAAAGCCAGAAATTGGGCCAACTAGTGAAATTTCCATACACAAGCTGGAAGAATGCTGTTGAAGACTTCAAGGCACATGAATTGAAACAGTATCACCAAGACAGCAAAGAAAAAGCTAACAATTTTCTCCAGGTTGTAAACACAAGTTCATCTGTGCACTTGCAACTTGATGCAACTTACAAGCAAGAAATTGAACAGAACTGGCAATATTTAATGCCTATTATTGATACTGTATTTCTGTGTGGGAGACAGGGTTTAGCTTTGAGGGGAAAATATGATTCTGGTCCAATGTTTGTTGGTGATTCTGATGAGGAGCCCATCAATAATGATGGAAATTTTTAGGCAATTTTGCACTACAGGGCAAAGGGTGATGTCAAGCTTTCAGCAAGCCTTAAGAGTACAAAGGGAAATACTATGTATCTGAGTCCTCAAATTCCAAATGAAATCATCATTGCCTGTAATACTCATGTTCTTGATGCTTTTGTCAACAGGGTTAATGCTGCAAAGTGTTTCTCAATATTAGCTGATGAAACAACAGATATTTCAGGCATTTAACAGTTTTCGCTGTGTGTTAGATATTTGCATGCCAATGACAACTCTGTTGCAATGAGAGAAGATTTTTTGCAATATATGCCTGTTTATGATGTGGCAGGCAGAAACCTGGCTGATGTTATCATAACCAGTCTGACAAAATATGGTATTGACATGGCTTACCTGCGAGGACAAGGGTACGACGGTGCTGCCTCTATGAGTGGAAAATTCAGTGGTGTCCAGAGATACATAACTGATACATTCCCACTTGCACCCTATGTACACTGTAGTGCCCATTCCCTAAACTTGGCAATTTCTGATGCTTGTAAAGAAGTTCCTGTGCAAAATTGCATGGGAGTAATTTCTAGTATTGAAAACTTTCTCAATACACCCAAATGAAGGCACATTTTGAAGTTTGAAAGGTTTCTGCCCTACCCAGTAGGTTGAGAGGCATGACTCATTCATTGTCTTTCTAGAATTAATCTATGTAATTGCAGATGCCCTTGATTACCATATCAGGTTGGCAAGACAGAGATTCTGCCATGCAAGCCAATCAATTGTTGTGTTCTATAATACAGCCAGAATTCATCATCACTCTACTTACCATTACTAAATTGTTTTCCTTTAGTTTACCTCTGTGCAACTTACTGCAGCAACAGAAAATTGATTTAGGTGCTGCGATGCATCACACAGAAATAGTGGAAGATTTAATCCGTTCACTCAGAAATAATACCGTGAATAAAGTTAACAACATTTTTTGTGAGGCTCAAACTCTGTGAGCTTCAAATTGACATCATAATGCCAAGGCAGGCTAAAAGACAGATGTACCATGCTAACCCACAAACCACTAGCCCTGAGGAGTACATTCATATTGTTGTATTTGTACCATTTGTTGATCACTTTCTTTCACAAATACAGTCATGTGAAAAAGTTAGGACACCCTGTGAAACTCTGTGTATTTTTGTAACATTTTTTGGATATATAGATATTTAATCTCAATTTTAACAATACTGAGAGATTATAAGAGTATAACTAAACAATTAAAACTGAAGAAAAGACTTTTCAAGATCTTCCATAAATGTAATTCTACAAAAAATGCATATTCTAACTGAGGAAAAAGTTAGGACACTCCCACATTTATTCCTACTCAAAATGGCTCAACTCACACACAGGTGTATCACACCAGGTGCACATGATTAGAAAATTGTTACTCAGCATATTGAATGAGGCTTGCCCTATTTAAACCTCAGGCATTTAGTTTGGTGTGCTCCTGACTGTTAAAGTGAGAGTGAGCACCATGGTGAGAGCAAAAGAGCTGTTTGAGGCCTTCAGAAAGAAAATTGTAGCAGCTTATGAGTCTGGTTAGAGATTTAAAAAGATCCCAAAAGATTTTGAAATCGGCCATTCCACTGTCCGGAAAATAGTCAACAAGTGGAGGGCTTTCAAAACAACTGCCAACATGCCCAGGTCTGGTCGTCCAAGCAAGTTCACCCCGAGAGCAGACTGCAAGATGCTAAAAGAGGTCTCCAAAAACCCTAAAATGTCATCATGGGACCTACAGCAGGCTCTGGCTACTGTTGATGTGAAAGTGCATGCCTCTACAATCAGAAAGAGACTGCACAAATTTAACTTGCATGGGAGGTGTGCAAGGAGGAAACCTTTGCTCTCTAAGAGAAACATCAAAGCCAGACTGAAGTTTGCCAGAGAGAATGTAGAGAAAGACCAGGACTTCTGGAATAATGTTCTTTGGACAGATGAGTTTAATATTGAATTATTTGGACACCAGAACAGAGGGCATGTTTGGTGTAAACCAAATACAGCATTCCAAGAAAAGAACCTCATACCACATGTGAAGCATGGTGGTGGAAGTGTCATGGTTTGAGGCTGCTTTGCTGCAGCAGGACCTGGACAGCTCACAATAATAGAATCCACCATGAATTCTACTGTGTATCAGAGGGTGCTTAAGGATCATATGAGACCATCTGCACAAAAATTAAAGCTGAAGCAGAACTGGACCCTGCAACACAACAATGATCCAAAACATACCATAAATCCACCAAGGACTAGCTGAAAACTAAGAAATGGAGAGTCCTGGAATGGCCGAGTCAAAGCCCAGATCTTAATTCTATTGAGATGCTGTGGGGTGACTTGAAATGGGCTGTACATGCAAGAAACCCCTCAAACATCTCACAGCTGAAAGAATCCTGCATTGAGGAGTGGGGCAAACTTTCTTCAGACCAGTGTCAGAGACTGGTAGATGGTTACAAGAAGCATCTCACTGCAGTTATTTCAGCCAAAGGGGGTGACACTAGCTATTAGGGGGTAGGGTGTCTTAACTTTTTCCTCAGTTAGAATATGCATTTTTGTAGAACTACATTTACAGAAGATCTTGAAAAGTCTTTTCTTCAGTTTTAATTGTTTAGTTATATTCCTATAATCTCTCAGTATTGTTAAAATTGGGATTAAATATCTATATATCCAAAAAATGTTACACAAATACAAAGGCTTTCATAGGGTGTCCTAACTTCTTCACATAACTATATATGACCATCTGTTCAGTCACAAAACTCTCCTTACAACCTTCATGTGTCTACTACCATCAGAATCTACCACAAAACAGTCAGAACCTACAGCACAGCAATGTGACCAAATTAAAGAGTTGGTCAATATATACAAGGCTGACATTGACAGCACTTCACTAGCTGCAGTAGGTGAACTTAAGGTTTGGTACAAATCACTTGTGAACAAGAGACCAAAAAATGTCGTATATGCAATGTGCAATGCAGAAATGATCCCAGTCATTTCTAGATGTTCAAAGCATTTGCCACTCTGCCTGTGTCAACAAGCTCAGTGGAGCGTTCGTTTTCAACTCTCAGAAGACTAAACACATTTGAGAAATACCATCACTGAAAATTGATTGAATGGCCTGGCCTCATTATACATTCACCGTGATATTAAAGTTGAACCAAACTGTGTTGTAGATGTCCTGGCAGAAACGAACAGGCATTTGAGCCTTTCATAGGTATGTGATTGTGTTTCTCTAGTTTTGACAAAACTTGCTGTATTAAGAGTGTTCAATCAGAAATTTGCATTTGACCATTTGTTGTGTGTGAAATTATCTGCCATGCAATCATGGATCTTTATGAAACTTCACAGGTAGCAACTGAACTTGTCTAAAAAGTTTGGGTCCATGGGGGGAGTTTTAACCCTTTCTTGGCTATGCCCCTGCAGTGACATCAACCTCAGTGAGAATTTGATGATGTGGACCTTGGTGAAAGCATGATAAATGTGTACTGCTAAATACACCAGCTGTCTTAATTCAAGCAAGAGAAGACTGGTAACAAAAGTTACCTGAAGTCATTACCCAAAGGACTCTCTCATCCATGGGATTGAATGTATCCAAGGTTATTGGAAACCATACTCAATACTCTCTTGCTTGATAATTATTATAAAACATCAATTTCTTTAATATATAAATCTCACTTGTGTATGCCATTTTAAAACTGTATTACTAAAGTTGTGTGAATCCTATTTAGACATACACAATGACCAAATATATAATTACTAATTTGAAAACAAATATGTTACTATTAGAGAAATTAATTTTGAATAACATGTACTGTTTTAGCAGTTTATGTATGTATATTATATCAAGAATATTATACACGAGGTGGAGTTTTGTGAAATTAATAGTTGCAAACTGCAATATAACATTCCTTGTTTGTCATGTTATTTGTAAGACATCTGCACAATCTTGCCAAAAGTACAGGCTTTGTTCTTTGGACAATAATGTGAGTTGTTGCTTTGTTTGAAATATATGAATTATTTTGTTTTCCATACAGGTTAAATGTATTATAATTATTACTATAGAAGTATGTTTTGAATTACAACAAAAAAGACAAATATTTTTTAATAATTTCACATCTTTCTTTTGAAGAGAAACATGAACAGTATTACTTAGAACTTCTGATATAAGATATGATAGCTATATGGATCAGAACTTAATTTAAAATCATGTGTATCAGAACAATTCATTATACAAACTGACTAGAAACAGAATAGGCCACTAATCAAGACACCAGAAAACTAAAATTAAAATCATTAGAAAATGTTGAATTATCAGTTTGATATCTTCATTGTAACAGAATTTTTGGTCATAATCCCATTAATATTTCACAAGTTTTTGTCTGTTTAGTATATTTGAGTTAGTTCTGTTTGTTAATAATATGTTCACAGATGTGGAGGGTTGGGTCAAAGTGTGCATGCTACAACCCTGTACAGAGTGCCATTTAACATGATATTAAGCATTTGATGTTAGAGGTATCACAATTTTGTGTTACCCTATGCTGCTGATTTCATAACAGTTTATGTTAGAGTATAGAATGTACTAGATATACAGGAAGACAGAAGAATTTGAGATATGTATTTTGGAGGTTATAGAGGTTATCAAATACAGTTTGCAAACTGTACAATCTATGAATGTATTTTTATTATTCACATTAACTTCACCTTGCACATTGACTTCTCTAAGTCAGGATACTTTGATGTTTTCCAGACATCATGAGTACAAAAGCTTTAGCAAATTCTTTTTTGTATACAACAAACTGTACTGTTAACTATAAGCTTATCCAGTTTTGTAAAGATGCTCTTTGTAAATTTGGCATTATAAATAATCAACATTATTTCAACATGAGGTTTGTTGGCCAAATGATCATTAAAATGTAGTGGAACTAAGTTTAGGAGAAATATTTAGTATGTTATTTGTATAGTATGGAAGTGTTTCAACTCATTAGCTCTTTGGATCCACATAGAATATTAATACACAAAAATGAGTACACTTATAAGTAGTTGTGTATTTACAATGGTGAGCATTCTACTTTAGTTACTAAAAGATATTGTCAATTGATAAATTGATACAAACTGGCTAATTATCTACATTGATGTAATGTATCTGATTACTTAGAAAAGGGGTGGGGGAGTGAAAGTAAAAGTGATTTATTTAAATTATTTATATAACTTTAGGGAAAATATTCATTTTAACTAAATGTTAAATATTGGGTTTGTTTAATGGTAGTCCTCTAATGACTCATTATTAAGTTTAAAGGTGTATGATGCTAAAATCTGGTGTTTGATTTCTATAGTGGACTCAGCACATATAGCCCATTATATATAGCTCTACTCTTAAAAACAACTAATTTTTTTTGTCTGTAAGGGGTTGGATAGTTCGTATTCATCGATGTACAGATGCAGAAGAAGAATCTGATGAAGGTCAATCATCTGTGATATTTCCAGTTTTTATGGTGGTTTGTACTAAGTTCAAGAAACTCCCAGGAACACAAAGTGTAAGGGATATTTTTTAATACTTGATATGGAATTGAGTTGGTTGATCAATATGGGTATTCATCAACATATAGTCGTAATGATATCATTTGTTTAAGGAAAATGTTTCTCGTGCGATAATTGATGTTGCAATTCTTTGTTCCATGATACCTTGATTGCAAAAACTTGTAATTAAAATTAATTAATGAGTGAAATAATGTTTATGTAATTCAAAATATTAATTATAAAATACTGACAATTTTTTCAACCATGTATTTTGTCTAAGTCAATTTTTTAAAGTCTTTCCACTGCTTTTGTTCTTCAAACTCAAACAGTGTTATTGGTAATAAAACCTAGTGCTTAACAATTACCATACATTTGTGTTGTAGATAAAAAATGTATAGTATCACATATATCAATACTGTTGGAAGTAGTAACTCTGAAGGAAAATTCACTAAGTCAAAGTGATTGAAAGGTAACAACAAGTAAAACATTTTCTTAGATTCCTCCCACTTCTTTATAGAGTTAGGAATAGATGTGAATTGATTGGTCTGATATCTTCTGTAGGGTATTTTGAAAAGTAGGATTACTTAATTAGGCTTCAAAATCAGTAACATTTAACTTTATTTGCATACAGAGCTATGATCAGTAGAAGAATGTTCATGATTGCAAAAAGACTTTAAGAAACAAAAAGAGCTTGCAGGTTAAGTCTACATATTTCTGTAGTTTATCTTGAGTTTCTTTGTTCATTTTTATAAAAGTTAAAAGTATTGTAAAACTTGCATGCAAACAGAATCTTACCATTGCCATGATTTATGGCAATTTTAACAATGTACCATTTTTTCATTTGTATTTTATGAAGAATGAACACCTTGAATAATTGACTATAAATTAATAACAGATATTTTGTTTTTTCTGTGTAATGTTGGTAGGTATATTTGCTTTTAAATATACAGTGTGTGTACTATGTGTTATTTGCTAGATTTAAAAATATTTAGTGACTAAGAACTTGTATTTGCCAAAGGTGAAACTAGAAGCAAACAAATCAGCTATGTTTGGTACTTTTAATTGTATGGAAATACAGATACATATACAAATAATTGGAACAACTCTAGAAAAGTAACAAAATGTAAAGTTTGAGAAATAGTGTTATATAATTATATAGTTTGTAACATTTAAATGTATTTTGGGGGATTGCAGTACAAAATTTCCCAATTGGAAAGGCCTAATGCTCATTTCCAAAGTATATATGAAGATCCATGGTAGGTTAGAATAATTCCATGCATCAAGGAAGCATAGCAATTTGGATAGTTTCTTTATTGTGATAATATTTTAAATTTCTCATTAAATGTGATTCTGTTTAAAGAGTTGTGGAAACATTAAATGATTTTCTGGTTTTTAAACAGTAATACATTACAATATAATTTGAATATCTATATAAAAACTACTATTTATTTATTAGTTAAAATGCATTAGAAAGTACTGAACTTGAACCAGTTATTAGTCTGGATTGTAAAGACATGTTGAGCATCCTTCCTTGTTTTGGAGTATTTAGTTTAAGAATTCACAAATCAGTGATTTTACATTTACAAGTTAGTAGCTGTAAAAATCATTAGACCCTAATTTAGAATAATTTAAATTACAAAGTTAATCATTTTATATATTTTTTCATGTTCCTCCAGGTGCTTGAGTTGTGCTTGAGTGAAGATGGATTACCTGTTCGATTAGAATCCCCAGATGCTGTGATAAAATCTATTCAGTCTTTACAGCACTATGCTTTTCTTCGTTCCAAGCTAACATCTAAGTAAGCTAATACCGTATTCTATATTATTACTTTAACTTTTGATATGAGTTAAAATGCTTTTTTCCTCATGGCTAAAACCAGCCATTCAGGTGTTGTACCAAAAATTAACCAGAAACAAACTTTATTATGAGAAGTTATCTGTTATGAATAGTGTAAACCTTGTATAATTTTAGTAATATACAAGTTACTCTAAACATATGTTATTAAAAGCAAAAATTATAAAATACGTTACTTTTCAATGGACATTATAATTCTCTTTTTAACATATAGTTCTTTTACAAAGCATTTTGAATTTATAATTTATGTTTTAGCTATAGTTAAAGACAAACTAAAGAGAAAGAACGTGCAAAAGACTAGACCATATTACTTTGGAAACAGGCATTCATAGCTTTGTCTTAAAATGATTACAGATTATATTTAACTTCTTGGCCCAGCATTTCCAAGAGCATTAAGGCGTGTGGCTCGTAATCTGATGGTTGCGGGTTTGCATCCCGTCGCACCAAACATGCTCACTTTTTCAGCCATGGGGGCATTATAATGTGACAGTCAATCCCACTATTTGTTGGTAAAAGAGTAGCCCAAGAGTTGGCAGTGGGTGGTGATGACTAGCTGCCTTCCCTCTAGTCTTACACTGCTAAATTAGGGACGGCTAGCACAGATAGCTCTCGAGTAACTTTGTGCGAAATTCAAAAACAAACAATTTAACTTCTTATCAAACCAAAGTTTCTATATACTATATAGATCAGAACTAAAAGATAACCTAATAATGAACATAGAATGCATTGTTTCATCAGCTTGAGTACCCTTCTCGCCCTTGGTTATATTTTGACTATGATCTCACAAGTATCTCATGAGCTTGGGTCATCCAAGAAGGCTTCCATTAGCTTTATATCCATTTAATAAAGTAACATTGCAAAAAACAACATATATAATAATACAGTATGAAAAATTAATAAGAATATATATTCTAACCAGTAAAACTAATAAAGAAACAAAAAATATAACTTGCATACAGAATACATAAAAACTAGGTGTTTGCTTTAATATAATTTATTTCATTTCCCTTGGTAAACTTGACATGGCTATATGTAAAATACAATATCATTCCTACCCCACCCTTAACAGTGACTTGTAGCAAGTGACAGCCCATTGAATGGCTCTGACAATGTAACTTTATATTGACATTTAAAATAACGTACTATAAGACGTTACTACTTAACTGTAGAATAAAATAACAGGAAGCTATAGATAGTGCAGCAAAATCTAATGTTTATGAAGATAAATAAAGTATAAATTATATAGTAATTAGTAACATTATTGACACTGCAATAAGAAACATTTACTGAATATATTCTTATGTTAGATACTTTAAACATTGTGTGCTTTATCTCTATTTATTTCTGTAATCCAAGTTTTCAAAATGAGGTGTGAGCCAATTTCATTTCTTTTTTTTTTTTTTTTTATCATGAACTGAAGTCTATTTGCTTTAAATTTATTTTGACAAATGTTATAAATATAGTGTATGAAAATTAGTGGTTTGAAAACTCAACTTATTTGTTCCTTTTCAACTAAAATATCTGTGACAACTACCATTTTTCTTACATTTTGAAACTTCATACAAAATACCAAAGTGGCATCAGTTTTATTTTTATGCTAATGAAAAATATATTTATAACATGTGATTTCCTGTTTTCAGTTATTTATATATGTTTGTAAATATTATGCTGGTAGCAACTGCTCACTATAAAATATTCCAATTTAAAAGGCATGAATGTTGCCATATAGAGTTTATATTTCAGTTTAATGACCATTGTATTTTTTGTTGTATACACTACCCTAAGCCAGTCTTCAAAGTGATTTTATACAATCACTTTTAGGATTTAATGACAACTGAGTATATATATACTGTTGTTATGTAGCATTCTAAAGAGAGGAACTAGTGTGTCAGCTTTATTAAAGAAAGTATTTTTCAAATCATACTTTTTGCTTATGTAGACACCTCGAAGAAGTTACAGTGGATTTATGTGATCCACAAAATGAATTCCCTCGATATAGTTTGTTTGTGGTGGATAGAAGAAAAGCATCATCTTTAAAGTTTGCTATTTTCATTGTTCCTCAAGGTAGGTAGGTATCATTATATAAGGTAGGTTGGATGAATTGTCACATGATGTTTTACTGTACTAATTATGTTTCAACTTTTATTTTTGTACAAAACTAGACTGCACTGATGATATATTTAACTTTTAAAAATTAGTTAAGTTGAAATGTGAAATTTCTAATTTTTCAAACAACGTTTTTAACTCCTTTTACTACCATCTTTGTGAAAATAACCAGTTGCTTGCTGATTTATTAAGTAGTAGGGAAAATACCAAAACTGTTAGTAATCCTATAAAGTGCATTAATCCTCTTGATACAGGTAGGTCAAAATGCACATCATGACATTTTTATAGTTACATTCAAAATGTAATTAAACTATTGTCAATGTATATCAATAAACCTGGCATTAAAAAAGTGGTTTAGAATTCAAACTTTTAATATTATTTTTGAGCTTTAATTTCAAAAGGAAATATTAGATAAATGCTGTAAATTGTGGGTTCAAAGCACCATTACACCAAAAATGCTAGCCCTTTCAATTGTGGGAGCATTATAAAGTGATGGGCAGTCCAATTATTCACTGATAAGTGTAGATCAAGAGTTGACTGTATGGTAGATACTAGGTGCAGTCTTTTCTGGTCTATTACTATTAAATTAGGGACAGCTAGCATAGATAACTTTTATGTAGCTTTGTTGAAATTCGAAGTGGCATATTTTCCATTTTAGAATTTCTTTTAATCTTTATGTTAGTTTGTAAGTTTCCAAGAACTTGTATGTTAGATATCCTAAAGCTAAAATGAAAACTTATAACATCCATTCTTCTTGCTTTAATGAGCTGTATGCCATAAACTCAAATGACACACCCTTTCAAGCATATACTATCTTTGATACATGTAAATAACACTTTTTGGCACGTTCCCCTTGTGACTGTGGTAAGTCTATGGATTTACAACACTAAAATCAAGGGGTTCAATCCCCCTCAGTGGACACAGCAGATAGTTCGATGTGGCTTTTGACATTTATTATTGAGTTATTTATAACCAATAGAAAGATATTTTAATTGATTGCTTCCTTATTTGGTTAGATTATTTTTGTGATTAGTTTTGAGTTATTCTGTGTCAATTTTCTAGTTTACTATAGCTAAGATCATCTTGACAAGATAAGAAAATTATTTTAACACAAATATAGCTTAGTTAGAAAGCCATTTAAATTATATTAGTTTTGGATGTTTTTTTTTTTGTATCTACATATTTTGTGTCCTAAGTTACATATTTAGAATAAATAATTAAGTACTAACAACACCTCTGCAAAAAATAATTAACTTTCATCAAGACTTTGAAAGTAAAAAATGTAAGACCCATATTTAAGAACTACCATGTATAAATTAGAAGTGTATTAGATTAAAAGTTATTCTGTAGCAGTAGGACATCTCATGAGTGCAGCATGTTGTAACTTGATTGATTGTGTTGTTAATTTGATGCTATGTTTACATAAATCATTCTGGCTGTGATAATTTTTGAGAATAATCTAAGTGACAGTAAAACAATAAATCTAAATGACCAGTATATTTGAATTATATTAGCTTTTGATATAAGAATAAATAATGTGTAATTGTTTGTAATGATATTTAGTCATTCCTGAAAGAGAATTTCTAATTAATGTAGTTTTATTTTGCATGTTTTAGTGATGGCTGTTAAAATATTAACCAGATGGAATGAATCTGTATTCAATTTATGGTCGAAAAAATAACAGATAAAATATAACATTTTATTTAAAAAATTTATATTCATTTAGAAGGTTCTTGAAGTTATGCAAATAAAAAAATTGTAAAATAAAAGAAATGGTATTCTTAATCTATCATCAAAATTACCTTGCACTCAGACTATTCAGAGTCTGAATTTGGCTCTGATTTTATTAATTCTTAGATTGACTATTTAGCTTAACAACTGATGTTTTGTGAGTGAAAGGCTTCTGATATTTTCTAGAAGCTTGCTACATTTCACGAAGGTACACTCACTACATTGGATATTAAGTATAGTTCCATGGTTACATAGTAGGTGTTTAATGCTAAAAATTGTGTTTTTATCATATCATTTATTATACCTCAAGAAATTCTTTAAGGTGTGGTAAGAACAGTATTTACTTGAAGTAGAACAGTAATGCCTACTGTAAGTTGTCAAATCATTACTTCTTTTATTATAATAAATCTGAAATATCCCAAGAATGCTTGTTTTGATTTTGAACACACTCTAGTGTCAACAGAGCAAAATCTTTTCAATGTTCATCATCATGAAACAAAAATCCTGCACTTAACAGGAATCTCCTCGGTGTGAATTCCTGTATGTGATGAGGGGACCTCCCAGGGAAGGTTCTGTTCTATCTGGTTATCTTCTCTGGGATCTAAACATACAGTGAAGGGGAGGAGAGGATCCTGGTGGTTGAGGGGTCTAACCCTAACACACCACTTTGGCCTCGAATTCCTGTAGACGGGCGGCCTTTGGGTGGCCCCCCTTGGGTCAATCGGCTGGTCCACTTGGGCTAGAGTCAACCAAGTACCAGTGTTGGAAGTTCTCAACGGGTGTTGTGGACATTGTGCCTGATGCTGGTGTTTGGGTATAGTGCTCACGAAACCCTGGCATTGCTGCATTGTCCTTGCATGACTTTGTAGTGCGTCCCCTTGTAGGGCTCCATGATAGGTGGGGTCAGTGGATACTGAAATTTTTCTTTTCCTATGGATCCTCCAAAAATTTAAATAAAATTGTAAAAAACAGTCAATGGGTAAGTGACCACGCCTTGAATACTCAGAACAGCAATCTTCAACATCAGTAACACACGCACCTCATTTTCTTATATTACATTCTCTTTCGGAAAAACCTTTAGGGCAAATGCCCCATTTTTTTATTCAAAAGGGACTAGAGGGACTTGCTGGCTCTCCAAAGTCAGTAAAGAAACTTCAATCTGGTGACATATTGGTTGAAACATCCACATTCCAACACAGTGAACTCCTCTTGAATTCAAAGGCAATTTGGGATATACCTATTGAGGTTACACCCATGCTTCCTTGAATTCTTCACAAGGAGTTATTGTTGAAAGGGATTTGAAAAATGTTCCCGAGTCAGAGATTTTGCTGGTCTCTCCACTCAAGGAGTTTCTGCAGTGAGGCGATCTCCACTCGCAAAGATGGAGTTACACTGCCAACAAATACCCTTGTTTTAACATTTACTTCACCACGCACCTGCCACCATCAAGGCAGGTTATCTCATTTGCAGGGTTCGCCATACATACCAAACCCTCTTCGATGTTTCCAATGTCAGAGATTCGCCACTCAAAGACATCTTGTCATGGTTCCCTGACATGTGCTCGCTGTGGAGGCAAAGACCACGATGCCTATGACTGTGACATGAACCCACATTGCATAAACTGCAATGGTTCTCACCCTCTTACTTTCATTCTTGCCCAAAATGGTTGGAGGAAAAGAGGTCCAGCTTTTGAAAACGACACATAACATTAGTTATCCTGAGGCTCGGAAATTGCTGTCCACAACTCCATCTCGGACATATGCTGCTGCATTCATTCCACAACTACAGTGGGAGTGCAGACAGATCTCTCTGTACCTCCAAGAGAATCGTTTTCAAAACAAATGAAAAGCCTTTTGACCTCCGTGGTTAAAAGGTTGATGAATCGACTTCCACACCCATCTCTGTTCCTCCCATACCTTCCAACAAACCTCAAGATCCACGCCCTTCAGTTTCAAATACAGGCATTTCTTCTGATACATCTTTTTCTCCCACCACAAGAGACAAAACAATTATTCGTTCACGTCCTCAGTCACTGGATTCCCCTTCCAATAACAAAAACCTGCCCACCCGACCCAGAGCAGGATCCATGGAGGTTGATAGACCTCCTCCGACTAAAGACAGTAAAGAAAAAAAGACGGGTCGTAAACCGAAGGGTTCTCCAGCCCCTTCACCTACCCGTTCTTAAAAATGGCCACCTTGATACAATGGAACTGTCGAGGTTTATGTTCTAATCTGGATGATATCAAAACGCTGATTGCTTCCTACCATCCTGTTTGTCTTTCTTTACAAGAAACATTTCTCAAAACTGCTGATACTGTCTCCATTCGGCAGTTTTCTCTGTACAGAAATGACAGGTTGTGTGATGATCGAGTACATGGAGGGGTGGCACTGTTGGTTGATCAACATGAGCCCACCCTGTCTTTGTCACTCAACACACCCTTGGAGGCTGTAGCCATCCGTGTTTCCTTGGGTCATACCATCACTGTTTGTTCTCTGTACCTGTCCCCTGGAGAGACATATGATCAATCAGATCTTGATGCTCTCGTTGAACAGTTGCCATCTCCATTTCTAATCCTCTGGGATTTTAATGGACATCATCCCCTCTGGGGAAGTGCTATTATTGATGGGAGGGGTTGATCTGTAGAGCGGATGCTCTCTGATCACAATCTTTCTCTTTTCAACACTTGTTCTTCCACTTACTTTCATGCACCTAGTCAGTCCTTTACCGCTATTGATCTCTCAGTTTGCTCCCCTTCATTATTCTCCCATTTTTCATGGAGGGTTGACAGTAATCCACTAGGCAGTGATCATTTTCCGATCCTTTTGAGAGAGACTGGCCGTGGTCGATGCCACCCTACCCACGTGCCCCGGTGGAAGCTGGATCAGGCAGACTGGTCCACTTCCACTGCTCTTGCAGAATTTGATCCTGCCATTGTAAATCAGCCATCAATAGACGACTGTGTAGCAGCGGTAACTGACTGTACTACACATGCAGCTGCTCAGTGTATTCCTAAAACCTCGACACGTTTTCCACGATATCCTCGTCTGTGGTGGAATCCTCCTTGCCACTTAGCACGGAAGGCTCAAAAATGGGCCTAGGATACTTTTTGTAGATATCCCACACTTTCAAACCGGGTTGCTTTCCAACGGGCCCGTGCACATGCTAGGTGGGTAAGACGTCAAAGCCAGAAGGAATCTTGGATTAAGTTCACAACCAGCATATCTTCTACCACCAGTTCCAAGATCATATGGGACAGGATTCAAAGGTTAATGGGCACTACAATTCTGTCCCCTCTCAATCTTACTCTCTGATGGTCAGGAGGTGACTGATGTTCGGAACATTGCTAACACTCTAGGTGAAAGCTTTTGCTGGGTATCTAGCACTTCTGCTTGTTCCTCCACCTTCCTGGCCATCAAGACTCGGGCAGAGCGATCACCTCTTTCCTTTCGAACTGACTGTTTCTTTGAGTATAATTGTCCCTTTACTCTGGTGGAACTAAAAATGGCCATCGGTCTGCCAGTACGTCTGTTGGACCTGATGATATTCATTATGACATGCTGCACCATCTATCTCCTGCTTCTCTTGATGTCCTTCTGATTGTTTTCAACCGGATCTGGCAGGAGAATGTTTTTCCTGATGCCTGGCACCAGGCTATTATTTTACCTTTCTCTAAGCCAGGGAAAGATCCCAAGATTCCTTCAAACTACCGTCCAATTGCTTTGACGAGCTGTCTCTGTAAGACATTAGAAAGGATGGTTAATGCTCGTCTTGTTTGGTTCCTTGAATCAAACAACCTCCTCTCACCCACTCAGTGTCGGTTCCATTGACAGCACTCCACCACAGACCACCTAATTCATCTTGAAACATCTATCAGAGAAGCCTTTCTCAACTGCCAACATCTTGTATCAATATTCTTTTACATAGAGAAGGCTTACAACACAACATGGAGGTATGTCGTTTTGTGAGACCTCCATACATATGGGTTACGTGGCCATCTACCCATGTTTATTAAAAAAATTTTAATGGAGATTCCAAGTTCGTGTGGGTTCGAACTTTCCCGTTCTTTTGTACAGAAACTTGGAGTCCCTCAAGGCTGTGTATTGAGTGTTACACTCTTCAGTATAAAGATAAATGCCATCACTGAACAACTCCCTCTCACTGTTGCGAATGGGCTGTATGTCGACGACTTTCACATCTCATGTCAGTCGTCAAACATGAGATATATTGAGCGGCAACTACAAACTGCCCTCAATTGTGTAATGGAAGTGGACTCTGGCAAACAGCTTTAATTTCTCTCTCTCAAAACTGTATGCATGCACTTTTGCCGTCGACGGGTATTTACCCTGATCCTGAACTTCATATCGGTGAAGTTTTGCTGCCAGTGGTCCCGAGAACAAGTTCTTGGGGCTTATCTTTGATCATAAACTGACCTTTATACCACACTTAAAGCAGCTTCGGTCAAATGCACAAGAGCACTGAACATCCTCCGTGTTCTCTCTTCTACCAGTTGGGGCAGATTTCTGTTCAATGTTAAAGGTATATCGTGCTCTTATTAGATCGAAACTTGATTATAGATCAATGGTCTATGGCTCTGCCAGACCTCGCCTTAAAGATGCTGGACCCTATTCATCACCAAGGACTTGACTCTGCACTGGGGCTTTCCGCACCTCTCCAGTTCAAAGTATATACATTGAATCTCATGAACCTTCTCTACACCTTCGCCGTTTGCAACTATCTTTACAATATACTTCAAACTTCATTCCTTACCAAAGCATCCCACCTGGAAATGTGTTTTCCTTCCTCAGTGGGCAGTACTTTTCAGAACAGACGATCTGTCATTGCTCCGTTTGGCCTTTGCATCCAGGTGCAATTGGATGAATTGGGTCTGTCCTTGGATAACATTGCAGATTCCACAGATCGGCCCATCCCACCGTGGCTTATTACAGCCCCCAAATGTGACCTTTCTTTCAGTCACCTAAAAAAGGCAGATACTCCAGATTGGAAGTACCATCTTTTATTCAATGAATATCTTTCAAACAATCATTCAGTTCCCATTTATACAGATGGTTCCAAATCAGGTAATTCAGTGGGCTCTGCTATGGTTTGCATGTAATTAATTGCAAAGAATCCCTTCTACAGCTTCTGTGTTCATTTCTGAACTGTATGCCATATCTCTTGCCCTGGATCATATTGCAGCTGAGCAGTACTCCAACTGCACTATTTATACTGATTCGCTTTGTTCTATACTTGCCTTGGAATCGTTACACATTAGCTCACATCCTATTCTCGCTGATATTCGAAACCGACTGGCCCATTTCTCATTAGCAACTACTTCAATCCAGTTTTTCTGGATACCAGGCCATGTTGGTATTCGCAGGAACAAGCTTGCAGACATGGCAGCTAAATATGTCTGCTTCAGCACCATCACTCCTATGCCTATTCCATACATGGACTATGGTGTTGTCTTCAAGGCTCGGCTCCGTGCCAGCTGGCAGTCCACTTGGAGTGAGCAACGCGACAACAAACTTTTTTCAAATCAAACCCAAAATTGGACTTTGGCCATCTAGCTTCCGTAAAGTTTGGAAGGAGGAAGTTGTTCTCACTAGGCTATGCATTGGTCACAGTTTTTTAACTCATCATTTTCTTTTATCTGGAACTGATGCACCAATGTGTAGTTTGTGTAACACTCAAATCACTATCAGCCATGTTTTACTTTCTTGCCATCGTTACAATTCTCAACGATGGCAATATTTTAAACATATTTTTTCCCAGGGTCAGTCTGTAACATTGGACAGTTATTGGTGATGGTGACTCTGTCCACCTTGATAATGTTTTTAATTTTTTAATGGCCATTAATCTTTTTAATCTCATTTAAGTTTTGCATATTTATTCATTACACCTTTTTAATTGTGGTTCCTTTTTTACAGTTTTAATCTCTCATTCAAGTTGACATTGGACAATGGCCAGAACATTAAATAACTCAACACCAGGACTGGAAAGGCTAACTTCAGGTGACTAACGCTACTGTTTGAACTATCCGTGTGAACTACTCGTTAGTCGTCCTGGCGAGTTGTTATTATACTTTTGCTGCATATCATTTCACACTTTTACTACTTTATTTTTTAGTACTGGCCATATTGACTCATAACCCGTAACCAGGACTGGAAAGACCAACTTCAGGTGACTGACGGTGGTTTTTATACTTACCTGTTAGTCTTCCTGGCAGATTATGATCATTACCTTTATATGCAAAAACAGCTCGTTTGGGTTGAGAAAATATTTTACATAGAAGAGCGAACAACGTTTCGACCTTCTGTGTAAAATATTTTCTCAACACAAACGAGCCGTGTTTGCATATAAATTTCTCAACAAGTGGGTTTCTCGACATCACTGATTATGATCATTACCATTCTGCTACAGGTAGTCCTTTACAACTTTGTTGACTGGATGTCAACATTGGTTTTTATGCCATTTTCTCTTTTAATTGCTGTTTTGCTTTTATCTTCAATTACTTTTACAAATATTACTCCATTTACTTGACTTTTATCTTTTTTACTGAACATTTGGCTACTCATTATTACGATTTTGCGGAGTGTCTTTTAAAACTTTTATTCTTTTACATTTTGATAATAGCTGCTATGACACATAACCCGAACCAGGACTGGAAAGGCCAACTTCAGGTGATTGACGGTGGTTCTTGAACTTGCCTGTTAGTCTTCCTGGCGGGTTATGATCATTACCATTTTGCTAGAGTAAATATTTTACAATTTTGAAGACTGGATGTCACCATTGGTTTTTACACCATTTTCTGTTTTAATTGCTGTTTTGTTTTTACCTTCATTTACATTTACAAATTTTACTCCATTTACTTGACTTTATCTTTTTACTGGACATTTGGCTACTCATTGTTACAATTTTGCTATGTCTCTTTTAAAACTTCTATTCTTTAACATTTTGATACTGGTTGGTATGACACATAACCCGGAACCAGGACTGGAAAGACCAACTTCAGGTGACTGACGGTGGTTCTTGAACTTACCTGTTAGTCTTCCTGGCGGGTTATGATCATTACCTTTTTGCTGGAGTAAATACCTTACAACTTCTTATACTAAGCCTTCTATCTTAACATTGTAGACTAGGTGTCAACAATGGTTTTATACTTTTTTGTTTTACCTTCATTTCCATTTATGACTATTACTACAGTTTTTTTTTGTTTTTTTTACATTTTTACCGAATGTCTGGCGCAGATAGCCTCGCTGCTTTGTGCCATAAAACACTAAATCAATCAATCAATCAATCAACTTAACAGGAATCATCAAAAATAATATTGCTGGTTTGCAAATGCTTTGGGAGAAATATTTTGAAAAATCTTCAAACTTAATGAAAATAAACTTAATGTTTGTGAAAGAAATACAAACAAACGTGTAGCTGAAAACACATTTTCATAAATTGTTTATTGAGGAAAATATCCTGCTACAAAAATGGTTGTCTTCGGGAACAACATTTAAAAAGATTATTAAAACTTTAACTTTTTGAACTTTTATCCGAAATTATAAGAACTTGTCTGTTCCTACTCTCTGAATAATCATTTTTCTAGTTTTTCAAATTTTATTGCAAAAGAAATCAAAGTTGGGACCTTGAATCTAAGAAACATTAGTGTAATCACAAATGTGTGACTAAGAAATATTTTTTTTCTATATTAATATAAAGTTGTCACTTGTTTCTTTTAGGGAAAGTGAATGGTTATTTGGCACACCATCAGGAAGACAGCATCTTGCTCAAAATGCCAATGCTAATCGATTAGTTGTTGTCCATCTAAGTAGAAATCACAGCTACAGCAATTTAGAGGACGTAAAAGCAGAATTGTCAAGTAAAGTCATGGAATTGGCTCCACCTCAGCTTGATCCAAAACTCCAAGTACAATAAAACGTTTTCAATTATTGTTAGATATGTCAAGTCTGCATTAAATTCTTCATTCCATGTTTTCTTTATATAGCTGTTTGTCAAGCAATAGTGTTTTTTGACTATATTTTTAACTTCTTTGAATTATCTTTAAAAAGAAACATTTGACCTAACAGAACAAGGTCAGGATTTATCATACTAGCAGTTCCTGAAATTGTAAAGTGCAGAGCAAGGTACTGTAAAACATGAATATACAGGGTGTCCATAAATTATTCATTCCATTATAGGCCTTTATAGATTCTGTATTATATGAGCTATCTTAAAATGGTTTGTTGCAATTAATAATACAACTCAAGAAATATGTTTCTTTATTTTGCAGAACATCCATGCAAAACATGTTTCTAATGTTGGGAATGAAATCATCTACCACCTTGATGTTCTGCATGCTACTAATGGGGCTTGCATGGAAGTTTACAGAATTTATTGACTGAACTGTGGTAGTTTACTGAATTAAAACAAAAATTTCTTGTCTTATTAATTGCCACAAACTGTTTTAAGGTAGCTCATGTAATAGACAATTTATAAAGACTTATAATGAGGTGAATAATTTATGGACACCCTGTATATTACTTTAAAATTATGTATAAAAATAATGATCCTAAATCGTTTTTGAACAGAAAAAAGGTATTGAAACATATTAGAAGAATAACACACTCCTCCCTGTGTTGAGTATGGGTTCCAAAAAATTGCTGAGGTACTTAGGTGTTTATGAAGTGAGAGAATTTGACAACCCACACATTTATAAAAATTAAATTTTCTTTTTGTGATTCTATTGTCGAGATTTAGCTTAGTTGTTTTGTTTATTTAAATAAATACTGAATGATTTTTATTTAAATATGAGTAATTTTAAATGTTTTTGTTAGTGACAAATGCAGTTTTTAATTGTTTTTTTCTTGTGAAAAGCTAATGGTTCTTTTACTTGTAACATCTCAGCTTCATCATTGAAAAAACTTTTCTAGCAATTTCTAACTGATGACACATTATGGTCAACAAAAATCTCAAAAATGGGCCTCTGCTAGACATAAATAAAAATAATGTGATTGACATAAATATTACACTTTTAGGTATTTTCTTGTATATTTAGTCAATATAAAAAAATGGCATAAAAGTTTTTAAAGAAGTACATTATTATCAGTATTTCATAACAACAAATTTATTAGAATGTATTTAATTATTAGATACCATTTCTGTCTGTGGGAGAAGATGTTGGGTGTAGAGAAGTTTGTTATCGTGGTTGCAGCATTCACAGTGGAGAATTTTCAGTTGAGGATGTCTCAGCAGATGGGGAATTGTACCGAAGACTCATCTTCCTGAACAATCCAAGTGTAATTCAGTCTGAAGCCAAACTGAGACAAAGTAAGTTAATAAAGTTTTATCTTGATGTTCAGCTAGTTTTTTAAGGCAATGTAGCATGTTATGTAAGTATCTTTTTTACTTCAATAATAATGTGTGTTTTTTTATATCCAGCATTATAATGTTAGGCTATTAATGGGAGTAATAATATTAGTTGCTTTCCACAAAACAATTTTAGTTCATCTCATTAGTTTCTCTGTTGTAGTTCTACATTACTGCTTTTTTATTTTTAAAGGCAAAGTAAATGCCACTCTAAATCCTTAGTAAATAAAATATCTAAACATATTAAATATTTCTTTAACCCTGTCTCTATGATGTCTATGGTCAAGGGTCAAAAGCCATGTCATTGCATTTGTAGACTTGCTTTCAAAATTTTATTGAACTACTGTTTTTTGAATGTTTGTCAATAAGTTTGGTATGAAATTGTTGATTGTACATTATATAATTTCATAATTTAAAAGTAAATATATATATATATGTAAAAGAAAACACCTAAATATCAGTGTTTGTGTGTCATGTGGTATGCTGAATGCAGCATTGGTTTAAATTAGATGCTTGTAATGCTCAAATACAATGTACATAGTTTCTAAGATTTAGAAACACAAATTACTGGTATTCACAAGTTAAAATATCAAATGAGAACCTCACATACTTTCTATTCACTGAGATATTGCTATATCTAACAAATCGAACACAGTGATCCTACCCACCTCTTTCCATTTTTGAAAAGACACTTATTTGTTCTTACTTTTGTCTGACATAAGAATAACCAATTGAAAACTCAGAATGTCTTCCCTAGTGGTTTCATGAGTATAACTGAATTATTCAGCCATCAAACTTGTTCTTTTAAAGCTTTTATTCAAAAAGGTGAGTTGAAGCTTTAATGAGTTTGAAATTTCATAAAATTTTGTAGACTCAAATACAGGTTAATTACTAAGTTTGATAAATTATAGTGAAATTCTGTGGTACTGATATAGTAATTTATGATTTTTGATTATTTCAAAATGTATATATAGAACTTAAAAAAATATTTTGTTTAACATCCTCTGTGTGAGTTTTGATAAGGCTTAGCAACCTATGGCAAGCAGGAAAAAGTACAAAGTTTGTAACTAGAATATGTAATTGTTTGCTATACCTGTTTACTTACTGTTCTATGTTTAATGAAAAATAAGTTTAAGAACTTACTTGTTAATAGTAATAATGTATATACATATATAATGTGTTATAATTGAAATGTAACTGTATTTTACAAAATACTAGTCCATTAAAACATAGCCAAGACAGATCAGTTTTATATTCTTGGATATGGTAATATGAATACAGGTGTGCCACATCATTGAAATATTAGTAGTATCAGCCAGCTGCAGTTGAAAGATCACTATAATAAAATAATAAATATATATAAATGTATAGTGTTATGAAATGTAAGCTGTTTAAACTAAACACTTGTCATAATCTGTAGTCATTTTAGGACAAAAAAAGCATTTATATTCCTAATTTTTTTACTGAGGTTACAAAGTCATTCAAATTCAACCCATACAGAGATACAGTAGTGAAAATAATGGATAAAATTAAGCTTTTTTTTAAAAATAAATTGATAATTGTGTTAAAGATTGTCCATATGAAATTCAAAAAGTTCTGTTGTATGAAGGTGTTTCTAATCCTAAAATTAAAATTACTTTGATGTTGAGTAGTCAACATTCTGAAAGAAAATCTTTAATTAAAAAAAAATCTTAATACATGTACATAAGTTTAAAACCTGATATTTTTAAATGAAAGTCATGTAATGTTTTCCAGTAATCTGTAAAATGTTGTAAAGATATGCATATATTATCAAAAATCACAGCATAATTATTCTCAAAGATACTTTTGTAGTTACAATTTGGGTGAATTCCACCCAGCCAGTAATGGAAGGATTTAATAACTGCCAAGAGCAATTTCAGAAAGTAGCCCACAAAATAGCTTTTATACAAATGTTATTGTCACTGAGGTCATTTCCTTTTTGTATCTGGTTAATTGTGTGTGAATGTTCTAAAATTAGTTTGATATATACGTAATAGACTATTCACAACATTTATTTTATAGGAAAAGAATAAAATATGTAATGAGTAATATGCTATTTATTTTGTTAACTACCAACACTGGTTTGTTTCAGTATGTGTTTGTCTAGAGATAATATACATGACTGATGAGAAAGGAGACAACTCTCTAATTTATAAAAATTCAGCTGAATTTTTTTCAAATTGAAGTTAACACAAAAGCACTTGCTTGTGCTTAATAAATGATATTAAAAAACAACTTTTAAATACTAACCTTTTAAGCAGACAGTTTTTATTTTTGTTTTGTCCTGTAATAAAGATAGTGTAATATTACCAAGGTCTTGTGTTTTTGCATTTGTTGCAGTAACACAGAAGAAAAAGAAAGGTAAAAAATTATACAAAACTGTGATTGACACCAGCTTCTTATCTTGTCAGCATCATGCATTCATGGTTGCAGGCTTAGGATTTTTGGATCATGATGTTACAGGTAAGTGGTTACAATATTCAGTGCATTGTTGAATTTTTCAATGAAATTAGTAACTAACTTTGTGTACTGTATGTCTGTGGATTGCACCATTATGGGATCAATGTATTCAATATTAAAAGATTGATTTTGATTACATTCTAGAGAAGGTTTAGGTACAGGCTCTCCTCTTTATTTTGGAGTCCTGTCACAGCATGTTTACTAGTGGGGATTCTAAATAATTTCAAATCGCTGACCATGGGGAGGTAGCAATATACTTTTTTTAGAATTTGTTTAGTTATTTATTATTACAGTATTTAATGGACTGGGCTAATGAATGGTGCACATAAGTACAAATCACAAAGTAGTAGGCCTAAGCAGTGAGATCTAGGTCTGTATGAGTTTATTCTTACTGCAGTGGTGTTCTATAGACCTATCGAAAACTTGTGTACCTATTTTAAATGCATCTGAAAGGATGGGTGTTCTATAATAATTTTCTAATGAAAACCCAACATTCCTAACTACCTCTACAATTTGCTAGGCTTAGTGTGAAAGTGTCATCTAAAGTTTTGGGATACAAAATCTAGATGTTTGAGATTTTTAGGTATTAATATAGGACTGATATTTACGCAATATGTTAATTAGTGTATTTGTAAAAAAATCCAATTTAGACATTGATTAGGTCTAGATCATACTTAAGTCACATCTACTAGTACTTGAAACATCAAGTAGCTGTTGTATTTTATTATATATGTTACACATCTATAGACCAACTTCTCGCTGAATTGTGCTCATGATACAATTTCAGGAAAGTAGTGTAACATAATGTTTATGACATTGTTGATGTAAATGGACATTTTGTGGGAATTTTTTAGAAACCAAATGTCATATACTGGATGTACTAGTAGATCAATAGGCCAGTGACCATGCAGGAATGCTGGGTTGGAATAACACTAACAGTTACAGGTATGCAAGCTTACAATAAACACTGTTAATATGATTACATTATTTAGCTCAGGCTTGGTTTAAAGAGGGTTTATCAGCTCTCTTGAAGAATGACTATCCTTGGTTAATAAGTTTACACTGGGTAAATAGCAGACTGGAGTTACCAATAAAAGACAGTTTTAAAGGAACATATACTGAGTAAAATGTTATTTATGCACCGTTAGAGCTTTATGCACTTTGTTACAGGACTCCCCTAAGTTTGAGGTTCTAATAAACTATTAAGTATAGTGAAAAGCACAAGATGGACTTGAGTATTTTAGTAATGAGCATTTTAGTGGCTTACTAAATAACAACAATGTGATGTAGAAATGTTACATTTGAAATTTGTAGAGTTTAAAATATACTGGTTTAATACTTTGAAACATTTGAACAGACATGAAATTTATTCTACTATTCTTCACAAGTCAGTGTGAGTGTTTTACAAACTAACATTATGTCACTGATATTCTACTTCTATCCTCTGTGTTTAATGCCACAGTAGAAAGGGCATTCTCTGGGTCCAAACTGGCTACAGATCAATTTTTTGTAAGACTGTTTAAGAACAGTGTGTTTGAATTTGATAACTGATCCTCCAAGAGAAAATTTGTCTTTAAGTTGTTTGATAAATGATTCAAACCTAAAAGGCAGCCTAATACACAGCCATATAAAAAACAAAGAGGTTAGATGACAATAATATGACATCAAAAATACCTGTTGTTGAAAACCATTCAGAATCTCCTGATATTTTGGAAATTGACTAGAAATATGAAAGGCAGCTTTGTACTGTACAATAACTTAGTGAACCTTCTTTTACCTTGATCTGAGGTTTAGTAAAGTTTACATGAGGTAAGAGTACTTATATATCGTATATAATTCTTCTGTTTTATTTATATACTGTTGTTTAACTTGTTTCCTGGAAGCTTTGGTTGTAAATCACTGTTATGCAGTTGGAACTAAATATTAATTGTCTCTACTCTTGGTTATAATATACAAAAAAACTGCTGTGCATCTTTACCAATCTAAATTAAGCCCTGCATAGAATTTGTTTGTGTGTTCTAGCAGTGTACTTACACATGTATTTAACTTTTGTATTGATCAGGTTTTTTGTTTTGTGGGATATGGTGAAAATACTATCTTTATTATGTAAAATGTACCTACCAACAAGTTTACTGTCAACCCTGTCCACATATTTCATCATATTTACATTTTTGCTTATCACAGAACTCATTGTAAAGAAATAACAAAAACAACTGGGTTAAATCACTCATTTTCTGTGTAAAATTCATAGTGAAGCATGAGTTATAGTTAATGGAACTAAGTATAACATTCATAGTATTTTTGTTACTATGATCTCAGTAACCATCTAAGTCATGATTACATAAGCAGTATGCTGCATAGATATTTTAAAAAGCTAATAAGGTTTATACAGATCTGATATCAGTATTTCAAGGGTTGATGAAACTATGCATAAAACAATTTCAAACCTTTATTTTCAGAACAAGAAACAAGACTTCTTGTCATTGGCTTAGGAGGAGGAGGGTTGGTCTCATATATTCACAACAATTTTCCAAAGGTGAGGTTCAATCTGTTTTGTTGTTTCTTTGTTTATATACAATCTTTATTTTGTAGGTTTGTGATGCTGAAGTTTTTAAGTGTTACTGAATTGATAGATTTACCAATCCTTTATTTTACCAACTAGCAAAAGTACCAGGCTTGACTCAGGTTAATAGGTTGATAGTATGCGAGATCTGAACTCATTTTAACATAAAAATATAACATATACATTTTAGCTGCTAAGCAACATGACCAAAAGTTATTCTTGGAATGCATTGTTACCATTATAAGTTATATAAGGAACCATGTCTTTTCTATGTGTTTTTTTTTTCATTAGCTTACCTTGTTTAAAAAATGTGCATGCATTCACACATGTGAATAAGATAAATAATACCCAGGTACATATCATCAGAATCCATTTAGTATGGGTGCAAACTTTCGGGTTTCTAGGTGCTTTCCTATAAGAGCTATGGCAGTCACAAATATATAAACATCCTTTTACATTTACATCTAACTAATCATAACATTTTTACTTTATTATCAACTTGATTTTTTTTTATTTTTCAAGAGTAGCATCACTGAAAGTTCAACATATCAACTAATAAACTGGAACAAAGAAAATTCTTTAAATTGATGGCTTAATGGAAAAATATTTAATTTTCTATCAGATCAGCTCAAGGAACAATGTCTATACATGTATAAAATAACATTTATCATATGTTGTTTCCCTTGTGGGTATTAGGTTATTGTATAAATTGATTATAGACACACCTTTTTTTTGCATATTGGTTATTTTATATACAGGTTTAATGATGTAATTTTTTGAAACCATCTTAAACTCAATTTCACATCCATGCATTGCCTAATAAAATTGTTATATGATACCTAGTAGGTATATGGTATATACCAGTAATGTTATTAAATACCTGTGTAATTTTTTGCAAGTAGTATATCACAGTAATATATTTACCAGGAATACTTAAATGTTATATCTGTTTGCTTGAAATTATAAGAAATGTAACTTACAATTGATTATTAAATAAAGGTAGTATAACACTGAGTTGTACTTTGTTTTATCAATCTGCTTTCAATTTCATGGGTTATAAATTAATGTTTTCCAAGTTTAAACAACAATTCTATCTGTAAGTACATAAACAAATTAATACTATCATGGGTATAAGTAAACTTTGATCTCTAAATTTTATATACTTAACAATATAACTCTTTTCATCTTTATTATGTTCTTACATATTTTATTACCTTGAGCTAATTACTTGTCATTGAATTTCATTGCCTAAATGATACAACCCTCTTCATTTAGGATTGGTTGGCTGTCATGGTCAGATGGACAAATACTTTTACTGGTTGGATTTGTATTTGATATACATTAAACCACACTTTTTAACCATAATTCTATTTTTTGCTTTGAAAGGATAGTCAGTTATTTAAATGTTTAAGATGTTGAGATTTTATTAAATCTACTTGTTGGTCCTTTTTTCTGACTCTTTCATAACAGTTAATTGTGTGATCTTCCTGTAAATCTGCAAATTTCTTGTTTTATTTTTGTATAAATCCATTAATCTTAAAATACTTAGGAATAGAAAATTGCATGTTGGTAATATTTTCCATAACCTTAACTGTTCCACTAAAAATTAGAATATCGATTATCCTGATGTAAGTGGAAGGTTGAAGCAGGATTTTTTTTATTTCATTGTTAAGGTTTCTAGTTGTTTCTGTTCTAGATTTCATAAAGTCACTTGATTATGATATATATAATTTAATTTTCTGTTTTTTCAGTTGTCTCTAGCAGAGAAACAACTAGTCATGGTTTTCTTAATTCCTATAATTATTAGTTGAGGAGGCAAGCTTACTTCAGTCATTATTGTGTATGACTATGAATTCCAGATTCATTGGTTCATGTCTTGATTCATTGTTAGTGCATCGCTCTTGAAGAAAATCATGTTTCATGCTTTGGGGCCATTAATATAAGTGATGGTCAAATTACATAATTTGATTGAATTAGCTGAAGGTTGTAGGTGACATTGACTAGCTCTCATCCTTCTATTGTGTCACTTTAAAATTAGATATGGTTAGTGCAGGTAGCTTTCAGGTGAATAGTTTTTCAAAAATTTTAACAAACTATAACCCTGTTGAAAAACTTCTTAGGACACATACTTAACAGATTTGTTTGCAGCTTGTCGTAAGTAGTCATTTTATTGTACCTTTACCTGATATATTTATATTTTCACATGAGTTTAATTCATTTTGTTTTTCAATCACAGTGTGAATGTGACTAGTGGTTTTCTCTTCTACTTATACTAGTTTCTTTGTTATGTGGCCAGGTTTAATAACATTTTTATGTTCGAAGTAATGCATTGCAAGCTCTCCAACAATCTTCAGCCATTATCGTGACTAGAGTATAAAATCCTTCAGTTTTTAAGGATATAAACACGTTTTTTCCTGCCACTGTTTCTACAACTGTGTCATGGCTGATGAGTTAATGCTCTTATGTGTGACAAAAAGACATTAATATAAAGTTTACTTTGATCTAAATTAATGACTCATAAATCTTAGGACAACATATTTCACATGCATCATATCAAGTAAAATATTTTTTATACTAATTCTTGTTCAGTATCATAATAAAGTTGATCTTATTTTTTGTTGTGGAAGGACTTCTACTAGTATCAAAATCAAAGGTATTCAGTGTACATAATACTTTCAAGTGTGTAACAGTATTTTGTTTGACAGTAATATACATGTTGTTTTGACAGCTCAATGCGTTTTGAGCATTTCAGCAGTCTGAAATGAAACTTGTTTTAATGGGTGATTAATATTACCTTAAATTTATCTGTGATAAATCATGATTTTTTTATGTATGCAACCTTATTTACAAGCATAAACAGTGTATTTAAATATACAGTGGTAGTGTGGGTTAAAGAGTCTTCATATATAAATATATATAACATCTAAGGAGAAATTTCTCTTTATCATGTCATATTGTAGATTAATTGGATGTTCTGAGAAGGAATTTGTCATAATAGAGGAGTATTCAAGACACATTATGCTTATCTTTTCCTGTATAATCCTTCAGGTTGCACCACATAATAACTTGTTTGCCTGTTGTAATATGTTTTTACCCTGTTAATTGAATTTTTTTTCCATTGAATTATTGCAATTGATTTTCTTGTGCCACTTTCAACTTGCTAAAGGTTCGTTTGTGATATGTCAAGTTCATTGATATTTCTTGATGTGTCTATGTATAATTAGATACCTAAACATTTGTGCTTACTGTCTGTTTAACTATGCATATTAGGTTGTTATAGTTAGACTTGCTTGCACTGTTCTACCATCCTTAAAACAGAACCCTGTGTAGTTTTCTAATTGTTTATATGTTTGTATATATTGACATTAAATGTTTTCTGTATACAATAAATATCTGCAGTATTGAGTACTGATAGTATTAGGTGAAATGCACTTGAATTTGTAGAATAGAAGAGAAACAATTTTTCATATAAACTTTGACATATGTAATTCCAACCTCTATAGTGAATACTAATATTGAGTCAAAAATCTTTCAGTGATGACCTAATGGTGAATTTTATTTGAAGTCCACAATATGCTAATAACAAAGATTAGGATAAAAAGCATGATTTTATCATGAATCATAGGTTCATAACGGGATCTCAAGGGATTGCACAAAACCTTAATAGAATGTTCCCTCAAAAAACGCTTTAAACAGTAAAGATTCAGTTCAAATAATACTATAAAACTCTCACTGTCAACTGCTAAGGTTGTACTGATTGTAACTGTAGTGGGTGGGGCAACCTACAATTCATTCTGTCTTTCCAACACTGTCATGTAATGTGACTACTGCTACCCTACACTAAGTATTTCTGAGAAAACGTTCAATATAAGCATGAAAAATGTCTTTGTTGATGTCAAAGAACAGTTTGTTTCACAATTATAAATGTTAAAAACAAACACTTTTCCTCAAAAGTCACAAAGTAAATAACCTTTGTGCTAAATATGATGGCAGTAGCTGCAAGCACTTGAATCTATAGACTAGAATGTTTTCTAACACCAACCACTCAAATCATCCATGGGTTTGGTATGGTTTGTTTTGAATTTTGTGTAAAGCTACTTGAGGGCTATTTGCACTAGCCGATACCTAATTTAGCAGTGTAAGATGAGAGGGAAGACAGCTAGTCAGCTCCACCCACTGCCAACTCTTGGGCTACTCTTTTACCAACAAATAGTTGGATTGACCATTAAATTATAATGCCCCCATGGCTGAAAGGGTAAGCATGTTTGGTGTGATGGGGATTCAAACCTGCAACCCTCGGATCATCCATGGGATGTGCACATATAAAGAGTACACATGTACAAAGGAAATAAAATTTGTTTAAAACAGCTAATTTGTAATTATTATTATTATTTTCTTGCCAGCCTACAACAAAAATGTCTTGGTATATTACACCAAATCTTTTGTCGATTACTAAATGGGGTAACATGGAAGTTTTAGAGGTATTGAAAGTTGATTTTTTCTTTTATAGTTTACATAAACTAAAAACATTATAACTCTAGTGTAAAAGATGTTATAATTACCCCTTTAAGTTGGCATTTTCACAAACATCTGCTATTCCTTTAAAAACTTAAGTACAGGGTGAAACAGGAATTTTCAGCCAATAGTAGATGAGCATTACATGACCGTGACACACAGATATTCAGTGTTTTGTGCACTATACAGTTGATGTCTTTAAAGTCAACCTCTATTATGTAGGAAATGAAGAAGTAAAAATACCAATATTAAATTTTATTATACTTTCATAGAATGATTACTTTAAAAGACATAAATATTTACTTAAAACAATGTATTAAATGTATAAGTTTCATTTGAAAAGATTACTTTTGTACTGGTCAAATTTTATATGCATTTGTTTGGGGTTGTATCTTAGTCTAGGCATATATTTTCCCATTGCTATGCATTATGTGTATAGAATTTAGTTACACAGAAACTGTTAATGCTCAGCATATTCTTAAACAAATCTATAGCTGTAGCTTAACATTTTACATCTCTAACTAATATGATCAAATAATTAATAGCTACTTTAAATCATCATGAGCCATATCAAGTAATATTTTGCCCATAGCTGAGCATAAAAAAGGCCGGCAAACAAGATAAATAAAAATACTAGGAATTAAAAACCTGCAACTATGGATTGTTAGAAAAAAGTAAGTAAACAAGGCTGCAGATACTGAAAAAAAGTAGTTAACTAAACTACATGTTCCTGTTGTGACTCCAAGTGTAAGTCTTCATAACAGTATGAAACAAATGAGGATTTGTAATTTAAGTAAATAATTTCTACAGTATTTCCAGCCTTGATTGCTTACTATTTTGTGGTCCCTATATGCAGGTTTCTAAATTCTCTGTTTTTATTTTTTCTTGTATCAGAAGTGTTGTTCATTTTTACTGTATCAGTTTTTGTTGTGTGATTACTTGTAATGTATAAAAGTTACTACAAGAGAAAGGCTTATTGTTTTTCTTCTATATGTTGTTTATATATAAAGAATAAATTTAAAACATTTGAAATTAAAGTTACTACAAATACTAATGATGAAATCAAACCTCTGTGCATTTTAGCTTTCTCTGGACTCTTAATTTTAATTTGTATATTTTCTTCAGTTAGTTCGTCCTCTATTACAGAAAACCTACTGTTTTACTAACTAACCAAATAAATGTTATTATACCACAGTTCAGAAAATATGGTACATCACCCTCAACATTTCTCACAGAATTTCATTTGCTTTATCCTGTTCTGAGCTACTAAACAAATAGATATGTGTCCTAAAACATAATCATGCCTACAGTTAATCATTATGGTATATTTCATAGAGTTGTATGTGCTAAGACATAATCATTCAGATAATAGAATATAGTATTATTATCTCACTATGATAGCTTTCAAGCATAATTAGAGTACTGAGTAATTTAATGCTTCATAAAGTCAGTTTCATAGCAACCCTCAAAATCAGGTTACATGTACAAGTTCTTTCTAATATCATATTAAATAGTCACAGGTGTTGAGGGTGTTATTTTCCATAAAATTGTTGATGAAACAGTGTCTTAATCATGATGTTGAATGACTGGTTATTAATGTATTTTACCATGCAGAATTATTTTTGTTCTCAATCCTGTACCAAGTGTAGTACAAACAGTGTACTTGCTTAGAATACCAACCTATAGGGGCCACAAATTTGCATCTTTAAGAGGAAGGATAGAAGAGATTTTATTGAGGAAGAATGCAAAACTTGCATCTTCCACAGGATGCCATCAATGATGATATGGCTCTGCATCTCCTTTCTTTAAGTAAAATTCTTCATGTCTTCCTTTTGTTTCAAAGTTTTTTGCACCTTTATTGTTTTTTACCTTATCAGGATTCTTTCTGATATTTAACTTGTTTCTCCATCCTTACTGTTTTAAATTATTCATATTCTCATGTCATAGAAATATAACATGAGAATATCAGTTTTGTTTAAATTTGAATTGTTGAGTTAATATCTGGAAGGATTGGAAGAAAAAACATTTACTGTTAAAAATGTATATATATCTGAGATGATCAAATTATCATCAGTATTTTCTGATGTTTTAACTGGTTTGTGTGAAGTAAACAAATACATCTGTTACAAACCAATGTTTTAGAAAAAAGGAACTAAATAACAGTTATATAATTTAGCATGATTTCTATCAGTTGTTTAGAAGTTCAGTAAAATGTAGGTTAAATATATATGGTACCAAGTTTTTCATATTTGCTTTTGTTACTTTTTCAAGAACCTTGAGATACGAAATAGAACAAACTAAAACACCTTAAATCCACACATGGACATACTCTAATTAATAAATAAATAAATAAAATGTTCTTCTATTGAAGAAGTATAATTCTGATTAAACTTAAAATGTTTTTTTACTATGATCAACTAAAACACAATGGTGTACTTGTTACATTTTCAATACAGAAATCCTTCATACCCATGTCCTTAACATTACTCTATGTATAGAATTGTTTTTTTGTTTTCAGGTGTCCATTGACTCAGTGGAACTAGATCCAGCTGTAGTGTCTGTTGCTACAGAATGGTTTGGTCTGAAGGCTGATAACAGGCTTTTTGTTGAGGTTGCTGATGGGATTGATGTCATCAATAGGAAAGCAGAAGAAGGTATACTAGGAATATTTTATTAAAAATAAGAGAACTGTGACAGTGTTGCCAAGCAAAACAATTTCAAGAATATGATAGGAGCTTTCAGTTTTCCTTCTCTTTTAGTATTTGTAGCAATTGTCCATTTTATTTAGCTCCCAACAAAGTTATCATCATGAGTTGATTCAGTTTGTTTCTGGAAATTGTACCAGACTGTGTTTAAAATACAATACTGTGCAATATTATTCAGACAATATTACTTTTTCAAAGAACAGTGGAAAGCAAATCATGGGTGAAACATCAACAGTTTATTAATCTTTGTACTTGTTACAACTTAAACTCCATGGAACTGCTTGAGTTGAACAAACAGTAAATATTTTGTGTGTCCCTTATTTGCTTTAATAACTTCATTCAGTATTTCAGACATTGTTGTAACATATTTAATCAAAGTGTCCTTTGGAATTTTATTGTGCCATTTTAATGACTTCAACAGTATCTTTCTGAAGTAAGTAATTTCTGCACAGGTTGAATGAGTGTTTGGGGGTCTCTAGCTTCTTGATAGTAGAATCATTTACCAATAATATGAAAACCATTGGGTACACCATGATACATCAACATCTGATGGTACTTGTGCTGGTCCATTATTTCATCTATTTTGAAAGTATCTTCTGTTGCATCAGCAGAAGAACATCCTTAAACTATCACCTACCTCCCCCATGTTTCATAGTAGGTGCTATACATTGAGGTGAGTATCTTTCACCTTTCTTCCACCAAACACACAAACCTATACATTGAACCAAATATTTCAAACTTGAACTCATCCATCCATAACACACTTTACACTGATCAACAGTCCAGTTTTAGCAAATTTCAATATTTTGACGATATTTGGAGATTGAAACAACAGTTGTTTAACTGCCACACAACCAAAATGTTCCATTCTCGTTAAGTCTTCTTGATGCTGTAGATCAGGACACTTTTCTGTCATTTGTATTGGTCATTTATCTCATGCTTGAGATCATTGGCAATCTTTCTTCTGTCTCAAAGCTGTGTAACAAAGATATTTAACATCAGTTTCATTGAGATTAAGTGTTCTGCCTCTTCCTTTCCTATTTTCAGATTTATTAGTCACAGTCACTGTCACTTAATAGTGTTTGGGGAGCATTTCAAGTTTACAGCAATTTGTCAGAGAGTCCAACCAGCATCACATAGAGATTTCATGCAAACTCTCTTTTGTTTTGACAATACATGTTTTTGAGACATAGTATGATATATAGTGTTCATCATTGTTGTTGTTTTTTAATCAAGGTTTAATTATGGAGTGCTATTAACTTAATTTCTTTTACATATACTGCCTGAGGTACTATGATTCTTATTCCAGACCCTAAATTTGATCAAGATGTTCATTCAATGGTCAACAGGAATCAGTGAAGCATTATCATAATATTGAAATTTACTTTCTCTAACAGCATGTACATGGTCTCATAAAATTGAATGACGACCAAAATATCCTATTGTCCTAACACTTTTGTAAAGTACCCTATGTGAAGAGAAAATTTCTGCTAAGTTTTTATAATAATTTTACCTACTTTTTAGTTTCTAGAAATTAAGGTGTTTTCTCTGTTTTAATCCATACAATGTTTATACAGTTTGCACTGTTGCATATAAACCTGGAAACTCCTGAAAGAAGACTTTGACAAAAGGTAGTCCTGGAATATTGGTATTTTAATGTAGGATTGTGGAAATCCATGGAAATGTTTCTAATTTGATATATTTTTTCTTTTTTACTTACCTGTTGTATTCTCCATTTTCAATACCCTGACCCTACAAGTATTCTACATATGACCTAACTCAGTTTTGTGCACTAATTGTGCTTTTAGATTGGCTCATTGCCTTGTTAGAGGTGTTGACTAAAGTTGCTGTTGCTTTTTAATAAAGTTTACTTAGCTGTATATTTATTTCTTTAAATTCATTCACAATTGCAAGGCAAATGGCACTTTAATGATGAATGGCCAGAGGTTACATTTATTGCAGAGTCCTGCATTGTGTAAATGGGAAAATAACAGCACTGTATTTCTAAGACAGGTATAACAAGAACTGTTGGTTTGGTTTATATTACAAATGTTTGTCATTTAATGCATTGTGAAAAGTTTTCAAGCATCTTATTAAGAAAACAAAAAAAGCAACCTGAATTCTTATCTCCAAAACCCAAGATTGAACCCTAACACTAAACATTCTCATCCTTTCAGTTGTGGAGGCATTATAATGTAATGGTAAATTCTATTACTACTCGATTAGCAGTTGAAAGCTAGGGACAGTGGCAGATAGTCATAGTAACTTTGACATAGAGATAAACAAATTTGCTGTTTTTCTTCTTATTCATTAAATGCTTGCAAGATAAAGTTGTAATTATTAAACATTTGTATTTTACAACATAAGTTGACATTATTTAAATTTTAATGTTGTTAGACTTTAGATTTAAGCTACTTGAAGAATATCCAGAATACAAGGCTCATTTGTATGAACTTGCATGACAAATAAAATTATTTATTATTACTTAATCCATTTGGTTTAGTGTAAAAAGACACTTGCAGGCTCAATTACCATGTTAAAATTATTCCAAACTATTTTGTATTGTTTTACATGTTTATATGTTTATGACAATGTTGGAACCTTAAATGTTACATCTATAACCATACGGTTACTCAAGTGCTTTGTAACCAACCAAGGGAATCTTGTTTTAATGTTATTTAAATGTTGATGCGTTGATGTAAGTATGAGGTACCATGTTAAAATATAATTATAAATACAATATTTAAGGCTTAAACATTTTCATGAACATACTTGTGAATATTTAAAACAATACCATATTGTTTGGAATAATTAAAAGGAAAACATACACTGTTGACTTGATTTTCATCACAAATTTTAAGCTTATTTGGAAAAGTGTATACAATACATATGAAATAGGCAACTAATAAATGAAAATATGTATATCTTCTAAACAGTCAACAATGCAAAAACTTAACTTGTACTTATGTTGAAAAACTTCTTAAATTTGTTATCATTATGGAAATGACACAATTTTCAGAACTACTGAAATGTACACAATCTTGGAAGGTGAATTCTATAAATAAAATTACTTTAAATAAAAACAAAGTAAATTAACATTAAATGAGCATAAAACTGGCTTATCCATTCCAAAGACTTTACTAAGTTTTATTGTGTTTTAAAAGCTATTATCCTGTTGTGTTAAACTGCACAAAAAGCAACTGCTCAAAATGTCATTAAATAAAACTTGTTTTTGTTATATTGTTATGGTGATTTTATCATATTATATTTACAGATATCCACAAGGCTTCTGATTTTCAGCTAACTAATAGACACAGGAAAACCTGGAACAGTTTATACAATTTGTTTTACATTCTCTCCCTTGTCGATGTCCATCCTCATTGACTTGTACCTAGAATACTTGAAATGCGTCACAACTACTGAAGTTTAAGAAAGGTTAAAGTAACATGGAAGTAATTCTTACACATATAATGGAAAAAATAAAAATATATATCATACAATACACTGAAAGTTCTAAAGATAACAGTTTTAGGATTATAGGCATAAAAATTGAATATTAATAGAAAATAAACACAGAAATATTACATTAATACACATGAGAAAGCAGAATCTTTAGATATCTGGTATCCCACATGTGTCTACAAATGTGTTTATCCCTCAGATGCTAGGCAGGAGACATTTCAGGTGTTACATTACTTCTAAAAAACTACATTTTCAAGTGTTGTACTGCTGACATGATCCCTGCATATGTTATCTTTATTTTCTTATATTTGTCAGGTTACCTTATGGCAAAAAACTATTACTTGTTATTTTAACAAAGCAATAATTTTAGTGGAAAAGTATCAATTACCAAATTAAAAATTAACTCCATCTTTTAAATGCACTAGGTTGGTAATTGTTAACATGAAAATCCATAGTTGTAGGAGTTATAGCAATAGGTCTACTTTTGTTAGTCTTTAAGGAAAAATATTAAGTAGAACTGTAATTAAATGGTGTAGATTTACACATGAGCATAAAAAAGGATAAATTACTATTATCTGAATTATCTAAAAAACTACTACAGGTAATAAATATGTAGTGGAATTACTTAAATAAGGCTAGCATTTTTAAACAGTAATTTTTTTAAAACTTGAGTTATTAACATGAGTATCTGAATGCATTATAAAGATAGGTCAATGTTCTAGAACAGATCAGGTTATTTATAAGATAAAGTAACCTTACCAACATTACATAATACATATGGAATAATCTGTGTTCGTGTTGTATTGTTGAATTGTCTTGGCCATCGAAAACAAACATAGGGACTAGAATAAGAACAGTTGATTGGGATAGAAAATAAGTTGGGACACTTAATTGAAAGTACAGACCAACAACCAAACCTGAAGTACTTAAACTAGTTCAATAAACTGAAAGTTATTGTTATCATTCATCACTTATAATTCCATGTGTGTGAAGGAAATTTCAAACATTTTTTTCTAGTTTTTATGTCAAAAATGTTTTAGTAATACTAAAATATGAACATGTCTTTCAAAAGTATTACAAGGCATCAAAATATGCATACCTTAATGAACTCACAACAAACATTCTAACTGGTTAGATTTTCTTCTTCTGTAATTAACTGTTTTGGCCTAAGTATAGCCACATTGTTAATGTATCAGACTATAAATCTGAAGGTTTCAGGTTCAATATGTATTACTGTTATCTTTTGGATGTGTTGTAAGGTACACCATCACTTCTGTGTGTTTAAGTGTAGCCACTTCTGACAATGTGTGCTATCACTTACTTACCATTGTCTGGTCCACAGTTCCAAACTGAGGATGTTCACATGTGTGGCCTATCTGTTAGCTCACTGTGTGCACATTGTTTAGAGAACAAGTTACTTTTCATATATTAATATGAAAAATTATCTTATAGAATAGTGGAGTTAGACACATGTTAATACATTACTTTATACACAAGACTGAATGACTTTTCTGAAGCTGGATGTAAATAAATTATGAATGAAGTTCCTGGGATTGGATGGAGTTATTAGTTGACACTATCAGTAATGCAACAAAACTTCAGTGTACAAATTTGTTCATAAATATCAGCAGGTTACAGTTTTCCAAATTTGATTATAAAATTAGAACAGAGATTTAACAGCAGTATCATATGGATGGATTAAAGTCCACTAATTTAGTAGCAAAATAAAAGCATGCTGCCTTTAGCTTGTCTAATTAACAACAAAATTGGTAAATAAACCTCTCATGTCTGTATGTATTATAAAGATGAGCTGTTATATTATCTGTGACTGGGAAAGATGAACTTTTATCACAGATAACTTTCTGTGTAACAAGTGTAAGAAAAATGTGTAACAACATTGTTACGTAAAATGGAACAAGTCTGTAATACATTGACTCCCAAGCCTATTTTACCAATACTTTTCAGGATATCACTAGTCATTTTACAATTACCTTTTTTTAGAAAGAGTGTATATGTAGCAGTTGTGTCCCAGCCAGTAAGTGGCCCTTTAAAAAGAAAATGGAACATGACTCACCAGTGAATTGTATGGGAGCAAATGCATTAATTCAGAATTCATATTATTATAGAAATGAACAATGCCATGTTATGCCTACTAAACAGATTTTTGTTAAGGGATAATTTTCATTTTAACACTTACAAGGTTTTAAAAAATACAAATTATTAACCATTTGTTATACAGTTTTGTTTTCATAGCTCTATGACTTGTTTATTCCTAGTGAAAGTTTTCATAAATTCACAGACTACATGATTTTGAATACAGGAAAACACTATGATGCTGTCCTCCTAGATGTTGACAGTAAAGATACTAGTGAGGGGTTGAATTGCCCACCTGCTAGTTTTGTTACACCAGATATTCTTCAAAAGATATCTACCATTGTAGCCCCTGCAGGTGAGTATTTTTTTTCTATGTATGTTCAGAAAAGTCACCATTCACCTCTGCTTTTTATTATCTTTGTTTAATGGATATATGTTGGTATGGAGTTAGCTGAAAGACACAAACACCCCAAATGATTGGTTCCAACAACATTTAAGGGGGGAAAATGATTTCATTATAGGGTGAACCATTTTCCTAAATCTAATCAGTGCTACCCAAAAGGCTCGGTGAGCTCTGATGCATTATTAGGTGTTTTGGGGCAGATGTTTTTATAGTAAAGTGTGTAACTCGAGAAATTTGGAACTTCTATTTATTTTGTTAAATGCAGATCAGTAGAAGAGTGCACTTTCAAATGTATCATTTTAAAGTTTCAGTGCCAACAATATGAAATATGTCTCAATTGAAAAGTGACAAAACTGTAGAGCTAATTTCAATCTTAGGTGTCATTGAATCTTTTTTTTTCCTTCCTGTGATAACAGGAGCTTCAAAAGTAACTTTTAACTGTTTCTGAGTATGAATATAAATATATATGATCTTTTACTCTCTCATTAATATTTATATATGTGAAAATCATTAAGAAATGTACAATTAAAAGTAATATAATATATATGTATTTTGCAGGGTTCTTATGCTTCATAATAAAAGGAAAGATAAACAGCTTATTCGTATGTTTTTATTTACAAATTTATTATAAATCCTCGCATTACCTAGAAGTAACACTGTACAATAACAAAAATATTTCCATGGTTTATTTTCGCTATTACGTGGAAGTAAAAGCATCCAAATACAGGAATGAAGCATCTGTAATGTGTATTAAGTAGTAAAGATAGATTTATTATCTACAAGTTACAATGTGCAAAGTAGAGTTATTTGTTAGATTGGTATTTCCATGTGCTGATCTAATTCAAAAGAACAGACCATTAATAAAAAGGAATGGTATAAATGTTCTAAAGTAATTTTTACAAGTATTTAAAAAAATATATTTACCTTGCATATCCAAATGTAATGAACGTAGTAATGTATGCTTCTGGTAAGTGAGTTGAAATTACAACAAATGAAATGTTGTATTAACTAAAATGATAATAAGATAATACATTTAAATTTTTTTTATCTGAGCTTGGACCATAAAACATTTTACACATCTCAAAGCATGTGTTTTTTATTGATGTGTGTTCTAAATAATTTTATGCATTAATTACAAAGTTAGAATTTTCATATTATTTAAATCCATTTTTGTATCATGTGGTTTGCGATTTCAGGTTTAGCTATGTTCAACTTGGTGTGCCGTAACGAATCTTTCAAGAAGAATGTCCTTTCTGTGTTGAATTCAGTGTTCAAATCTGTCTATAGCAAGAAAATTCCAGATGAAGTGAATGAAGTAGTTTATGGGTTCCTTTCCAGAGATATCAAAATAAGAGACAATACTGTTAAACAGAAACTCTTCAAACTCATGAAAACTCTAAAAAAGGAGAAAACTGAAGAAGATCTTATAGATGTCACAAAACTGATGAATGAAATAAACATAGTTTGATAGTTTACTGCTTCTTGTATTAGTTTCCTTTCATTCTTCTCTCTTGTTTTTCATTTGTAAATACTGTTAATATTTCTTGTGTAGGTTTATTCTGTAATATATTCTTATCATGGAGGGACTGTCTGTTTCCAAAATATTTTTTTCCTATTGCAAAAGTGCTATCAATTGTAAAAAGGTTTTAGTTGCCTTAACAATAAATTCACTTAGTGTAAATGTTAGAGGTATACACTCTACAAAATTTAAAATTCAAAAACAGAGTAGTGTAATGGAAATAACATCTTTTAAAGTTATTTCTTGAGAACCTAATGTTAATAAACATAAAACAAAAGAAGCCATTTTGGTAAGGGAATACAAACTTTTAATAAATAAAACGTACGGAGTAGGTTTATACTTATAATATCTCAATGTTATGCATGTACTTAAATGTCTATACTATTTTGCTAAGTATTTGATTATGTCACATTAAAGGTGAAATTCATCTGGTGTTTCTTTTTATTTTTCTCTCTCTTATCCATTGTAATAAACTAACCTGTAAGCACAACAATGGCCAGTATTTTTCGTTATTACTTTAAGGGGTGTAAACAAGTTAACACTTCTATTACTCCAGAAAAGACAACTATTAAATATTTAATGGAAATGTCGAGTTTAAACGAAAAACGAAAACCCACCAGTCCTATCATTCAACCTCGATAAAACGTGGAATATTCCAATGTCTAATCAAGAGAGCAGAAAACGCTTGCGATAAGACATCCATCGAAGCAGACAATTGTCGTCCATTCTACAAAGTTTCACCACGTAGTTAACTTATTATTTTCATCATAAAGAAAAAGTAAGCAGTTAATCGTAATAGGAAAACTGATAACAAACATTATAGATTATTGACACATTTTTTTAGTTACTTTGACAGCTTCTGTGTTCTGATTTTAAAAATACACATTTAAATTCAAACTTAAACAAAATCCGATATGAGTTTTTGTTTAAGATTAAATTGTAACTACGTATAGCAGAACACATTCTACAATTCGCATTCTATTGTGATTTAGTATTAAAACAATGGTGACAACACATCTAGATAAAAATTAGAAAGTAGGAATTGGAACACCAAAAGAGTAAAGAAACAAGGTAGGAATGGGTGGAATAATGATACAACACGTGGTGATTTTTAACGCTACGCAACCTCAAAGTGGGTGTGGCCATCGTTCCTTCCATCCATTCCTTCGTGTGCTTTTTTGTAACTTGTTAATTGTTCAAACTACATGAACAGTGCTTATAACTGAAGTTCTTTGTTGTGAACTTTGTTTCAGCAATCAAGCTACGTGGCTCTAACATCGCAAGGGAGCTGTTTAATATTGGAAGTGAGACAGGAAGTTCCAATAATCATACTTTGCTAATGTGAAACGTTATAACTGGCAAGAAGTGTGCCGAAATAATAGTATTAATCCTAATGATTTTTGAAAATTTTAAATTTGTGGAGTATGCAAGGATTAACTACTGATAAAACTTAATTTACATTTACAATTGGATCATTGTTCAATGTAGAACACGAAGTATGAATGGGCGGAACAATGGCCACACCCACTTTGAGGTTTAACCATTGTAAAAGCCACCAAGTATTATAATTTAATTCCGCCCATTCATACTTTGTTTTCTTAATTTTTGGTACTCCCGCTCCTGATTCCTTATTTGATTATTTATCGTAGCGTTTTTGGTACTAAATCTTGAGTGACTGGGCTCTAAGCCTCTCCTTCTAGTTGGTTTTCTTAGAGCTATCTCTCGGCACTTCCTGGGTTTTGCTGTAGTTTTTCTTTCATCCAGCCAGGATGATAGCCTTTTCTTTGTTTGTATTTATGGCCAAAGTTTACTTCGCATATTCAGTATTTCTAATTCTAACCTTATCGCTATTTTTTGCAGTAACGCTTTCTTTGCTAGGACAAAGACCTTTCAAGATTTTTTCTTTCCTCTTGTTTTATTTCCTTTAAAAAGCACGTTTAAAAATCTCATTGTTTCAAGTACAACCTTAGATGCCAGTAGGTTACACTTACTTTAAAAAGAAAGCAAGGGAAATTGTATAGCTTGTCGTTGTTTTTTCAATTGAGATCACTCGAGCGAAGCTGCGCCGACTACGGCAGTGGAAGTGTTCGTCCTTGTGTTGGAGACTCGCGTTTTTGGCACCGACAGCTGTGATAGAATTGCTCTGTCCAACACAAAACCCTCGAGTTAAAAACATAGAACTGAAAACTTCGCTTTCAAAGGTTGAATCTTAGTTATAACCTGGATCTGTAGAATCTGCATAGTCCTTTTTTTTTTTTTTTTATCTGAGTGATACAGCTACAGTATGACCAATTAATACGTTCGCATAAGGAATCTTGCACTCGCACGTGATACGAAAGAAGGCTGTTACGTGGTAACTTGCAGAGCATGCTCTTAATCATAAAATATGGCTACTGGTATAGTATTAGCTTCTTTTTAATTTCGCGCAAAGCTACGCCAGAGTTATATGCGCTAGCGGTCCCTAATTTAGCAATGTAAGACTAGAGGGAAGGCAGACTAGTCATCACCATCCACCGCCAACTCTTGGGTTACTTTTTAACCAACGAATAGTGGGATTGACTGTAACATTATAACACCCCCACAGCTGAAAGGGCGAGCATGTTTGGTGTGACTGAGATTCAAACCCGCGACCCTCAGACTACGAGTCGAACGCCTTAATCCACTTGACCATGCCGAGCCAGCTTCTTAGTAGTGTTACAAAATGGTTATTACCAAGGTTATAAGTAAAACTAACAAAAACGTTTTTAGCCAAGGTAGCGTAATTCAATCATGACCATTTAGATTTGTATAAAGTGAAGGCAGAAGAAAGCTATTATACCTTTCCAATAACTTTAGTCAGATAATAAAATTGACAAATCTGTGGTTTTGTGAAATTTTTGTTTTTTACTCTACCGACTTTCTCAGGTGCTTTAGTGCAGCCATTCTCAACTGGGGCCTTGACACATTTGAAGGGGCCACAGATTTAAAACTGTGTGAAGGGGAGCCCCAAGGGCTTGTGGGGGGTTCTGCTCGCTCGCTTCTTTGTGGGTATTTGGGTATGTTTATTTCTTAAATACGCAGGAGGGCCAGGTGCACAAGACCTCTTCCTCCATCCCTAGCTTTCATGTCGGCTACCAGTAAGTATTTGTTGTTGTTGTAGTGCTTTTGGGCCAGAGTATCCCACAGTACTCCGGCCCTTTTCAGGGCAATGTCCATGTATTGTCTTGATTTGCCCTCTTTTTTTTTTTTCCTTTATCCATTTATAATTTTTTTTACTTCTATTCCATTTTTATTTTTTATATTTCTATTCGTTTATTCTTTTTTTTTCCACTTATATATATATTTTCCCTTTTCCATATATATTATCGGAAAAATAAAATAAAATAAGAAAGGAAAAAATAATAACAAGATAAAACAAATAAATAAAATAAAACTAGTTTTAAGCGTCTAGTGCGTGGTGGCCAGCTTGATTTATATTTCTTAAATACATATTTATAGGAGAGAAGTACTATTTTCATCATGCACATAGTATCTGTCGAGATCACACATTAAATCATTTTTATGCCAATTCTTATTAAAATACATTAGTAAATTATGCAAGAGTCTTTCAGATATTGTTTCTATGTTAACATACTTGTGGATGAAGTACTACGTGGAACTTTATAGGCTGAAGTTAAGATTGAATTTTGTATTTTTTGTAGTTTGTATGATTGTTTTTGTGTTATGTTCATCCAGGCAGATAGTGGTGACGTATTCTATTATAGGTCTAATATATGTTTTGTAGATTTTTATTATATTATCAGGTGATGTACCTTGATTTTTACCTGAAAGACTTCTTGCATAATTTGCTCTTTTCCAGATTCTAATCAAGATATTGTTTGTATGCTGTAACCACGTTAATTTGGTATCATAAGTTAATCCTAAAAATTTAGCAGAAGTCTGTAAAAGTGATCCGTTCATGTATAACTTTGGTGGATCTGTTTGCAGTTTATTTAATCTCTTTGAATAGTATTACTTGGGTTTTCAGAATATTTATTTTTATTCTATATTTCTGGCAGTATTCTTCTAAATTATTCAGGAGTGGTTGGAGGTTTGTTGCGGCAATTGAAGGAGTGGGGGCATTCTTCCAGATCACTACATCGTCAGCAAATTGTGATGCAAAACATAAATTTAGGTCCGACAGTGGCATATTACTCACATAATGATAAATAAGATAAGGCTAACTACCCCTCCTTGCGGGACTCCTGCTTCAGGTGAAAAGGACCCTGAGTAGGCCCCATTTACATCTACTTTACACGTTCTATTGTCCAGGAAGTTAGATAGCCAGCGAATAATTCCCTGGGGTCAATCCATTTCCGTTAACCGGTGGCGTAGTCCGTTATGCCACACCGTGTCAAATGCTTTCTCAATGTCGAGAAAGCAAACTACGGTGTATTCGTTTTTGTTAAAGCTGTCTCTAATGATTTCTGTTAATCTGATTAGGTGGTCTGTATTTTATAAATCCGTTTTGAATTTCGGGTAATTTGAAGTTACTTCTAAGTATATAGATAATCAGTTACTAATTATTCTTTCTAAAATTTGCCCATGCAACTGGTTAGGCTAATTGGGCGGTAATTGTTTGGTTTATTTGCTGGCTTTCCTTCTTTCTGAAACATTAATATTACTGCTTCCTTCCAAGAAACAGGGATATATCCGGCTAATAATGATAAGTTAAATAAGGATGTTAGGTGTTTATATACAGGGTGGCCCGTAAGTCCCTACCCATCCATATGTTATTATGTTATAATCAATTATGCATGTATTATAAATTTGTTTCTTTTATTTTCAGAGAAATATGGCCGATGTAAGTCTATTTACACTTGAAGAGCGTATTGTGACAAGTACATGGGTACATGAGCATAAAAATACTGGTAACACCACACAGATACATTGGATACATAAGATATATGGATGGATAGGGACTTATGGGCCACCCTGTAATTTCTGAGTACCCTGTTTTAGCTTGTATACCATCTTCTCCAGGTTGTTTGTTTTTGTGTATTTGATAACTGTTAGTATTTCCGTTACTGTTATATCTTTTATTAGTTGATGAGTGATCCAGTCTATTGTTTTCTCTGGTTTTATTAATGTGTTTACTGGGAATTTTGGCATGTATATGGTTTTGTTGTGTTCAATAAAGTTGTTCACTTTATTATAAAAGTATCTGTTCATATCTGGTTCATGGTGTGTTTTGTAGGTGGTCTTTAAATATCTCTGCTTTTTCTATGTTAGTGTAAGTTGTTTTGTAATTCGAGTGGTGGGTACTCTTTGTAAGCTGTTTTACCATGTAATTCGAGTGGTGGGTACTCCTTTTTTGTTTTTTCTGGGGGGTTCTTGTAACTGAATTGTTTTGTTTTTGAATTTCGTGCAAAGCTACACCAGAGCTATCTGCGCTAGCTGTCCCTAATTTAGTAGTGTGAGACTAGAGAGAAGGCAGCTAGTCATCACCACCCGTCGACAACTCTTGGGCTACTCTTTTACCAACGAATAGTGGGATTGATCGTTACATTATTCAAACCCGCGACCCTCGGATTACGAGTTGAGTGCCTTAACTACCGGGTCTTAACTAACCCAATAAAATGCCCAAGCAGCATTTTATGATCGTGTTTTAGGTCACCGAATACTGTAGACACTTTTTTCACCAAGAAACTCATAAGTAGAATTATATCTGAAAATAATAAAAATAATTATGAGGCACTTATTACAAGGAATATAATGAACAAATGGCTAGTTTAAAAAATATAAACAAATGTAAACAGTTACGATAACACATTAATAAGAATTTCATGAATCGTGTGTCTAATTAAATCATTACTTTTACAAATTAAATATAAAAGTTAATTTGGAAGCTTTGTTTACGAAGTAAAATAAATGGGTTTATAAACTTTTATCGTTATAAAAATTAAAGAATATTTAGTGTCTATATATGTATGAACATACATACACAGCCACTAACGAGAAAAATTGCACTACACACTAGAATGGCGAAATTTAACAATTGAAAACTCGACATTGTACTAAGTGTACTTTCCAAGAGAAGCTGTCTTAAACGTTTTGATACACTCTGGGACACTATTATGTTTTACTTCATGTCTTATAAAGAACATGGAGAAAGACTTGTTGATACTGAGGCGGACATATTTTATCAGGCAGATGTATTTCAGAAACTTAATTTGTTAAACAAAACCCTATAGGGCAAAAACAGTAACCTCGTAAACAGTAAGGAAGTCATTGCTTCTTTTCTTAACAAACTCGAAGTCTGTTGGCAATAATATAGGACGTCGGGAATTTTTACAATTTCCAAATCTAAAGATGATCGCAGAGGCCCTGAAGGACGATGTCTTTACCGTTTATGTAAAAAATCTCAAGCAGATACACAAGGATATGCAAGAAAAATTTAATGGCCTATTAAACTTCGGTATCCTGCGTTGGATTTTGAATCCATTCGAAGTACAACCCACACAAGTTGAGGCAGAAATTCAAGAGAGTTTGACTGATCTTCAGAATGATATAACTGCACGTCGTCAGTTCAGTCATTTTCAAAAGATTTTGAATCAAGAGTGATCCGCCGAATAAATTTCCAACACTGTGGGAAATTTTCAACAACATATTTGGTTGAGTGCCTTTCCTTCAACATATTTGGTTGAGTGCGGATTCAGCAAGGTAGTTTTCCTTGACAAAATCCAGGAACAGAATTGATATCGCGACAAGAGGTGACCTCTGGCTGTCATTGTCTAATTTGGAGCCAAATATCATGAAACTTGCAGAAAAGTACGAAGCTCAAGAATCCCATTAGGCCTGATCGATGTTTACTTTCATACAATCGTTTTTAAAGTTTTGTCCAGTATGTCGGAATGTTCAAGTTTTTTTTTGTATTAAAAAGTAACTTACTTTCTGTCGATCTGTTTATGTTGTATCCTTGTTTAACAGGGAGCCCTGGAACCTGAGAAGAGCTCCTAATGGGGCTGTGGCCAAAAAAACGGTTGAGAATGGGTGCTTTAGTGGCTTGTTACTCTGCAGTTGGTTTGTTTAGTACTCAACAGTGTGTGTAAAGTGCCCATAAAGTTTTATTTACAGGGCGTTTGAGATTTTAATTTGTATTGCACATCTGGCCTGTTCCTACTACGAATAATGCTGTATTTATGATAACACATGACAAAGGAACAGTATATGCAGTGGATTATTTTCTAAATTATTCGCACAATTCTTTTGTGCCTTGTATAGTACCATGATCTTTTACCACGTTTTCAAACAGGGATATAGCATTAGAAAAAGAAAGTTGTGTTATGTGCCTGATAGTACCTCCACCAAGGTAACAGGTCAAACATTGCAGTAAAATATTGAGACTAACACTTTTTAAACGTTAGACGATTTTAGCCGACAAGACAACTTAATCAGTGAATCGGTTGGGATATCTTTACAGTCATGCTTGAGATGTTTTAGTGGACATTTTAGTAAGCTCTCTTAAAATAAGTATTAAGAATCTTGTATGCAAAAACGGCTCGTTTGGGTTGGGTTGAGAAAATATTTTACATAGAAGAGCGAACAACGTTTCGACCTTCTTTGGTCATCGTCAGGTTCACAAAGAAAGAGGTAACTGACCGGAAGCTGACCACATGTTTGAAAGGGGTTTTGTAACTGTGTGTCGAAATGTAGAGGGCGGTATTAGAGGTAATAATACCTGACGATGACCAAAGAAGGTCGAAACGTTGTTCGCTCTTCTATGTAAAATATTTTCTCAACCCAAACGAGCCGTTTTTGCATATAAATTTCTCAACAAGTGGGTTTCTCGACATCACTGAGTATTAAGAATCCATTATTTATTTGTTCATAAGTCAAACAAAATTTGTCTTCACTAATACACGTATGGACTTCAACTAATAACTTTTTTCTTGTGTTTAAATTTGAAACCAGCGCAATATTACAAGGGAAATATATGCAGGTCTTGAATTACAGTAGCAAAATAATGTACCCTATTTTTATTCTTGAGTAAGAATAACGTAAAACCGGTTCATTGCTACACCTATATAAATCTCTAGCATGATGGCTTATAAAAATAAGACAATGGTAAACGTGATCTAATCATCCCACTCAGTACTTAAAACAAGCTACCATTATAAATATTTATACAATAACTTCCGAGAACCTTAGTTGCATTAAAAAAACCCATTAGAGTTATATATCAAGATCTACTTGCATCTGGTATAGCATAGTGGTTAGCGTGCTTGGACCGTGAATTCAAGGGTTCGTGACTCGTGAATTGCTTCTGCAAATATATCCTCTTCATTTTTGGAGGCCTGGCATGGCCAAGTGAGTTAAGGCATTCGACTTGTAATCTGAGGGTAACGGTTTCGAATCCCCGTCCCACTAAACATGCTCGCCCTTTCAGTCATGAGCGCGTTGTAATGTGACGGTCAGTCCCACTATTCGTTGGTAAAAGAGTAGCCCAAGAGTCGGTGATGATGACTAGCTGCCTTCCCTCTAGTCTTACACTGCTGAATTAGGGACGGCTAGCTCAAATAGCCCTTGAGTAGCTTTGCAAGAAATTTAGCAAACTAAATAAACAAAGCGGGTTTGGAAAGCATGAATGATAAAATCCACATTTTTTTTCTTAGAGAATTTCTTGAATTATAATGAAACTGATTAGTTAAGGAATGGCCTCCGTTTGTGTTTCATGCATACATTTTATTTTACTTCTATTGTAATAAAACCAACTTATGTCAACAGTTTTTAAAACTAGGATGTTTTATTACTCCACAACAGAAACTGAATAGTGCCTGAGAAACAAAATATAAATATAATTTACGTTACCCTAAAGGAACATTATAATAAGATAGCATGAAGTCCAGCACGGTATTTCCAGTTTTAGAAGTGGTATGTCTCGATCTCATGGTTGTCAAATAAAATGATCTGATGAGCTTAATTATTGCAGTCATAGTTCTTAAAACCTGAAGTCATGTTATGTCTGTTTTGCACTCACAGTTCACTAAGTTTGTTTCTGAATTTCGCGCAGAGCTACACAATGATTATTTAAGCTAGCCATCCCTAATTTAACAGTGTAAGACCAGATGGGAAATAGTTATTCATCACCGCCAACTGCTAACTCTTGAGCTATTCTTTAACTAACGATTAGTGGAATTGACCGTTACATTATAACGCCCACACAGCTGAAAGAGTGAGCATGTTTGGCATGATCGGGATTCAAACCGGTGACCCTGAGATTGCAAACTGAGCGCTCTAACAACCTGGCCATACCGGGCCAGTTCACCAACTATAGTGGTTAATTTTAATAGAGTATTTTCACTGACTTTAATTCTTTGTATAAAATGTCATGCTCTAGTTTCGAAACTCACAGAATCCAGATATTAATGTATTAGCTTACTTATCAGTTTTAACTATTCAAGGAAGACATAGGAACCTCCTCCTGGAGGTAACATATGGAGTTAAGACTCAAACGTCACCTTCCTCCCACACCATTCATAGGTCAAATAATGGTTTAGGTTATAAATTAGAAGTATTTTTTATGAACAATGTTTTTAGTTTTATTCATTAATATTTTTAAAAAATTAGAACATGTACGTACCGTACCAGTAATAAAAAACTAAAATGGAAATACGAAACTCGTTATGCACATAAGTTTTTATTCTAGATACCCTCCAAAACAAACCGAGATATAATTATTTGAATTCTATCTTTTCGGAGCCTATAATAACATGAACAATATTACTTTAACGTATTCTTTCGTTACATTCAACACTTTGAAAGATTCACCTATTTAGTCACAGGGAGAAAACCGTCTAAATACAAATGTTTCATAAGTCGATTATAATCTAATAGCGAAGAACTCCCTATTAAAATTCTACATCTAACTACTTTATTAAGTTACCAAAAGAACATTTGACCACGAGTTTGACTAAGTGAGTTTAATCACTTGAGTTACAAGGAAGTCGAAATGTCTGTCTGAACGGATTTTTTTATGGCCTTCTTTCAGACTGTTACTTTATTGTCTTCTTATAAGAACTTGGCATTATATGTTGATACTCACTACCTGAACGGCATTTTATGCGTTACTTTAATATAATGGCCAGGACGAGGGACCCCAAGACTTAGGTATACCCGATCCTAATTTAATAGTCCACCAGTGATACAGTGGTATGCCTACGGATGTATACAGCTAAAAACCGGGTTTTGATACCCGTGGTGGTCAGAGCACAGATAGCCGTTTGTGCAACTTTATGCGTAATACCAGCAACACCAATCATAATTTAATACTCTTGGCCAGTGGAAGAACAAAGAGTTAGAATCGTACATGGGCACTCTCAACCTAATATCAGGAACAGTCTGTCATTCAAATCTGAAAATGCAGAATGTGTTCCGCGGAATATCGTGGGCTCGAACCTTATACCTTCCAATCGGCAGCTTAGCAATTCAACCGTTAGACCTAGCCCAGTATTAATAGGAAAACTATCTGTTCAGTTTTTAAGAAAAATTAGGCTGTTCCAATACGGTGTAAGAAAAAAAATCTTATCAAAGGTCTTTTTTGTACATGTAATAATTCTATTTAAAGCCAACAAAATTTAACTTTTTCTAATATTAAAATTGTCCTTATTTCCATTAAACTGTGCAAATGTTTGCAAAAGAAATGTGTTTTCATATTTGTACCAAAAATACACAAACTGATATAAGGTATGATTCTGGGAAAGAAAAGCAACAAAAACGGGTTTGGTTCAGATAAAATTAAAAATTATTTTATTTTTTAATTGTTACATCTTTATTATACAGTGACAGACTTAACGTTATAAAGTAAAATGTCTTACCTATGACGAACCTAAATCAGCTAAACAGTAGTCAATGATCTGGGGTAAAAGCCCCATGAAGCACTAAGCTGTACACCACGGGTATCGAAACCCGATTTTAGCGTTGTAAATCCGCAGACGTTTCGCAGTGCCACGAGGGGGCAAGATAAAAGGACACCACTATGTAATAATGCTATAACTATATTTCACACACATTTTCCACAAACCTGTCAGTAATTTATATTCTGGACAGTTGATCTGAGAAAATAACTTCTTTAAAACAAAAACGTTTATTTTTGTGAGGAAATTTCATGAAAACAATGCCGTTTTCCGCCGTCAGTGGATTGAAAGAAATGTTTCGAATACAGGAACACGAACTGAGAAAAAAACGCATGAAGAAAAGAACGTGTTTCATTACATGGTAAGTTAGTTATCACCATTAGATTCCATCTAGGAACATAGGGCCGCAATCGCTTGCGGATTCTTCAACAAGTATTTAAGTGAGTAGGTTGTTAGCCCATTGCACCGAGCCGTCCATAATTTAGCAGTGTAAGACAGGAGGGAAGGCAACTAGTCATCACCACCCACCGCCAACTCTTGGGCTGCTCTTTTACCAACGAATAGTGGTATTGACCGTAACATTATAACGCCCCACAGCTGGGAGGGCGAGAATGTTTGGCGCGACGCGGGCGCGAACCCGCGACCCTCGGATTACGAGTCACACGCATTGCACGCCTTACGCGCTAGGCCATGCCAGGCCATGTTTCATTACATATTTGTTGTTAATTGGTTTGTAAACATTTTTTAATGTCGGTGTTACACACATGCATAATTTTATTTTATTATGTCAAATAAATTGCTTTGAATTGAATTGGATATCTCTCCTGTGACATTTCTTACATAAATGACAACTGTAAAGAAGCGATCATTTCGGTAGAGGTCTGTTCTTGCACTCACTTAAATGACCAGGAACAGTGACATCCAGCAAAAAATAATCCTCACAACTACTTAACGAACCCGAGCACTCTATTGTGCTGAATACAGTCATAACATCAAAAATCTAACTTGTATGCCAACAGTGAACCGAAGTCAGTATTCTTTGCTTAAAAACAAATGCAATGCAACTTCCCATACTGAAGTGGTACATGATATGACAAAACGTGGTTGTAAACGGCTCACTAGACAATCATATTACATATACGCTCTGATTCAAGAGACTGGGATCACTGCTCATTTGATATTTATTCATCACTATTTTCAGAACATTACCATTGAATTGTTTCGACGGGCATCTGATAGTACCTTATAATATATCAACTGTACTACATCTTCAACTGTACTACATCTCCTATGTCCGATGTGGTCGAAACATCCCACCCACTACCAAAGTCTCTGGATCAACTGAGAGCCGACATAGTAGTGGTCTGGGTACTACATATATTATCAAATTTTAAAAAAAAACAACAACACACTATTATGGTATAAACCAGATTAATCAATTAAATTGCCCTCATTATTACGTTTATTTAAGTCATTTATTAGTCAGTCCTTTAGGATAAGAATTAATAACCAAACATCATTTATCTAACTGGCCTGACATGCACACTCGATATGTAATTTTCGAATTACGGGTTGTAATCCTATCACCGAACATGCTCGCTCTTTCAGCTGTTTGTACGTTATAATGTTACGGTCAATTCCATTATTTGTTGGTTAAGAGTAGCCCAAGAGTTGGCAGTGGTTGTTGTTGACTAGCTGCCTTTCTTCTAGACTATCACTTCAAAATTAGGGATGGCACTCTCTGCCCTCAAGCAGCTTTGCGCGAAATTTGAGCAAAAATAATTTGCAACCGATTATTATTTTATATAAATTAACATTACTCATGTCTGTAATAAGTAGTACGCGATTATATAACTTTCTCTATACACTTTACTAATTGTGAACGATAGTCCATGAGAATGTTTTGCTTTTACGACATTTGAAATTTATTCTCGTGAGAGCCTGGCTGTCATCACTTAATACCTGTCTATTAGAAGTGGCTGCTTGTGGCATCACTTTACAGTAACTTCGCTTTCACATACGATAGTCCTATCGTATAACCCTAAGGGAACAGTGGAAGTACCTAATTTCCTGTAATTGTTACGTGGTTCCCAGTATAGCGTGGGAAGAGTGAATGAAAGTTTCTCAAATTAATTTTTTTTGTCTCCAGTTGAGAAGCGTCTAAAATAGGTATCGAACAGCAGGTTCACTGTTATTGTTAATAATGTTTCGAAAATCTTGTCTATTACGAACAAGTATTCATATTATTAGATTTGTTTTGTAACTGTCGGTTTGTTCTATTTGTAATGCATAAAAACAGAGACAAAGAAAAAGGCGTGTTTTTTTTCATATGGAGTTTTATTCGTCACTCTTTTCATACAGCTGCCACGTCAACAGTTGAGAAGATAATCAGGTCACTTCCAAGTTCTAGTCACGCTTGTGAAGAACCCACTAAGTGCTCAGTCACCGGAAAAGTCCTTGAGACTGCTTGGTTGTTTGTTTGTTCCTTTTAATTTTAAACCTACATAAACTTAAGAACATAACTGTAAAACTCTTCTTAAGACGCTGGGTGATATAAACGTTTAGAAAAATCACGTTTTGAGAAGGAAATTATAATTTATTTGTGGAAGTAACGCCTACTGTGGTGTATTTTGAAGGTTGACAACTGTTTAAAACTTGTAATGATTTGCTCTATTTTCTTAATTATACTCTTAAACTTTTTTCGTACAATCATATATTTATTTCCTGCACAATCCTTCGATAATAATTTATTTTCTATGTGCACGCGCACACCAATGATCCATGCTTGCTTTCTAACGAAGTAATCAAAATAATGTAAATTAAGTGTCCTATTTTTAAATTTAAATATGGCTGATCGGAGAAGATAACGTAGGAGGCGTTCTTGTTCTAACTGCCTCGATACGAATGTATGCTATAGAAAACCTTATAGAACAAACGTCACCAGCAGCATGTGCGTTGTACTCCCCCCCCCTTTCATTTAACATCTGGTTTGAAGGCTTGTACGTGTGTACTAGCCAAGCGTGTGGAACAAACAATGTTTCAGTGGCTCAGATAGGAAATGGTTTGGATCATCTGCTTTTCATTTAGTCTCGGCCGTGCCTAAAGTAACAGGTATGATAGAATTATTTTAGAAAAACCTGTATAAAGTGTGCTAAGTATCTTATATGTTGTACAGTAGTATTAACTTTACAGCGCTCTGTAAAGTATTTCTTGTCAGCTATTGTAGTATTGATGAATTATTTTGCTACGTACACACGCGAGAGGTGGTCAGGTCATGTGATTCTCACACTTAAAGAAGATTCTTTGAAATGCTCCATTTCCGTAAGTCATTGGTTAAGAGGCCCATTGTCATTGCTGACTGTAAGGCTTGTATTTTTATGTTTCATTTCTAGTTTGTTTAAAATATAGAGTTCAAACCAACTTGTGGCTGCCGTTTTTAACAGGAGTAATCTAGATTAAGAAACAGAAATGTGAATTTTATCATTTGTTTTTATTATAATGAGCATATCTGTACATTGCGTAAGTGTCGGCAGTGTTATGATACTTAGTCGTTAAAATACGGACATGTTCATGTAACGTTCGAGATACATATCCGTCAGGATCCATATATAGCATCATTTATGTAAAAGATTTATTTGTTTCTGTACTTTGGACTTAGCGCAAAGCTACACAAGGGCTATCTGTGCTAGTTGTCCCTAATTTAGCGGTGTAAGACTAGAAGGAAGGCAACTCTTTAGTTACTATTTTACTAACTAACTATGGGATTGAGCGCCACATTATAACACCCCCACAGTTAAAAGGAGGAGCATGCTTGGTGGGATAGAGATTCGAACCCGCGACTCTTACCTGGTGAGTCAAGCGCCCTGATCACCTGACCATGGCGGGCCTAAGGTAAAGGATTCGTGATATAAGAAACCCACTTGAAGTAGAAATGTATTCTCACGACGGCTTTCTCTTTGTTAACTTGAAGACTTAAGAAGGTTGAAATGTTCTTTTGTACTTTGTTTTAACTGAAGCGCTAATACCCATACTAACCGTCTTGAGAATACAAGGTAAAGGATTGTTCATTTGTTTTGATTTTCGTACAAAGCGAAACAAGGGCTATTTGCACTAACCGTTACTAATTTAGCAGTGTAAAGAAAAACTAATATGGAAATATTCTAGATATCCTTCAAAACAAATCGAGATCTAATCATTTGAATTCTATATTTTCGGTTATATTCGTATTTAGGTCAACTATACCTGTCGTATATTATTGAGTAAATATTACAGAGAAACCTGGTTATTACATATATTAACAATATTTTGGTATAATCTTTTATAAGATTATATATCATATTTACTGTTATATTCAGTTAATATTAACTAGTACTTAACAATTTATGGGTTACTTATGCTTCATATGTTTTAATTTCTCTTACCGTAAATAACTCGCCGTGCGCGTTAAGTTTGTGGGTGTGCTATAAAAGTGACGGTCACGTGACCCTGTGCGGTCATACAAGAGTATAAAGCGTCTGCTTTCTCTTGATTTCATCAGTTCACAATCTGATTGGCTACATCAGTAACGTAAGGATTTATACTCTTGTCATGTGTCAAAAGCCGTTGCTGATGAGCTGTATTTTATATCCGAGTTTTAGTGGGGTTTTTATTTATAATTAATTTATTATTTTTATGGCCGAGTTCTATAAATTATGTTCTGAAATTAGTGTTCTCGCTTCACTGAGAAGCATATGAAATACTTTTGCTATTTTTATAGAAGTAATTTAAAGGTTAAGTTAATATTTTAAACTACATTCAAACATAAAGTAGTATTTTATTTGCTGTTGAAAGTTTTATTAAAGGAAAACTTTTAAAACTTTAAAAAATTTTTGACAACTAATTGTACAAGTTTCTCGACTAATACATTTGTGAATATAAGACTATTAATAAAGGGGTTAAGTACTTAATATTAAAACGATTTTGAAGCTTTACCACATAGTAACAGCTCATTCCGTCACGTCCGGTTGTTATTGTTTCTGACGTAAGGTTCTCATGTCTCATGCACACCCTGCTCTCTTGATGGTCTCCATAGACCGTCTAGTGTACAAGGACTTCAATTTACCAGTGTCCGTTTTAACAACCTGATTATACGAAAATTCAAGGCACACAAGCGACTAAATTTGTATGCCTATGTAAAGAATAGCATAATTACACATTTTATTTTCCAGTTTCTTCAAACAGGAAATCTGGCTGGAAGACCCATTTTAGTGAACCCATACCTGTTGCCTCGTTTCCGTACAAAACCAGTATTTATATGTGACACAAAATGATCAAAATAATAGTCTGTCAGTAAGTACAGAGCTCTCTTCGGTACCTGTGTCTACTCTCTTGATCCATAACTCATTCATGGATGATCATGAACCTCTTTACAAATGTTTAACAACATGTTCTGCAAGTTACACTACTTCTGAAAATTTCTTCACACGTTGATCTATATCCCATAATTTTCTAATGCCATTGTTTTGGAATTATAAATCTCCAATTTGAACACACGTTGATGATCTGAGTGAATGAATATTTTACATCATCATATACCCGACGTTCGAAATCGTCATATTACCTACGTCACGCTAGACAATGTCAAAATGCAGTTTTGATACATACCGTTCAACCCCGACTTTATATTGGGTGTAGTTGTCACATGACTTACTGATTTGTATGTAGAAATTCGTTTTACTACAATGTACTAAACCATTTGTATGTTTATTGTGAATAAAGTGTCTGGATTCATAGATTTAAATAATTAAAATGTATTTAAAGGCAGTTCCCCGTGGTGGGCACAAGATATACTAAAGTGACTTTTCTCTAGTCTAGTCTAGTCTCTCTGGTGTTTGGGTATATTTGTGTATACCCAGGAGGGTCAGGTACACCCGACCTCTTCCTCCTTCCATGACTTTGTTGGAGTGGCCAGATTAATATATATTTCAATTTAAATACAGAATGGATGGAGTGATATCATAAATTTAGTCTGGTCCTTTTCAGGACAATGTGACTTTTCTCTGTAAAATCAAACAAACAATTTCAAACACGGAGTCTCTGCCGCTAAAATTTGTAATCTTCGATATACGTACACACAGCTGATACTTTGTGGAATCTTATGTTTGAAAAGTCGTAATACAAATATTTACCAGTACATACTTAAGTTTATCAAGGAAGTAGTTTGTAAGTTTTAATGCAATATTTACAATTTTTGGTAAACTAGAAATATTACCAGATTTTGATTTTTAGCTGAAGATTATTCATTTGAGAAACACAGTACATTACAAGGTCTTAATCATTGTGAAACATTATAAAAGTTATCACCAGGTGATCTGAAAGCTTACAGTAAACTTTGCAACATATTCTGAATAAAATTATAGGTTTCACCCATCACCATCAGATCTTAATAACTATCTTTTTTTTTTATCAAAAACAGCGCACAAATTACTTTTATTATGATTTGTTTTATAAATTTCAATTGCCAAGAGGCTAGTTTGGTTTGTTTTTAATTTCGCGCAAAGCTACACGAGGGCTATTTGCGCTAGCCATCCCTAATTTAGCAGTGTAAGACAGAGGGTCATCACAACCTACCGCCAACTCTTGGGCTAATCTTTTACCAACAAATAGTTAGTTCGAACCTGCGACCCTCGGATTACGAGTCGAGTGCTTTAACCATCTGGCTATGCCGGGCCTATTGCTAAGAGACAAGTAGTTTTTATCCTAAGAGCAAACTATGAAACGAAATGTGTCACAAAAGCACGGCACGGTTTCAGCAGTAGGTTTAGTTGAATGTTGAGGCCTGGCCTATATATATCTAACATAAATATAACAAAGACTGGTTCATGTCTCCTAACATAAGGTCTCTTATCACGTCTAGATTAACGTAAAGTTTGTACGAAACTTAGAAAAGATTAACGTTATTCTTTGGCTTGTGTTAATCACTTTAACGATATTTTTAGATTTGATAAATGACCAAAAATTTGCGTTCTATAATATTCAGGTAATTAACAATATTTATCAAAAAGTGGTCAGTCTCATGGTTAGTTTCATTTGGTCTAAGTTTTTTTTTGTTTTAAAGGGCTCTCATGCACATTGTACTCATAAAAGTATTAGTATGGATTCTATTAAGAATAGATGAATGAGCTCACAAAAAATGATGAATTTGTTAAAATATAATATAGTGAATGGTCACTGTATATGGATATTTTGTTTCAAATTATCTAGTTGTAATTTTAAAATCTTTTATGCAACATTAACGTTCACTTGATAATAGGGTCAAGAAGTGAGCAAGTAAGAAAAATGGTGAAAAATGTAATAAGGTTTCACCACTTTTTAGTTTATTTATATTAAAATAATGTATCGTAATGTTTAACCATTTGTTTAAAAGTTCTCCATTCCTCTAACACTTTATACCAAAACTCTACACTGTGATAATGACAAACAGGATGAAACTGAGAAAGTCATGGAAAGTTTATTGAGCTTACTAAAAGTGTTTTTAGGTTAGTGTTTTATTAATAAGACGAAATTCTTAACCGTAGATGGTATACTTCTATTCACGGTACCTATTGTGATGTGAATATTTTAATCGTTAGAGCTAATTGTTAACTCCTTATATTCCACGCTTGTTTTCTATAGCGTGTTCCTAAGAGTGCGGCCGGGCATGGTCAGGTGATTAAGGCACTCGACTCGTAATCTGAGGGTCACGGGTTCGAATCCTCGTCACACCAAACATGCTCGCCCTCTCAGCCGTGGGGGCGTTATAATATTACGGCCAATCCCACTATTCATTGGTAAAAGAGTAGTCCAAGAGTTAGCGATGGGTGGTAATGGCTAGCGCATGTAGCTTTGCGCAAACTAAGAATAAATATTAATAGTTGTATAACACTGTCTCAAAATCCAATGTATGAAATAATTTGTAAAATGAATTCTGATATTTGTAAAACAATTTGAAAATCATATGAACCAATTACTAGAACTTGTTCCACTTCACGTAACACATTGTGATTGAACAAAGTCCATCTGTGGACTTACTTTTTACTTCCATGGAGTGCGATATAAAACCTGCATATTTGACTTGTATATTTGTTGTTAGGTGTAAAGATACACAATGAACTATCTGTGATGTGCTTACCACGCGTATTGAAAACCAATATTTAGTGTTATAAGTCTTCAAACTTGTTGCTGAGCCACTGCATGGCTTAATTGAACAGAAATTATGCACTGTCGGTTTTATCTAATGAACTACGTGTATTTTTTATTAGGAAACTATTTATGAGGTTTTAAAGTGCATTTTGATGTCGCAAATTAATTTCCCAGGCTAAAAATGAAAACTTTCGAATTATATTTTCTTCTTAATTATTAGTAATATTTTTAATGCCGATAAATGCAGAATATTTTCACAATATTCTAATCTAAACCGTGTAGTATCTCAGGTGTTTGTCTTAGGAATCATGAAGGACAGATGCGAATCACTGTTAGATCAACCAGATGTTACAACACGTGGGAACAGTGACTGCAAACACAACGTGTACACGTGCAGTCTTTCTGTTGCTACATGGTAGCTCTGCAGACAAAAATTAGTTCGTTTTGATCCACTCTTTTTTATTTTATTTCAATCTAAACACTGCATAATCATGTTTCATATTCTGTAATATCGCGCATGTTTAAATAACTTTTTAAAATATATCATTGTAATTTGATACTATAAGATAATTTATTTAGTACGTCGAGCGTTGATATTGTTACGCAGTGTTATATCACTCTTTATTTTATAAAAGGTTTTACTGAGATGATTTATGAAAGATTTAATACCACTGATTATTTTTTGTAGTTGTGTTATAAACTTAACCAATAAAGTAACCATCTTTGTAATATTCTGATTTATGTAAACTTTAAAGACAAATATGATTAAAAACAAATAAAAAAAATAGCGTTTGTATAATCAAAAAACACCTATAGCAAATTCAAAAATCAAATTTGGATTATACAAGCTTGCATAAGCATCTCATAAAAACATGCCCTCAATCCTGAAAATGTTTCTGTGGGCACCATGCAAGTGTGTGCGTATTAAGAGTCCTGAGAATACCTCGAGTTTGTGGTTTGTCCTTCATGAGTTACTGTTTTGGTGTATAGTTACTGTACAGATTTTCAGGTTAACGTGGAAGGATTTCACGTTGTCGGCTTACTTTATCCAAATAAACTTAAAATTACTTTATCTCAACAGTTGCTTTCAATGGAATCAAAACTACCCCGAAGTACTTCACCTTTTATAAGACCTAAAAGAAGTGACATTTCTAAAACCCATGAATAAAAGTAAAATTGCTCTATTGCATCAAGTAAAAGCCGGGGGTTGTAGGGGTGATTTTGTCTCCTGTCTTCTTATTTTTCTAGTTTCTGTATAGAATGAGTGAATTTTTAAATACAATTGTTCGAACAATCTATCATATTTTGATCCAGTTTTTGTTTGTCAATATACAATAATTTTTCATTTTGAAGTTTAACTTTTTTACCACGCGTTTTGTGTGACCGTTTAAATTCTGTACTTGAAATATTTGTGAAAAAAGTGCTTTCATAAATAAAGAGGAACAATAAATAATGCAAGTCGTATGACATACATTTATTCCAATATGTTTTACATAAAGGGAAGGATGTCAGAATCTTACATTAATCACTGATGTTCGACCAAAACACTTGTTTTTTTAAGAGTTAGCATTTGCTTAAGAAATAATTAAAAATTGTTATAAAACGAGTTATGTTAAAAAATTATGTAACCTTGAACAAATCTGGTTGTTTTCGTCTGTGAAGGTGTACAATATTTTACAAGATATCCTACAAAAGCCAAAAGTATAAATATTGACTTGTATTCTACTCTGACTTACCAACCACTTGTAATTTATTAAAATGTTGGCTATGTTAGCTCTTCATTAGTCACATCATAGTGTTGCCTACTAATGGTTTTGTTATTAACGTATATTGTTGATTTCATTCTCACACAGAGAATACTGACATAAACATATTCCAAGGAAGGAAAGAGTTGCTACTCAACCTGAAGTAGACCTTGTATATTATCCAGGTGTAGTAACGTTAATAACAAGTTTTGACCCAGCTGTACTGGAATATCTATTTGAGGGAATATCGCTTGAGAAAATTCAATCTTCCTACCAGACAAAATTACCAAGTTTTCAGTCTGCTTGAATAGATTCATCAAAATGGAGAATAATTCACCTTTCTCTTTTATTTTCTTATATCACATTGTATTATTGTGGTAGGGCGTTTCCCGAACTGAGAATGAGAAGGTTTACGTTTTGCATCTGTTACCGCAAAAATGCACTTCACAATTTGAGGTCGAGGATGCGCTAAAAAGGTCTTGCACTGACGTCAAACGATCACGTGACATTTGATAACGATTTGTTTAACATTGGCAGTTTATTAACTTTTCATACAATGTTCAATAAAGACATTATGAAAATTGACCATATAAATTGGCAGTGATTATGTATAACTATCTTTATTCCTGTTATACATAATTCAACACAAACCAAGGCAATCATACAATTTTTTCAAATTTATTATTTTATTCATCTCTAACATAAATTAGATTTAGTCAGTTGTTTTTCACGGCGTGGTCGTTGACTCAGAATAAATTGCATAATTATCAGGGTCAACAAAGAATGTAAATAACTTTTTTACATTCTAGTCGTATATACACAAATATCTAACTTACTTTATTCAAATCCAGTAAACGTTATGTTGAGTCAGTCGTTTACCACGGTCGTTTACTCTGTATAAATCACTTAACACAAGAGCTACACGATATGAGTAACTTTCTTTATCTTAACCTTACATATTCCAATGAAAGCCCAAACATTTATTACACCATAGAGGTTTAAAATATCTATTACCTCTGACTTTCCTCAAATCCTTATTAGCCTCTCCGACGTTATAAACAGCCCTCCTGCAGCTTTGCGCGAGATTCAAAACAAACAAATCAAACCCTGTTAAGAACTGGTCAACATTGGTTTGTTCCCTATCAAGGCTGGCTGTTGGACAGACTTTCTTTAACAAGGTCACTTTCAAACACTATTGTGGGCTGAAACGGTAAAACTAGATCAGGTACACGAGTGGTCATATACGTATATAGTGACGCATGTTGTGCCATTGTTTTGTGGACATCTAGACGAAACTTGCCACGTACTAAAGTTGTAAGTTTGTATACCTTTCTGTAATGTATAGTAATTTTCAGTACGAAAACTATTTTTTCAGTATTTTAGTTATTATCACAATACCTAAATTTAATGTATAAAATTGACTTTTTTAAATGTATATTGACCAAATGTGATTAGGCTTGGTACGAGAAACTCAATAAGGTCTTTTGTAATCTGGTAAATTTGTCAAGCAGATCAAACTTTATTGGGTGTTCTTGGACTGAAAAGGGTCGCGAGTTCGAATTCCCGTCACACCAAACGTGCTCGCCCTTTCAGCTGTGGGGGCGTTATAACGTTACGATCAATCTCACTATTCGTTGGTAAAAGAGTACCCTAAGAGTTGGTGATTGGTGGTGATGACTAGCTCCCTTCCCTCTAGTCTTACACTGCTAAATTAGGAACAGCTAGCGCAGATAGTCCTCATGTGGCTTTGCGCGAAATCAAAACAAACCAAACTAAAAACACTACTAGCATCAAGCGTATCCAACTGATGACCTATGGTAGAATGGTCATAGAAGTTTTGTTTTTTTTACAGATTATCCGGTTCTTCAATTATTATAGTATAATTTTAGCAGCTTTCTTGGTAAAAGATATTACATAATTACGTATTCTAGCATTGTATGCCATTTCAGAGATGTGCAGAAAGAAAGGTATGTTGAAAACTAAATACATGCAAAGTTTCAAATCTATATCTTTCGTTAAAGGCTACGCTCACGTTTTTGACAGCATGTAAAGTTATATATATATATATGTTTGTGACGTTTAATATGGTGACGTTGAATTAAACAAACTATGACGTCGCTTACAAAACAAATAAATCTCACTATTAGGTCAAACAAAAGTAGCCCAAGAGTTTGTGGTGGGTGTAGTTAACTAGTTATCTTGTCCCTCGTCTATCAGTTGTTGTTTTTGTGTGTTTTTTAATTTCGCGAAAAGCTACACAAGAGCTATCTGCGCTAGCCGTCCCTAATTTGGCAGTGTAAGACTAGAGGAAAGACAGTTAGTCATCACCACCAGCCGCCAACTCTTGGGCTACTCTTTTACCAACTAATTGTGGGATTGACATTAACGTTATAACACCCCTACGGTTGAAAGGGCGGCCATGTTTGGTGTGGCGGGGATTGTCTATCAGTTCAAAACTGGAGGCTGCTAGTGAAGATAACAAAAGTGCAACAAAAGTAACAACATCATTCAAATTGCATTTTATATGACATGCAAATAAATATGTTAAACATGTCATTATGACGTCATGGTGATATGCCACTGAATTTTGTGTGCAAATATTTCATAAGAAGGTTTTTTTGTTACTCTTTATGATACCATAAACGCGTACAGTGATTCCCATAGAGCCTCACGGAACGTAATGTCTTACAAAAAGTACCGAATCTTAAAAACGTTTACAGCATGAGGGGAGATTATTTTTATTAGAACCATTTAGTTTACGTTTAGCTTACTATAATTGTTTAATCCCCTATGATTAGTAACTCTAAGTTTCCGAAACAAATCTTCTTAGTTTCATTACAATAAAATTGTTTATATTACTGAAATTCTAAATAATCTCACTGATAAGCCAGAAGTACCAGTTTTGATAGGCTTAACTTAATTCACGTTTGGATCCGGTATTCAGTGTATCTTATTCGAAACAAGCTATCCATTTCGATCTTTTTTTACATCGAATCACGTGATCTATTTACCTTTCACATAATCATTAATTTTCTCTGCTCCCCTAAAAAGAAAGAGTTGATTTAATTTAATAGGTCAAAATTTGTTATGGTAACTAATATACATACATTACAACTTTTTACTGATATTTCAAGTTTGTTGGAGGTTTAGTAAATAGGTACTTCGAAAAACTTGGATGAAAATGATTCTGCTATACAGCGTTGTTTTTTTTATTATTAAAATGAAACTGCTTCACTCCCTTTTTCTCTGCGAACTTTCACCCCGCTGAAAACCGGCTTTCGATACCCGTGGGAGGCATAGTACAGATAGCCCATTGTGTAGTTTTGTGCTTAATTCTGAACAAACAAAAATTTTTATCTAAACTAGTTCAACAGTGAATATTATTGAGGAAATCTTTCCGCCATTACGAGATTTCTTCAATGTGTTACAATACACAAAGCGTCGGCTCAAAATTAAATAAATGACCATGGGTCAAGGCAATCTGATGGTCGCGGGTTCCAATTGCCGTCACACCAAACATGCTCGTCCTATCAGCAGTGAGGACGATATAATGTGACGATTAATCCAATTATTCGTTGGTAAAAGAGTAGTCCAAAAGTTGGCGATAAGGTGGTGATGAATAGCGGCCTTCCCTGTAGTCTTACACTGCTCAATTACGGACGGCTAGAGCAGATAGCCCTCGTATAGCTTTGCGCGAAATTCAAACGAAACCACATTATCTCAGATTGTCAATTTTTATTTTTGGAAATAATATTTGTAGATACGTATCTACATTGTTACAACACATTTGTTGAAGACAAATGTCGCTCAGAGTGAAAAATTCCTTGAGCAGTTAAACATACATTTAAGAACTCGAGTTTCTGGAGTGAAGAGAAATAAAAAAAAAAAAAACATCTACTGTACAGAAAATATCGACTCGCTTGAAAGAAGAAATAGATTGAGTGGTTAAGTGACGAAACTTGCAAGTGATAACACAGTAAGTATAAGGTTCCACGTGTTATTTAATAACCTTGTGAAGTCGCCTGCACTTATATTTCTATTTTCTGACATAAACGTTGCGTAAAATTTAACAGATGATGTATTTTGTCTTGTTTTGTTTCAGAGAGAATTTTGTACCGGCTTGTCGTGTGTGATAAGTCCACTTAGTGATGTCACGGTTCAGTTCTCACACCAAGCTGAATGTGATGAAAGTTATGGCAAATTACGTCATACTCAAGCAACATGCAATTTCAGAATCCCTGTACCCATGTTATAACTTATCGCAACGTAATAATTAATACATGTTGTATTTTTGTATGTTTATCAAGTTCTTAGATGTATTTAAAACAGATTTTTATGATGGGTGTAAATAGATGTTGATATTATTATTGAACTGATGATAAAGAGGTTACACAATTGGTGTTCAATCCAGTTATTGTTGACATTTACGTACAAACCGTGTCGCAAAGCTCGTGCATTCTTACTATTTAAGAAAAGCGCTAAGCAGGGCAATTGATTTACTTGCACAACGGCTAAGTTCAAACCTAACTTCGTACGATAAACTTGCAATTAAAATGATGTCATTTTTAATGGGTGCACTTGAACAGTGGTTCAGTCCACAAGTTTGTAGCTTGGTTATGACGTAATGCGCGTCGAATCCGACCAGAAATGGGTAGGAATTCCGAAATTTGATATTGGGTATGTATACTTTAAACAGCCGGGGGCATTAGAAGCAAGAAAGTTTTTAAAGAATCTATTTTCTAAAACCTGAATTTTGAGGAAGTGATACATAAACTATACATTTATGTACCTACACAATGATGCATTTAGGTAGGGGCGAGAGGGGGCTTAACCCCAGGGCCCATTGATAATTTTATTTTATGTAAAATTAGATGAGATGTAGGGTCTACACAACCTTAAATCCGCCAATGTACCTATAATAACTAACATTTGGTATTTTTCAAACTGAACCGTGCCTCACACGAAGTTAAGCCTAATTATTTGTTTATTTTAAAGCAAAGCCACATTGTGCAATTCACAGACTGACGCGCTGAACAAAATTCTCCTCGTGAGTCAAGATTTACCTATGATTGTTATTCACAACTGGCAACACGCACGTGGAAATAACTAAAAAGCAACAGATATCAACAAGTTGTATTCTCTGAGTTTACCAGAACTCAATGTAGCTGTACGACTTTTGTTATGTGTGGAGTTAAAAAAGCAGAATTTAGTCCAATCCTTTTGTATTATTCAATATTTAAGAATAAATGATCTAAGATACGCAAAGAATGTTTTCTGCATTTTTGAAACTTCCTTTTTCATGCGCGTTTATTGAAATTTGCACGTGGGAAAAATGCGTCTCAACAAGCACTGTTTTTGTACTACATGTTGCCCATGTGGTTATGGAAACGTGTTGCATATAAACAGTCTAAGGTAAGAGCGACACAAAAAATGTCTTCTAATCAAAGTTTAATTTGCCCATTTCCGAAAAAAGAATCATTAATTAATTTTGTCAGTGTATTACAAAGATTCATGATATATATTGATTTCACCAGGCCTACACCAAACATACTTTAGGACAAATGTAACCAACCGTATCTAAGTTGCATCCTATGCAATACATATGGTAAATGAAGATGGCAGAGACCCTACGGTTCATGCTTATATGTCTTTAGTTTAAAACCTCTGATCATAGGGAGGATGACCAGTCAGCAGGACTCACCGCCTACGTGGCTATTATTAACCGAATACCTAAATTTTGTATTCCTATAACGTGTTCAGCTCGCAGTCTCGAAAGTTGAACTTTGTGATATGCAGTTTGACACGTTAACCACTCAGCCACGCCCAACAGACTCAATATATAAAACTACTTATATATTATAAGGGTTGAAATGCTACAAACCATTTTCTTTTATTCGTGCACTTTCTAAGCCGTACAATTTTGTTTTAAATTGTAAAAATCTCAACGTTCATATAATATGAAACAGTATATCTTATGTTCGCACGTTTTAACAATATTAGAATGTAACAAAAATCCAGGATTTTTCAGCTTGAAAAAACAACAACAAAGAAACGGGAGCTTCACATTAACAATAGTTTAAAATAGGTCAATCTAACCACACACTATCTATACTGGGCACACTAAATTTGGTTTTTCTAGCAATTAACAAACACTTCAGTGAAAGCCTTTTTCGAGACAAATAAGGTAACCACAGTAAGTTACATCATTATTATTTAAGTGATAAAAAGGTTTGCAAAAATAACAAGCTAGTCAACCTTTGTCACGTGACTGGGTGTGAAAAGAGATAGATATACAACTGACAATGTCTCAGCACCCACAGTTTTCTGGCCCGAAGAAAACAGTGAGGGTGGTGTTCTTAATGTAATTTATTACTTACAGGTTCGACAGGTTCTCTTTGGAGTTGGTTAATTGTCCTGCCCTGCCCCTTACCCTGTCCCCTCAGGGTTTGCATCACGCTGATCAGCATTATATGCGTGTGTGTGTGTGTGTGTGTCTATAAATAAATAAATATATATATATATATATATACTGCATTCGCGAGATGAATAAATATCATATAATAAAGTTCAGTGTCTGTGTATCACGTAACTCCTAAATTGCTGGTCGCACAGACTTTTAAATGGTACCAAACGAGTCGTCTCGGTACCAAGATTTGCACAAAGGTAAACATTTTCATCCAACCCCCATATAAATTCTGAGTACTTCATGAAAATACACCACAGGAATTTCCCAAAAGCAAATCCCAAATTTGGCATTGATTTACATTACGGTACTTAAACGAGTAAGCCTATTCTAACTAGCATTCGTAACTTGGTTAAATAAATTAAATTTACATTATACTGGTCCTGTAAATGTGGATAGTAGGCCCACGGGATCACTAGTATAAACTATAAAATCTTGTATAGATTACTCTATTGTTCTCGAGAGATGAACAATTTTACATATAAAATGATTTTTGTTTTTTAATTTCGCACAAGGCTACTCGAGGGCTATCTGTGCTAGCCGTCCCTAATTTAGCAGTGTAAGACTAGAGGGAAGGCAGCTAGTCATCACTACCCACCGCCAACTCTTGGGCTACTCTTTTACCAACGAATAGTGGGATTGACCGTCACAGCATAACGTCCCCACGGCTGAAAGGGCGAGCATGTTTGGTGCGACCGGGATTCAAACCCGCGACTCTCAGATTACGAGTCGAACGCCTCAGCCCACCTGGCCATGTCGGACCCCATATAAAATGATAAAAACCTAACGCTTCCAACAGAAGGATTTGTCTTCCTCAGGTCTAAGATGATGTTATAAACCAAGGATTTTTTTTTTTACTCTTTCGTTTCTTAATCCCGTTGAAATAAATATTTTCGTATAATTGTTTCATTAAGTACATGGTACTGGAAACCAGTGGAAAAAAACAACAACATACAAACTCATTGTAATTAATCTAAATCTGTAAGTAGTATATTACAGTTACAGCTTTTAGAATAAATAAGATTTGTTTTTTAGAACATTTCAATCATTGGTGCTATCATTCTCAAGCACACGTGATAGATCACACCAATGAACGAAACGTTATACCTGTTCTGAAAACAAACCTTGTTGTAAGGGCTGTAGCTGTAATATAATGTGATCAAACAGAAAGTGAACGTTAAAAACCATTTAATCTGAAAATATTTTAGCTGGATTTGAAACGTGGTCGTTATTCCTGGTATCTTGTTTGTTCACGTAAAGTATAGAACGTATAAACCGGTTTTTAATCATGAGTTTACTGTAATAATTTACGTACAGAATAGGAACGGATATACTGATATCATTGATTACAGAAAAGCTTGAAATCAAACATGAATATTAACCATTTACTGTAAATAATTAAAATAAGCAACTGACAACATTACTTAAGTCAGTCGGGATTAATTCATTCTAACCATTTATTGTAAATATTGTAAACATCTATTGATGTTATTGATCATAAAACATATTTTGGTTGTTTGTAATTAAGCACAAAGCTACATACTGGGGTATATGTACTCTGTCCACTAAGGATGTCGAAACGTAGTTTATAGGGTTGCAAGTCCGCAGACATGCCGCTGTGCCACTTGGAGCTATAAAACAATGTAATCTACTGCGACGTAATTTTAAAACATAATTGTATTTCGCGACTATGTATTGTTACTTACGATGTAACATACTGGTGTATTTCCTGATTATGTGATATAAGTTGGTGATTAGTTGATGGTGTGAAAGAGTATAATGTTTTTTTAGGTACATTCGTGTATTTCGCGATTATGTATTGTGACGTACGACGTAGTTTTTATTTAATATAATGATATATTTCGCGACCATGTGATATAAGTTAGTGATTTGTTAATAAGGTGTGATAGAGGATATCATTTTTTTTAGATATAATAGTGTATTTCGCGGCTGTGTGATATAATTTAGTATTTTTCTGATGGTGTGATAAAGAGCATTATTTCACTTGTTTTAATCAGTAAAACTATGGTTTCCTTTACATTTTTTTATTTTCTAACAGACTGAACAACATAAAAGACAGAAATGGATGATTTTTTGGCTGACAACAAGACGCTGATGAAACACCAGTCTTTAAATGCCAGTCATGTAATATTTTCTTTACGAAGACGGCTACGAGAGCAGGAACAACTCGTAATCAATCTTCGTAGTGAAAGAGATCGTGTTATAAGAGAAATACTTTCCAGTTTACTCTTTATAGAAGGCAAACTCAGAAAAGAACAAAAAGAGATCGTTTCTATATTGAAAGAAAAAGATCGCATTATACAAAGAACACAAAATGAACTGGAGTATTGGAGGACACGTTTTATAGATCTTGAGAATCGAGACAGGCGGGAAATATCTGCTAGTACAGTATTTGGAGATCAAGTGTCGCAGGACATTCAAAACAGCCTGGCGCAGAGTGTAAACGACAAGCCGAATCTCCTTAAAAAATCAGGTCCTAATAGTTCTTGTGATAAAAATGAGCTGCGTGTAAACGAACTTTCAACCTTTGACACCATGGAAAGCACTACAAGTGACACGGGGGAAGTTGAGCAAGAAATGGGTGCTACAGAAATGAGTCTTGCTCAGAGTAACGAATTTCTTGAACAGAATATTGAGGGTGAAAGAGACGGTCTCTCTGACGCCGAATCCGTTGTAGATTATTACTTAGATGGACAGCCAAAAGAATTAGATAATTTTGAAAACGATCAGGCTAAAAGTAAGCTTTTTCGAAGGAGATACCTGTTACATGGTAGTTACGAAAGACTGACAGATATTGGACACGTGGGAGAAAAGATTATAACCAACCAGTTTAAAAAAATCTTAGGCAATCATCGATCAGTAGTAAGACCAAGGGACATAAAATACAAGAAAGTTTCTAGATCTCGTACACAGGCTTTTGAAGAATTAAAGAGTAAATTACGACACATCAGTGATCCACTCTTGTAGAATTTTATTGTAATAATGTATTGAGTTTTGGTGGAGGTATGATTATTGTTTATTTTTTATCTAGTCTATAAAATAAGTTTATTACGTACAACTGTACTTTTTAGATCAACTGTGTTCCTATTAGAACAGTCAACTGAACACGTAGATTAATATATATATATTTATATATATTATGTATACGGAATTTGCCATATTTTTTTCCATTTTTGTTGACATAGTATATTAAAAATGAAAGTATTTCATGAGTCTTGACACCTTGATATTTATTTACAATATTGTATATGATAATACAAATAATTTATATCAAGCTGTTTACTGAAGGAGTTATTTGTTTATGTAACCATCAGCTCTGAATGCTTAAAAATATTCTGAACTTTGTAGTTACTAGAATTTTAATTTTTACATTTTGATTCTTTATTAAGCAAAAAAATGATGAATATAAGTTTTATTGTTCCCAAATTACATTTGAAAGAATGACGGATAATTTATTATTAAATAATAAACAGTTAAGTGAAATTGGAAACAAGCTTTAGTTCCACAGTAAAAATAATACTATATAATCAATTGTTAGCAATGTTGTGTTTCTTAATTGAAGACAACTGGGCTTTATAGTTGGGTTTAAAATGACGTATTTTATTGTTTCAGACTGACTTTTACCGACAGATGACACTACTTAAGAATTACAGTAAGAAAAAACGTTCGTTTTGGATCAACAATGGCATATTTCACCCAATTCACTATAGGTAAAAGAGGAAGAGAATTCATAACAAACTGTTACACTTACTGAAACCATCAAAATAAATCTAAAAATACATTGTCCTATTTCCCTCATAGTGCAGGGATTTTTGTTCGTGGCCAACTAATCCTGAGATTTTGTATAATATTGCGCATAGCCTGTTAATTGAGCAGTGTAAGACCAGAGAGAAGGCAGCTGGTCATCACCACCCACCGCCAACTCTTGGGCTACTCTTTTACCAACGAATAGTGGGATTGACTGTCATATTATAACGCCCCCACGGCTGAAAGGGCGAGCATGTTTGGTGTGACGGGGATTCGAACCTGCGATCTTCATATTACGAGTCGTGTACCTTAACCACCTAGCGGGTATTTCTAAATATATATTAAACTGAAACAAACGTAGGTAGAAAGATATAATCGTAAATCCGTTACACGGTAATACCAACCTGTTTACAACTAATATATTTCAAATGAGTACAATAATTGACTTAGTTTGTTCGCTACAATATACTTTAGAATAAAGGGCATATCATATATCTTCCTGTTGACAACTACAAAAATACGGAAGTAATAGGTGTGGATGTCAATATACGTTTTACTACGTAACTGTATCGTTTTATGAAGCCTTTTAAATACTTACGTTAGGGATGTTGTAATTCAATATCGTCGTTGCTATGGTTTGTAGTTTAGGTGTTCGTATAGGTTATTAATCATTACAACGATGGAAACATTTTATTTAATACGGAGTCCCTAAAGATATTCGAAATGTAATTAATTTAATACTGATGACTGTAACCTAAAGAACTATTATGTTGTGACTTTGTAATTATTCAAGCAAGGGTTATCATCAGGTTGAAAAGAGTGTTGTATCGAAACTTTGATTATTGGTCGAATCCTTTGCTAAACATTATACAGGTAAAACGATGGGAAGTGTAACTGATTTGAACAATATTAATAAAGTAGCTGATATAAAATACAAATATCATATTTGGAAGCAGTAGTATTGCTGTTGAGGTAAGTTCGAAGGAGAAGATACAGAACAAATGTGGAATTAGGATAAAATAGAATACTTACCTACATTTTCAGCAAAACTCAAAGCACTGTTTCGCCTCCATTTATATTTTGATTATAATTTAAAGCTTTTTATCTAATAGACGTCACATGTGAGAAATTATAGGTTAGAAAGTTACCTTCAATCTGCAGTATAAATCAGGAGTTTGATTTACTTTGGTGGACACAGCAAATAACCCGATGTGGCTTTGCTATAAGAAAAACACACACACACACACACACACACACACACACGCAGTCTGCAGTAATTTTTAAAATCTCAACTTTTATTCAAAACAGGCCCGGCATGGCCAAGCGTGTTAAGGCGTTCGACTCGTAATCTGAGGGTCGCGGGTTCGCATCCCCGTCGCGCCAAACATGCTTGCCCTTTCAGCCGTGGGGGCGTTAAAATGTTACGGTCAATCCCACTATTCGTTGGTAAAAGAGTGGCCCAAGATTTGACGGTGGGTGGTGATGACTAGTTATCTTCCCTCTAGTCTTATACTGCTAAATTAGGATCGGCTAGGGCTAGCGCAAATAAATCCCGTGTAGCTTTTAGCGAAATTAAACAAACATACATACTAAGGCATTTTTGATTAAATATCATGACCTTTAGCCACTACACACCAACAAATCATATCAAATAAGAAAGTAACACTTGATAGTAACCCACATTAGCTTTAGAATCGCAACCCTATTCTTCGAACAGATATTTACTCTAAAGAACCAACCAGATTAGTTAAAATATATGGTGGTTTCCTCTCTGAAACATTGCTGTTTCCGTCATATTAACGCAATGAAATTCAGATTAATAGTTTTTTTCTTGTCATTACCCCTATTCAATCAGTACAACCGTATCAACCACGCTTAACGCTCTTTAATTAGGATAATTTCATAATATTTAGTAAAATTTTGCTGAAAAGTTGTTAATGAATAATAGCCGTCCGACAGTTTGATTCAACACCCCCACAATGGCACAGCGGTATGTCTGTGGACTTACAATGCTAAAATCCGGCTTTCGATACCCGTAGTGGACGGAGCAGTCATAGCCCTTTGTGTATATTTATGCTTAAGTATAAAAAACGAATATTTTGAAAACTTGAGCTAGATATTGCTGATCTAGTTTGCTTTGCTTAACTAATACTTATGTGTCTGTAAGTTCTTTCACCTAAAATTTTCCTACTCGAATTCAGCCGACTTTAAACGGAATGAGAAAAATTCTAAAAGCAGATAAAGGAAACGCTATAGTCATAATGAACACGAATGAATACATCCTAAAAATGAATAACATCCTATCAGACACGAACAAATTTAAACCAATACACACAAATCCAACAAAGACACACGAAACGCACTTAAACAAAATACTACTGAAAATGAAAAAAGCCAACACAATTTCAAAAACACTTTATTCCTACTTACGCAAGACCGACTCACGCACACCACAAATATACGGCATCCCCAAACCTTATAAATCAGATTGTCCACTACGACCAATAATGTCCACATATGAATCGTTTAATTACAATCTTGGTAAATACATAGCATAGGTATTCTCCAAATATGTAACATTAGCCAGCTCATTCATCAAAGACACTTTTAATTTCAAAAATAAACTCTGTTTTACTTTGCCTCTTTAGCGAGGCTGTAGTAAAAGTGCAAGACCAAAGGCATACACAAAAATATTATTGAAACTAGAGTGTTTGTTTTTTGTAATTTTGCACGCGTGGTTTATATTTACATTAAATTTCACATGTAAGTGACTGTAGATTATAAAGATCTATCATTACACCACATTTGAAAATAATCCATCAAAGTCTAATAGATTTTTCTGTCAAGTAAAATTTCTGTACTTCTGGTGCGGCCAAAATAAAATAGGAAGAAACTCATTCAAAAGTGGAGACGTTATACTTCGGGCATTTCTCAATAGATTGTCTTCGGATTTGGTATGTGAGGTAAGAGTCCAGTATAGCCATCTGCTGAAAATATGTGGTAGTTTGAATTAGCATTGTCAGAGTTGCAGAAGGTGAAAAAAATCGATAAAAACCACTCCTTTTAGTAACCCACACTACGTCCTGCAGATTGTACGCTTTAACAGTGCAGTGGTAATAACAAGTTTCACTAATAAATAATACTAAGTATTTCTGTTTACTCCACGTGATGAGAGTATGGAGTTTAGTTTCATAATTATTTGTTCTGATTTACAATGGGTTATAACCGGCTTAGAAATGTCGCATTTATATTTGGTTTCTCTTCAGTATATTATTATTTACTTTTGTCAACAAAACCATTCATAATTGTTATGGTGTATACGCATTTAAGAAGTCGGCGAAGAATGATTATATTTATATTTGTTTCTCGTTAGGGTAGCGGTAAGACTACAGACTTACAACACTAAAATCTTGGGCTCAAATCCCCGCATTGGATAAGACAGGTAACTTGATGTGGCTTTGCTCTAAAACCAGCAACAACTTGCACTTCACAAATTATACTTGTCACAAGACATTACTCTTAGGCCTACTACCTTTGTGTGTGTGTTTTTCTTATAGCAAAGTCACATTGGGCTATTTGCTGAGTCCACCGAGAGGAATAGAACCCCCGATTTTAGCGTTGTAAATCCGTAGACTTACCGCTGTACTAGCGGGGGCCTACTACACTTTTACAAGATAAGTTATTAATCTAGTCCCTTAGAACGTATAATAATGTCCCCCGCTGGTACAGCGGAAAGTCTACAGATTTACAACGCTAAAATCATGGATTAGATTCCCCGCGGTCGACTCAGTAGATAGCCGATGTGGTTTTGCTATAGGAAAACACACACACACACACACACACACGTATAATAATATTCCAACTACATTATATCTGTCATATGCGTAGCCGAGGACGCGTTTCGCTAAACCCGGAGCAACTCAGGCCAGCTGGGATACAACAACAACTTATATAGTGTGTACGTGTTTTTTGTTGTTCATGTTTTTACAAGATGGCGAAAAATAATCGCAATTATACACTCTTCAAATTCTTGAAAATACCTAAAGGATAAGATTAATAATGTAGTGCTTAAAAACGTAATAAAACTAACAGTAATGCATTATAATTAAAATTGACTTTCGTTTTGTACATATTTATACACACTTTAGCATCTTCAGCAAGAAGTTGTGAATCTTTATTTTTAAACGTAGCATCAAAAAAAATCATGCAGCTTTTATAGAGAATATCTTGAATCGTTGTTTGTTTGATTGTTTGTTTGAATTTCGCACAAAGCTACTCGAGGGCTATCTATGCTAGCCGTCCCTAATTTAGCAATGTAAGACTAGAGGGAAGGCAGCTAGTCATCACCACCCACCGCCAACTCTTGGGCTACTCTTTTACCAACGAATAGTGGGATTGACCGTCACATTATAACGCCCCCACGGCTGAAAGGGCGACCATATTTAGCGCGACGGGGATGCGAACCCGCGACCCTCAGATTACGAGCCTTAACAAGTTTGGCCATGCCGGGCCATTGTTTGTTTGAATTTCGCGCAAAGCTACTCAAGGGCTATCTGCGCTAGCCGTCCCTAAGTTAGCAGTGTAAGACTAGAGGGAAGGCAGCTAGTCATCACCACCCACCGCCAATTCTTGGGCTACGAATAGTAGGATTGACCGTCACGTTATAACGTCCCTACGGCTGAAAGGGCGAGCATGTTTGGTGCGACATGAATTCGAACCCGCGACCCTCGGAATGCGAGTGGAACGCCTTAACCCACCTGGCCATGCCGGCCCTGAAACATTGAAATGAAGTAGTAAAGACATGAACCACGTGAAACAGTTAATCACTGCAAGGTTGGTGGTTCTTATATAATTGGTCTTACTGTTTTGTTATAGTAGACGATAATTCGGACTGTATATTAACTCTTTTGAAAGATAAGAAGAAACCCTTTATTTCTCTTAAATTCTTCACTCTCAACATTTAAACGGAAACATGCAAAAATAAGAAACATACGTGATAAGATTAACTGTAAAGTTAAACTAGTTCGCTGTAAAAATGCTTAAAATATGAGCATAAACAATGAGACCAAGCCCTCCAGTCTTCAGACTTACAACGATAGAATCCGGATATCGATCCCATTGTGGGCACATAGCACAGATAACCCATTGTGTAGCTTTGTGCTCAATTTTAAACAAACAAACAAAAAACAAACAAACAAAAGTAAGGTCAGGCATATTACAAGTGACACATGAAGTTAAGCATAGAACATACGCTACAGAAACGCGTTTTGCTCAGAGTAACGAATTTTTTTAAAGAGAATATTGACGGTAAAACAGACAGTCTCTCTGACACTGAATCTATTTTAAATTATTACTTGGATGAACATTAGATAATTTTGAAAAGGATCAGGCTAAAAGTAAGCTTTCTCGAAGGATATACTTGTTACATGGCAGTTACGAAAGACTGACAGATATTGGATGAAGATATCAGTGATATCAGCGCCATCTAGTAAAGTATAAAAATTTTTTTATATACATTACGCCGTGACCATCAACAAGCTTTGCGGAACTGGTAAGTTTTTTTCGAAAAACTTAAATATGTTATCGGTGCAGTTTATAGAATTATTTGAAATTTCACTAAAGTTTATCAAATAAATGTTTTGATCCGTCCTTCTTTAGAAATTGGCTACTAGTATCGCCAATCGTGTAGCGCTCTAACCAATGTAAAAAAACACAACACAAACAAACAGCAAATTTTAGTTCACTCATATTCAGAGATTGACTCTCAGTGTCACCACTGGTGAAACTATAGGTAGGCCCGCAATGGCCAAGTAGTTAAAGTACTCGACTCGTAATCTGACGGTTGCGGATTTGAATCCCTGCCACACAAAACATGCTTGTCCTTTCAGCCGTAGGGGTGTTATAATGTAACAGTCAATCCCACTATTTGTTGGTAAACGAGTAGCTCAAGAGTTGGCTGTGTGTGGTGATGGCTTCCCTCTAGTCTTACGTTGCTAAATGAAAGACAACTAGCGCAGATAGCCCTCGTGTAACTTTGTGCGAAATTCAAAAAACAAACAAACTTCTGTCCCCTGGTAGGTCTTCGGATATACAACGCTAAAATCAGGGGTTCGATTCTCGTCGATGAACGTAGCATATAGTCCAATGTTGCTTTGCTATAAGAAACACACAAACACACATGCTGACTTCTTGATACGTGTTGAGCCTGGTATGGCCAAGTGGTTAGGGCGCTTGACTCGTAATCTAGGCGTCACGGTTTCGAATCCCCGTCACACCAAACCTACCCACCCTTAGCATGACTCGAATTACGAGTCGAGTGCCTTAACCACCTGAAGGGACAGAAGTAAGTAATAAGATGATATGAACTAAGAATATTTGAAAAGCCAAAGCAAAACAAGAGGGAATCCTCATTAGCCGCGGCACTTGCAATTATTTTAGGTGGCATTAGAATAAATTAGTGCACGTGTGTGTTTTTCTTATAGCAAAGGCACATCGGGCTATCTGCTGAGCCCACCGAGGAGAATCGAACCCCTGATTTCAGCATTGTAAATCCGTAGACATACCGCTGTAGTAACGGGGGGCAAATAAATTAGTGCATAAAACCTTTGTTTCCTTTTTATTAGTAATATTGTTGTGCGCCAGCAATACCAAGCGAGGGGCATGCATATACCCGATTCGATTTTATCACTCATCTGGATCTCTACCAGCCTACCCTCAAATTTAAATTCTTTTAGGCAGGATTAGAATAAACTAATATACGAAATTTCAGACGTTGACAAATAATCAGTAGGAAGGGTTTGACTAGCGGAGTCCAGAATTGTAATTAGATTTTAAATCGGCTAAGAGATGAAGGAGCTTTGAGCTAAAGGTTTGTACTTGAATAACTCGGAACCATTATATGAGCCTCTATGCCGCGGCTAAAAAAAACAACAACACAGGTATATAAAAGAAATCCACTTGTACGTGATAGTTGACATTACAGGTTGTGATGCTAATTGTATACAGATTCATGGGATATATTAATTATTTGATATTTCTAGAGTTTCGATCAGTATTTGTATGAATAAAAACGTATTAGTTCATCATTAAATAATTTCCTGTCGTTTACTGAAACTCTTATTTCGCATTGTTTAGATCAGCTTGTTCACGAACCAGTATACTTTACCCACTAGAAATGTTTTCACTCAATGTCAGACAACTTAGCGATTAAAGAGTAGATACAAGAAAACGTTGTTTGGAATATCAAAAAGCACTCCGTACAGAAATCAGAAATATTAAATATATTTCATAAAATGTGTTTTACGTGGATTTGGTTTCTACCTCGTATAGAAGTATAGTTATTTTTTAACATTTAGTTCCGTATAATACGTATTTCTATACATGAAAAAAGAACACCGTAAGTAACCACGTAGGAATATAAAAACATTAGTTTTTAGACTGCTTTATTTGTTATAATAATAATACAAACGCGATACAGTTTCATATTAAGCCGAAAATAAAATAGAAATGAAATCAAAACTGGATGCTTTACACGAAATAAACTTTAGTCAACAAACAGTGAACGAATATGAAAAATGTTTATGAATAATACCCTACCTCTTAAGACCATCAAAGTGTATCATTAACATTCATTATACTTATTAGAATACAAAATATGATCAAATTACGTCACGATTATATTAAATAATGAAACTGTTAAAGTTTCTAACTTTTTTGCAGTATAGAAGATAAAGCTTAATACTATTTAATTACCTGCATATATTTACTGTCATTCAAATGATTAATCTTTCAAGAGTTACCATCACATACAGGGTTATTATGAAGTTAATCGATCTTTTCCGCTGCTCATAACTCGAAAACTGATCATTAGAAAGCTATAGTATTCGTTAGTTGAGGAATGGATATGATAAAAAAAAAGATTCGTTTGTCAAACATAATTGTTATCAGTAGGTGATGGGTGACACTTTTCATATCGATAGTTTCATAAGAGCAGTGTCTAACATATGATAATTTATTCTACTTGTATTAATTCTACATATATAGGTTATGAACATCAGAGTTGTTATTTTAACGCATTATACTTCATTCATAGTAACAAATCTGGTGCAATATTAAAGTAACATCGAAAACTGAGAATGAAAAGGACAATGCTGCAACGAAACTTCTGGAAAGCTTGTAAACAGAAGCTAATAGAAACGTTTGGTTATCCTACCTAAGAACATACCATTCTTCTTATACTTCAGAGAAAACGAGTTTTGATTTAAACTATCAGTTATCGTGCGAGATGGAGCGTCACTCCACGTTGTACAGATTGTTAAGGCTCGATACATTGCCGGGATATGTCCTCAGGGATCCATCATCAATATAACTTTTCCATCTGAGCCGGCTGTAATTAAATCTTACATTGGTCAAGAGATGGGGCTACAAGCTATACGATTGCACTTTAAAAATACTCGAAGCCGTTCTAAGAGCCGCTATGCCGCGGCTAAAAATTACATATGATACTAAGTAAATTTCAACTGCTGAAAGTCAGACACTATCATACAGCTTTTTATCACGTTATCTCACAAATTAAAGTTATATTACACGTGCATGCTGAAATATTAAACATTGTTAACATGTTTGTTAAGCTAGCTTCGCTAACAGCGCCTTCTAGTGACGATTATTTTTGGCATCAGGTTCATCTTTTGCACAGTGTGATCAGTTCATATACCAAATATCAAAGCTACATGTTGATTAGTTTTCTAATTATAGACGCTATAATGGTCCAAATATCTTTATAAAAATACTATATTTATCCTACATGGAAAATAGTGTTTTTTCTAGATAAAGGAAAATATAGTATGTTCTGGATAAACCAAAAAGGAATAGAATTTATACTTGATATGTATACGCAATTTTAATGGTTAGTACCAGTTTGTCTGAATTATATTTCAGGTCTTTTATAAGACTCTCATTAAAACATCTTCAACATGAAATCTTATAAGATCTCTATAATCTCGATCTTAAATCTTTCTGTGAAACTTTTTTAAAATCTCCATCTACTTTTTTACTCTCATCTAATTTTTTACGTATAGTACCAGCTCTAAGAATAGTAGTATACTTTACTCGCAACATTTTAAACTCTAGGAAAATGGGCAAATAAAATTTGTAATGAATCTTTTTTATTAACAGTATGTTATTATGTATTCACATGATATAGGTTTTAGAAAAGGCTTAAACATTTTAAAGTTAGCAAAAAGCAAAAAAGCAACAACTATACCGATTCACCACTGAATATCGACTATTTATTCTATAGTTTAACAATTCGAACTTCTGGTCAAATAACCTTTTGAGTGAAATGCATACAAATTTGAAATTATTTCGATTTTTCAGCTAGTTTTCGACAAACAACGAAAAGCTATTTGAATATGGAACTAATTTATTTCCCCGAAAAGGAGCCAAAGGACGTATGGAGGAGTATTCTGTTTTAACCACTCGCACCAATCTACGGTAGTGTGTTGTCTGTTAGTCAACTAGTAGACACTAAAGTGACTTCATATAGGGGACACTTGACGTTGTAGTTTGTACTATCGTGACGTCAGAAAAACGTGCGATTATCATAAATCACGAGTTTCGTTATAATTCGGTTTCGATATCTGTGGTGGGCAGAGCACAGATAGCCTTTTGTGTAACGTTGTGCTTAATAACTTAGCTACACTTTCTATCACTGCGGGCTGAACAATAATTAGCTGTTTTTTTTTCTATATCATAAGGTAAGTGAACTTTCAATAGCATATATCTGATCCAACGGTTAAAAATTCAAAATAAACCCCAGTAACCTCGAAGGATGATACGAATATCTAACTGTGAACCTTATCATTCTGGAATCAACTTAATGTGTTGGCACTAAACGAAAAAGAGGTTATATTGTGTGTGTGTGTGTGTTTTTTTGTGCTCTCTTATAATCTTTTGAAGAGGAAAAAATATTTTGGATAACATTTAAAGAAAACAGTAGCTTAAGATTGGTTTTTGTTGAAGTCTTTTCATGTCCATATAAGGAGAAGTAAATAACATTAATGATATGTGTAATTCAAATAAACAATTTTCCTTAAGATGATATTAACATAAAGTGATATAGCAGTAATTAGGATCGGGGCGGTCTTCTCTCTTAATGAGATGTAAATAATTCAGAAGTAATGTAAAGAGAAAACTCACAAACCAATTGTATTTAAATTGATTGTCCTATGTTTAATAACTTCAACTGTTGATGGAAGAACGTTTGATGAAACAACGTTACGCTCATTTTAAATTACACCACAATAAATTAAAGAATAATTTAAATTAACAATATTTTAGTTATGATGAGGCGAAAACTAGGCTAAAATAAGTATTTATTCCGAAACTCAAGCCATTTGTAAAACTATCACTTCTAGAGTTCGTGACCCTTCAGTATGAATAATGGTCATCACCAGTGTATTATGCTAGCTTTAAGGTTAAGCGTACTAGCACAAAGGGCATAAGTTGTTGCTCTTATAATCTGTGGCACTTGACACATTTCTACAACCTTCATTTACCACACATTCCTGTATGTTAGAGGAATTAAATATAATTTAAAATATTTTTCAATAAAGTATATACCTGTTACCTTAAAGTGAAGCACGACTCACTCGTAAAATTATTATATGTCTGTTAAAGCATGACTCACCAATAAAATTAGTATATGTCTGTCACCTTACAGTAAGGTGAATGGTATTCCACATGCCCTCGATCCACAAAACCTTTTTCTTAAAATCTTGCTAAGAGTGAAATGGCCTTCACTGGGCATCATACATAATGGTAGGCCATAAAAAGTTTATTTCTAACCAATTGTACATAGAAACATTATATAGATGTGATTGTAAACTTTTAATTCTGTTATAGAACACGTATTGAACAACTGTAGAGGTAGATATTAGAGTTGAATAATAAAAAACTGACTAGATTTAGTAAATTGTAGACTAAAATACTGAGTATAAGCTTTTAATTCGGATTTTATTAATGTACCGTACAGATTAGGCTTAGTATGCGTAACTGTTCTTTAGGCTTAGTTATAATTCAACTAGCAGCGAGATCGTAAAACAATTTAAATACATTATTTTATTTAATGAATGTAGTCTAAAAACTAGTTAATTGTCACACTTAAGCTTCATAGTGTTAACAACAAGCTACTGATATTTAATCATAGCATGGAGTGTTTATTTTAATTTTACAAATAATACAGTGGTTAAGACTAGTTCAGGAATAAAGTGTTTGTTAGGTGCGACAGGTGGAACGAGTGGGTTTTATTTGGAAACCTTGGATTTCTATTAGTGAGGATATTCAATATATATGTAGAGTTTGCCGATTGGAGGAAAGTTGGAGGATATCCTTACTCAAGTTGAGGATGTAGATAAAGATAACTACAAACTGTGGGAAATGACAGCAGGATTTCGAGAGGAACTTTAACTTTTACATGCAAGAGAGGCAGTAGCTAAGATTAACAATGGGATTCAGGAAGTTAGAAAGGGTACTATTAGGATTAAAAATAATGAACGTATTGAGCAACAGATTTCAGTTTTTAGTTTATGTAGACAAGAAACTATTGGAGAAATTAAAGTAAAAGGAATAGAAAATGATATGAATTATGCTTAAAAAGATTACAGTTATAGGTGATTCCTTGACACTTCACGTGGATAGAATAGTCTGTGGTGTAAATAGGGAGGAAAAAGTTAGATTATGCTACCCTGGGGCAGATGGGGAAATGTAACTGATAGAGCAAGATATATAACAAAGGGGACTGGCAACGGTGCAAGGGCTAACAATATAAAGAAGACTAAGTCAAAATTCATTCTTTGGACCATTGCTTTTTTTTATCCATATTAACGGCACAGTTGAAGGAATAACAAAAACTACTTAAATTTGCAGATGATACCAAAGCCTTAGGTGTTATTAACTGTGAAGAGGATGCTAGTGATTTACAAAAGATTTTAGATCATTTCATGAGTTGGGCGAATAAATGACAGATCGTTTTTTTTAAATTATGATAAGTGTAAGATAATTTGGATGCGAATAATCTTAAGAGTGTCATGAAATAAAAGAATCTTGGTGTAATGGTTAATCAGTTTCTCAAACCATACAAGCAGTATGATGTTGTTATTGGTAGGGCAAATAGAATTTTAAGTTGTTTCTACACAAATATTGAATACAAATCTAAATAGGTTAAAATTTAATTGTACAGGTCACTGGTTAGGCCACATTTGCAGTATTCCGTTCAGTTTGGGCTCCTTACCTTAAGAAAAAACATTGAATTGCTGGAAAGAGTTCACAAAAAAACCCACCAGAATAGTGCCTGTAATTGAAGGGTTACGAAAAGAGGATAAAATCTCTGAAATTGTTTTCTCTTGACAAAAAAGGCAGTTCCACAGTGGTACAATTATATTTTTAAGAGATAAAAAAGTGATATTTTTTCCTAATACGCAAACAACTAAACGTAATGTAAACTGCAATTTCGCCTGTGAGATCCAATAAAGAAATCACCTCAAACAAAGGTCACGACTTTCTAGTAAATACCTTTATATCTAAACCACCATTTTAAATTAAATGGGCACGTGAAAATTAGCAACGTTAAAGTCTTGAGTTTAGCACAGAATTTAGCGTTTAGACAAAACTTTATAGATAAATACAGCCACTGAAATCGTGAAAAATTTGCTAGAATAGTAGTTTAGACTTTTGTGGCCACACCATAACTACACATATTGAAACGTTCGAAACAGCTTGTCTTTGCAAAGTCTTTAAAACTTAGATTTGTAAAAATACTTAGATTTTTGCACCACTAAAAGTTAACAAACTCTACAAGAATACAGTTTTATTATCACTAAATGAGTTACCTCTGTTTAACTACGGCTGTTCTACAGGTAGCGCTGCCACCAATTCTCTCTTCTTTTTTTACACTTCCCACGACAAAACAACAACAAACACCTCAGGGCGATCATTTATAAAAATGATTTATTCATATACTTGCTATAAAACTTTGACCAATAAATATAAAGTGTACAAAACAAAACAGGAAAATTAATTATTAAAATATTACATAGAATAGGTATTATAAATATAAACTATATTTGTCTTAAAATTATGGTTTTCGACAAAAATTATTTGGCATGAACATAAATTTCCTTGAGTAACATGTTTAATCATTGAAATTCCTCTTTTCCCATTTTCAAGAGCAACTGGCCTGGCATGGCTAGGTGGTTAAGGCACTCGACTCGTAATCTGAAGGTCGCTGATTCCAGTCCCCGTTACACCAAACATGCTCGCCCTTTCAGCCATGAGGGCGTTATAATGTGATGGCCAATTCCACAATTCGTTGGTAAAAGAGTAGCCCAAGAGTTGGCGGTGGATGGTGATAACTAGCTGCCTTGCTTCTAGTTTTACACTGATAAATTAGAAACAGATAGTACAGATAACCCACGTGTAGCTTCATGCGAAATTCTAAACAAATCAAAAGCAACTTACTACAACTTCCCAAGAAGTGAAAAATTCCTTTGATCCGATACCAGTGTAAACAGGCTTTTCACATTCCATCATCGGTTATTGTTGTTTGTGAGTTAATTATTATACAACGATCCAGACAATAAAAGGTACACTTTTGAAAGAGTCGGGTGTTTATAATACGAGACTATTGTTGTATGCTAAAAATTATAGAATAGAAAAGAATCGGTTTGTTTGTGGTTAATCACAAAGCTACATGATGGGCTATTTGTGTTCTACCCATCCTGGGTATCGAAACCCAGTTTTAAGAAGTATAATGCTGTACAGATACAACTGTTCTACTGGGAAGGGGGTGTAGGTAGAAGAGAAAATTTGCGAGTTCATTGCTTCATGCTCTGTTATTACTATTACATAGTTCTTTCTTATATAAAGAATGAAATACCATAGATAATATCTCATTATCTGAAGGTAGCTCTAAAGCAAATAACCGTACATAAACATCTGAGGATTTGCAATTTTATCAATATTAGCATTTTATCATTAGTTGACTAATTAGCTGAATCTGGAAAACTGAAATGCGTTATACGCCTGCACACTTATACATAGATATATGTACATATATTTAATAAATACAACATTTCTGGTAAGATTTATTAGCTAAAGTAAAAATGTAAAAGCATGAATGAAAGAGCTGACCACTAAATAAAATTCATAATAAACTTTCCCTTTTTATCTTTTGCCTCCCCCAGTGACACAGGTGTATGTCTGCGGAATTATTTCGCTAGAAAATAGGTTTCGATACCGGCGGTGGGCAGAGTACAGATAGCTAGCTCATTGTGTTGCTTTGTGTTTAACTTCAAACAAACACAACAACAACAGAAAGATACACTAAAATCGCACTGGCATGATCAACTACTAAATGTTTTTCATATCTGTAACTTGTACAATTTGCTCACTGGAAACACTTGATATTACGTTCTGTTTAGTATTGTATGTCATGCATTATCTAAGAGAGGAGAAACACACTTTGTGACTCTGTATCTTTGAAGCTATAATAAGCGAGCTCTAACTAAGTATTGTGGGATAATTTGAGCTAGAGAATTTATTTGTTCACTTTAAGGCAAAACTACACAATAAATATTTGCACTCTATCCAGGCCCGGCATGGCCAAGCGCGTAAAGGCGTGCGACTCGTAATCCGAGGGTCGCGGGTTCACATCCCCGCCGCGCCAAACATGCTCGCCCTTTCAGCCGTGGGGGCGTTATAATGTGACGGTCAATTTCACTATTCGTTGGTAAAAGAGTAGCCCAAGAGTTGGCGTGGGTGGCATGACTAGCTGCCTTCCCTCTAGTCTTACACTGCTAAATTAGGGACGGCTAGCACAGATAGCCCTCGTGTAGCTTTGTGCGAAATTAAAAAACAAACAAACAAACACTCTATCCATTACTGAGAAATGAACCCGGGTATTACGTTATATATCTGTAAGTTTACTGCTTTACCACTGCGAATTGCGTTTTGGAAAATATTACTGTATTAAATGAGAGAAGAAATATATTGCGGATACACATACACACATATATATATATGTAAATATGAGTATGCTTGTTTATTGTTAATTAATTAGGCACGTAATCTGTGCAGGTCGACTGCAAGGAAATCATTAAAATAGATTAAGAGCTTTTAATTATTTCTCTGTGAATTGATAAATAAATAAATATATTTATTTTTTATTATTTAAACATTATAAGTGGTTCCATCTAGAATCTTTCCAGCTGTAATTCATTTTCAAAATCAAGTCTGGTAGAAAATGCGACGTGTCCAGATTTTTTTCGTTATTGTTTGAATAGGTACAGATATTTATGGTTAAATTCAACAGACTAATATCCGGAGGTTCACCTCTAATACATGTGACAATATGTAACGTGTACATCAACATACAAGAAGATTCATAAAGACAAACTCAGAGGTAATTTGAGGGTTAGTGCTGCAAATCGGGTTTCTATACCCGCTGTGAACAGAACACAAGTGACCATCCCATAATGTAGTTTCGTGCATAACAACAAACAAAAAAAGGAACTAGAGAATGGATCATCTCTGAAAAACATGTTAACATGTTTTATAAAATTTCGTTGGAAGAAGTCGTTTAATTTTTATTTTGTTGTTTTTTGTTCTCATTACTTTGTTTCTTCCCGTCATCTTTGTGCGTTTTGTATGTCATATATCCGAAATTTTGGGGAATTCGTTATAACAGTTTTATTTGCAGTCTGAAGAAACGGTTTTTGTAAGAGCATGCAGTAAAAGGACTATAACGTTTCTTTTATGACTTCGAAAGAAAAATGATGACTGTCTACAGAGAATCTTAACGATATCCGATTACCAAATCGATAAGAAGAACAAGTTGTGGAAGTAAGAGTCACAAGGAAAATTTGTAAACCTTACAAGACATAAAACAAATCGCAATATTACGTATATTTTAGGATCATGAGATGTTTTACTCACGTTTCTTTTTTATTTAACTTTAGAATTTTTTTAGTTTACTTATTCACATCAGAATCAAACTGTTGACAGTAATTTTACATGTGCATTTCCTGAAGTCATTTCTGCTAATCGAAGTTTCACCAACAAACATTTCAAATCATTATTTGAAATAAAAGGTTAAAATATACATGAAGTCATAGCTAATTAAATAAACAGTTCTTACGTTTCTATTTATAAAGATTAAAATGTATTATTTTATCAGTTTTGCATCTTGCTATAAACAAGATTTTCTTGTGAATTCCTAATAATATCTTATGAGGTTCAACCCAACATAGGAGATTTAGGTTAATCCTAAATCCACATTTTAACCTAACAACACTTGTTTAATTATCACAAGCAACACACACTATATTTTGGCGTATATGGTGTCGCATTTTCCTTTTTCAAAGTTCTTGGATTTCCAAGTTGTTTACAATTTCTATGACGTTATATGTATTTACATTTATTATAACCTCTACAAATCTCCACAGTGGCACAGCTAAAAAGCTGGTTTCGATACCCGTGATGGGCAGAGCACAAATAACCCATTATGTAGCTTTGTGTTTAATTCTAAACAAACAAACAAAACCACTACAAAACAAGGAAAATTCAATTTATATAATATTTACAAATTATACCATTAAACTTACCTGGAAATCAAAATGCACTGATGTTATATCTGATGTTGCTCCTTTGAACAAGGAAGAAACAAATTTAATATTTTCAGTTTATAAGTTTAAACTTTTGACATTAAATGTCTAAAAACTATTAAAAATCTATTCTAAACAAATTTGTGTCCACATGTTTTTTTTTCCGGAATTATTCATATCGTGACTAGAGAGCAGGTCTATGTGAAAATAGAAGGCCAAATTATCGATTGCTGGTGGTACGATTTTAATCTTAGCACTTTCCTATTTAGATAAGAACAAAGGAGAAGCAAAATTTCGACGAAAATATGTGATTTGGAATACCATACACGACTTAGAAAATTAAGGAAAATAAGAAAAGCACACCGTCTAAGATTAAACTAAAATATCATTAATCGAGACGAATATCTCGAAATCAGTGAAATTTTGACTTTTACTTTCACTTCCTTAGACGTAACTGATTTGCACTTTAACATTATCTTTTCTCACTCGCAATAGTTAATTTAATGGTGATTACCGTATTTCTAATTAAAATATATTTTCTTAAGTTATTTCATCGTTTTCGACATTTTACTATAACAGTTTCATTTTGAAGACAACATGAAAATGCTTAAGTATAAACTACACAACAACTTAAGTTTTATCAGATGCCTTTCAGTGAGAGTAAAACCATATTATGTTTGCTGTCCATAACTTTTCAAATATTGGCAAAATAAGGCTTTTAATATATTATTTGTTTTTGCATTTCACGTAAAGCTACACGAGGGCTATCTGCGCGAGCTGTCCCTAATTTAGCAGTGTAAGACAAGAGAGAAGGCAGCTAGTCATAACCACCCACCTCCAACTCTTGGATTACTCTATCACCAATAAATAATGGGATTTACCGAAACTTTATAACGACCCAACGTCTGAAGGGCGAGCATGTATGGTGTGACGAGGATTCGAACCCGCGACACTCAGATTAGGAGTCGAGCGCCCTAATCACTTGGCCATGCTTGGCTAACAAAGTGGTAAATGACTGATACAGCATAACTTTTGTTGCATTTGAATAAAATAAATATGATGGTTAAACATTCGTCTATATACGACTAGGATAATTATCCAATTTATTCTGAGTCAACGACCACGCCGTGAAAAACAATTAACTAAATCTAATTTATGATAGAGATGAATAAAATAATAAATTTAAAAAATGGTATGAATCCCTTGGTTTGTGTTGAATTATGTATAACAGGAATAAAGATAGTTATACATAATTACTAATCACTGCCAATTTATATGGTCAATTTTCATAATGTATTTATTGAACATTGTATGAAAAGTTAATAAACTGCTAATGTTATACAAATTGTTATCAAATGTCACGTGATCATTTGACGTCAGTGCAAGACCTTTGTAGCGCATCCTCGATCTCAAATTGTGAAGTGCATTTTTGCGGTAACAGATGCAAAACGTAAACCTTCTCATTCTCAGTTCGGGTCACGCCCTACCACAATAATACAATGTGATATAAGAAAATAAAAGAGAAAGGTGAATTATTCTCCATTTTGATTAATCTATTCAAGCAAACTGAAAACTTGGTCATTTTGTCTGGTAGGAAGATTGAATTTTCTCAAGCGATATTTACTCAAATAGATATTCCAGTACAGCTGGGTCAAAACTTGTTATTAACGTTACCACACCTGGATAATATATAAGGTCTACTTCAGGTTGAGTAGCAACTCTTTCCTTCCTTGGAATATCTTTATGTCAGTATTCTCTGTGTGAGAATGAAATCAACAATATACGTTAATAACAAAACCATTAGTAGGCAACACTATGATGTGACTAATGAAGAGCTAACATAACCAACATTTTAATAAATCACAAGTGGTTGGTAAGTCAGAGTAGAATACAAGTCAATATTTATACTTTTGGCTTTTGTAGGATATCTTGTAAAATATTGTACACCTTCACAGACGAAAACAACCAGATTTGTTCAAGGTTACATAATTTTTAACATAACTCGTTTTATAACAATTTTTAATTATTTCTTAAGCAAATGCTAACTCTTAAGAAAACAAGTGTTTTGGTCGAACATCAGTGATTAATGTAAGATTCTGACATCCTTCCCTTTATGTAAAACATATTGGAATAAATGTATGTTATACGACTTGCATTATTTGTTGTTCCTCTTTATTTATGAAAGCACTTTTTTCACAAATATTTCAAGTACAGAATTTAAACGGTCACACAAAACGCGTGGTAAAAAAAATTGAATTTAAAAATGAAAAATTATTGTATATCGACAAACAAAAGCTGGATCAAAATATGATAGATTTTTCGAAACAATCATATCTAAAAATGCATTCATTCTATAGAGAAACTAGAAAAATAAGAAAGCCTCAATAGCTAGAGATTGTCAATATTTTAAGCATAACAAAATGTGGCCCAATTTCAATGAAAATTATTCACTTTTGCAAAAGTATATGTGATGTTTTGTAAAAAATCTGTACACGATAGAGAAAAATGAATATTATTTTCTGATTCATGCACAGGAATTATTGTAGAACATGTAAAAAAAACAATGAAACTATCACAGGCCTGTGTTATTGTATCTGGCGCAGACAAAACCAAATACCAAAGGTTTTATCAACCAACTGGTGTACTTGTCATTGCTTTTAATGCCGAGCAAAACACAATCCTTTTATCAAATAATAAAGTAGTAATACAGTAATTATGGCCCCCAAGTGGCTCAGCGGTATGTCTACGGACTTAAAACGCTAAAAACCAGGTTTCGATTCCCGTAGTGGGCAGAGCACAGATAGCCCATTGTGTAGCTTTGTGCTTAATTCAAAACAACAACAACAAGAGGAATTACTTGATTTGTTCATTCCAAGTTTAGCGGCTCGGCATGGGCAGGTGGTTAAGATACCCGACTCGCAATCTGATGGTCGCGGGTTTGAATTCCCGTTGCACCATACATGTTCGCCCTTTCAGCCATGGTGGTGTTATAATGTTACGATCAATCCCACTATTCGTTGGTAAAAGAGTAGCCCAAGAGGTAGCTGTGGGTGGTGATGACTAGTTACCTTCCCTCTAGTCTTACACTTCTTAATTAAGGATGGCTAGCGCAGGTAGTCCTCGTGTAGCTTTGCGCGAAATTCCAAACAGACCAAACCAAGTTTAGCTTCAAAACCACAAGATAATAATAACTCTACCAAGGAAACAAACACTAATAACAAAATAAACTTATTTGTAAATATAATTACAAATTTCACAACAGACTTTTTAGCCGAATATACAAAACCCACACAAACAATAACTTGCTTTGACCTATTAATAAAGAAAGCAAAAAAACACATCATAACTTACATCCCAGAATTATTAACAACACTAACGGAATATCTGCTTTCGACTTAAACTCACTGTTGTATATATCAACGTCCAAGGTGCACTGGCTTCTAAGAAACATGAGATCGAAGACATAATTCAAAAAAATAACCCAGAAATTGTAATATTAAGCGAAACCCTAATATACAAAACCAACAGATTTAAAATACCATATTGTACTACTAATTGAAATGACAGATAAAATAGACAGGATAAGAATAGAGTAATGCTGCTGTTATACAATAAAAATCGTTCAGTTACTGTAAGATAAATCAGTAGCTATAACGAAAATATAATTATCGATATCTTGTTAAGTAATTGTTCAATAGTTACAATAGCAGGGATTTATTGTTCACTCACAAAACAAATTTAAACTTAATAAACAACATCTTTTCCCACAACAAAAATACCATTTTAATAGGAGAGCAAACATATCAATTATGGATGTAATTCAACAAATGCAAATGGAAGACTTCTTCTACAATTTATAGATTAACATAACATAGCCTTCCTGTATGACGATGCGCCTACGCATACCACGTAGGCCACTAATACCAGTGACATACTAGACGTATGCCTAAGTTCGTATAACATGAGCCAAAAGCTAATAAAATTTCATGTGGGAAAAGATGTAGACAGCGACCATTTACCTATATGGTGTGTCATCGATTTCATCTCCCCCAATTAAAATACTATATATAGAAAAAAAATTGATTACAAAAAAGCAAATTGGAAAGAATACCAAAAACAATTGGACCATCAACTGCCAAACAAAATTATAACAACAGCTAAAAATAAAATAGATATTGATAACTACTGTCAAATAATCACGGAATGCCTACAAACCGCAGCAAATCAGGCAATACCAAAACAACAACATAAAACTATAAATAATACATGGAAACCATATAAACAATTGTTAACACTAATCAAACACAGTCGTTAATTAATAAAACAATACATGGAGACAAAATACAATGAATTAAAAGCACAAATAAATAAAATAAGAAATCAAATCAGAGCAGAAGTTAAATTATTAAAACAAGAAAAATGGGACGATTTCTGTACCAAACTTAATGAAAAAACAGATCCGAAACAATTATGGACACACCTAAAAAGACTCACAAACGAAGACACAACAAGAAGAAAATACCAACCACTAGAACACAATAACACCACAGCATATACAAATAAAGAAAAAGCCAAAATATTCAAACAATAACTTCAAAACACGTTTAAAGCACACAACGACCCAGACATGAACACATACTTCTATAACAAAGCTAATAACTTTATGATGAATAACAGTGAACTATTTAAACTACTCTTCCTAGTAGACTTAAATAACTATCAAATCAGCAACACAAACACAATTTCAGCACAAGAACTCATAGAAGCAATAACAAACACCAAAAATAAATCACCAGGAGAAGACGGTATACAAGCCATTCTTTTTAAAAAAGGCACTCCGAAATTATTTGAACATCTCACAGCAATTTTTAATTTATCATTATACTCTGGATATATCCCGGTTTCTTGGAAGCATACAAATGTATTAATGTTCCATGAAGAAGGAAAGCCAGTCAATAACCCAAATTGCTACCGACCAATCAGCCTGACCAGCTGTGTTGGCAAAATTCTTGAGAAAATAATCAGTAACAGACTGTCCACGTTCCTGGAGATAACATCAAAATTACCAGAAGAACAATGGTTTGAGAAAATTCAGACAAACAACATACAACTTAGTCGGATTAACCGAAGCAATTGTTGAAAGTTTTAATAAACGAGAATGCACTGTCGCTTGCTTTCTCGATATTGAGAACGCATTCGACATTATATGACATAATGATTCGGAATGAAAGAAATGGGACTACCGCGGGGAACTATTCGCTGGCTGTCCAACTTTCTGGAAAACACATCATGTGGAGTAGATGTTGAAATGACCTTCTCTGAGAGTTTCACTCCAAGCTGGTGTCCCTCAAGGAGGGCTGGTTAGCTCTATCCTATCCTATTCATCATGTACGTGAATAATATGCCATTTAAAGATCTAAATAATGGACACTCCTTACAGTTCGCAGACGATGTAGAAATCTGGTAATGTGCACCAACACTAGCAATAGCAGCCGCAAACATACAATCACAATTAAATAGAATAAGTGAATATTGTCAAAATATAGAATCAAAATAAACACAACAACTAATAGTATTCACTAAGTTAACTAAGTATAAAAAAGCACAACCACAGATCTATATGAATGGAGAACTACTTCAGACTGCTACATCTGCAAAATTTTTAGGACCAACATTCGATTCAAACTCTAACGTGGATAAACCACACAAATAATATGAGAACAAAAATTTGGCGAAGAACAAACTATACTTGGAGTCTAACTGGCAAAAACAGTAGACCTACGGCCGACAACGTCATAAAAATATATAAAACGTACATTAGACCCGTCATTGACTATGCCAATGGCCCGGCATGGCCTAGCGCGTAAGGCGTGCGACTCGTAATCCGAGGGTCGCGGGTTCGCGCCCGCGTCGCGCTAAACATGCTCGCCCTCCCAGCCGTGGGGGTGTATAATGTGACGGTCAATCCCACTATTCGTTGGTAAAGAGTAGCCCAAGAGTTGGCGGTGGGTGGTGATGACTAGCTGCCTTCCCTCTAGTCTTACACTGCTAAATTAGGGACGGCTAGCACAGATAGCCCTCGAGTAGCTTTGTGCGAAATTACAAAACAAACAAACAAACAAGACTATGCCAACCCTACATGGATAAACGTAAGCAAAAAACTCATTCAAACAAAACTACAAACAATACAAAATACACTACTCACAACAGCTTATAAAGTACCCAGAACATCATCAGAATTCATACATAAATACGCACACATAGAAACAATAGTAGATAGACTCCTACATAGTACAATAAACTATTTTGACAAAAATTGTAGAAAAAATGAACTACAAAGCGAACTTGACAGGTACTGTTTACATGATGAAGATAGACCTAAGCACCTTTCCCCAGTGAATATATATATTTTCTAAATAAATAAAATGCCACCTATAAACTAGACTCCACATTAGTTTAAGGATTAATTACTAAACATTGAAAGGGTTTTTTTATGTAAACGTTTTATGGTTAATACCTAACTAATGAAAGTGCAAATAATTTATGGAACAATAAGAGAAGTGATTTATTTGCACCAAGTGTATGTGTAGATAGTGCATGGACATTGCCCTTAAAGGGGCCTGAGTAAGTACGGGTTACTCTGGCCCTCTTGTACCATATATAAATACACTTGACAGTTGAAAAACCAAATTTAAAGGAAGGAGGAAGAGGTTAACGTAACCTGACTCTCCTGGGTATATAAACATCAATACCCAAATATCCATACAAGAGAAAGAGCGAACCTGAGGTTCTGCTTAAGCCTACTTATGTGCTGTAAATGACAACAATCCATTTAAAAGTTTTGTCATCAAAAGTTTGAATACTGCCATATTATGCTGATGTTAAACCTATGCATTGAACGAGATCAAGTATTTGAAAAGATAATAAAACATGTTTCTGTGAATATGACATTTTAAAATTTTATCTTAAAGTAAAACGATTTATCCAGATATCTAGAATACAACGATTTGAACTGTGACGACTTGTTGAAACTCAAAATTTTGTTATCGTAACGTACTCAACCTCTTTATTAACAACTGTATAGTCGCGGAATTAGTTTGGGCATTCCTACAATTAAAATGTAAAGTAAAAACTTACTACTGTGCCCCTGGTGGTTGAACGTTATATCTAAGAGCTTATAACGGGTTTTGATACTCGCTGTAAGCACATCATAGATGATCTGTTGTGTTTGTTTGTAAATAAGCGCAGAGCTACAGAAAGCCACCACGGGTATCGAAACCTAGTTTCTAGTATTGTAAGTCCACAGATATTCCGCTGTGCCAACGGGGTGCATTCCACTGTATAGTTATGTGTTTAACAACAAATCAACAAGCTTACTATCGTATCAGCAGCAGTAATTTTACTGTCACAGATATAAAATATTCTATGCATTAAACACAACTTTACCTACATTTATGTTCGGAAATTTTCTTGAAATCTATTTGCGATCTAAGAATAATTGTTTGTTACGAGATAGTTTTATAAATTTTACAAACCGAAACACTTTATTTGAAAAAATAAATTAAATATTTTAATCCTAAAGCATTTTATGTCATTGCGGAAATCGAGTGAGGTCGAGGTAATTGTTTTTATGGAAAAATGATTTGATTCGATATATGTATACAGCTATTGCTCATTTAGTCTGCCAATCAATAGTTTGTTTCTTTTTTTTTAATTTCGTGCAAAGCTACACGAGAGCTGTCTGCGTTAGTCGTCCCTAATTCAGCACCATAAGACTAGACGGAAGGCAACCAGTCATCACCACCCACCGCCAACTCTTGGATGTGTGTTTATGTGTTTTTCTTATAACAAAGCTATATCGGACTATCTGCTGAGTTCAACGAGGAGAATTGAACCTCTGATTTTAGCGTTGTAAATATGTAGACTTACCGCTGTACCAGCGGGGGACCCAACTCTGGGTTACTCTTTTACCAACGAATACTGGGGAATGACCGTCACATTATAACGCCCCCACGGCTGAAAGGACGAGTAGGTTTGGTGTGACATGGATTTGAACCCGCGACCCTCATTGCCTTAACCACCTGGCTATGCAGGGCCCTAAGAAAAGTTATAAATAAATCACAGAAAGGCTATGTTTTAATTTTGTGATTTTAAGAACAGGTTGTTTTTCTAATTTCCATATTTTTATTAAGAAATATCACTAGTTAAACAATCTAAACAATATTAAATTTAATTATTACTATATTCCTCTAATTAACGCCTCCGGGGAAGGTGTAAACTGCAAAGTGGGTGCTCGTGATAATATTTATGAAGTTCCAGGTCCAATTTTCACATGCGATTTGTTGATTTTAATGCTAAAATTTCTTGTGTGTGTTTGTTTTTCCTTTATTTTTTCAAATAAAAATTACAATAATAAAGGTGGATTATATGCTGGATTACTTTTACTGTCACACAAGATAAGCTTCATAAAAATCTCGCTGGGGGGAGGCGTTAACTAGTAGTAATATGGTGTATATACACACATAAACAAACATGTTCATGCTTATGTGTGTGTGTTATCTTCTTGATCAATAATAGCTGATAAAAAAAAGTAAAACGTCAAATCAACAGAATAATAAAATCTCGGATCAAAAACAAAACTGAAAATATAACTTTTAAGTTGAAACAATTTTCTTAAGATCTAAGATAAAGAATATTGTTTGGAGCACAAAGCTGCACAACGGGCTCTCTGTGCTCTGCCCATCACGAGTGTTGAAACCGGGTTTCTAGCGGTGTGAGTTCGCAAACATACCGCTGTGCCACTAGAGGGCAGAATTACTTTTATACAAGTACCTAATGGTGCTTTGTTTTATTTAAAACGAACTGCTTTTATTTTAGCGACTGACTCTTGTTTTATGTGCACCCCTACTGGGACGACGGTAAGACTACAGATTTACAACGCTAAAATCAGGGATTCGATCCCCCTCTGTGAACACAGCAGTTAGCCCGATGTGGCCCTGCTATAAGATAAACACACATACATACTAGTTTATGATGTTTATTTTAAATTTAATATCTAGGTATCCGACTGCAGATTCCATTGTTAGAAATATAAAAAATAAGTTACAGTTGCTCATACGAACCTCTTATTCTGTTTCAATGTTAATGTACATGTATATTTTGTCTTCAAATTAATGTGTTTTTTCTGAATTCCTAATAATAATCTGGACATTCATTCTTGTAATGCATCGTGACGTTAATTTTTGAATGTTTTCAATCATTTCTTATTGTTTGTTCTTATGATTCTCATTTCTTTGTCACTGTTTTATCCGATCACAAAAATGTGTTCTTTTTCGTGACTTTAATCTTTCGAAAGATGATTCGCAAACCGATTGTTATTCTGATTGATTTACAATAAAAGAGCACATCTCTCAGAGACGTCCGACTCGTCTTTGTTTCTCTGCCTCTCGGTACTCAATGTTACACATGAGGAGGTTATAACGCTAAAAATCGGGCTTCGACAACCGCTGTGAGAAGAGGATAGATAGTCCATTGCGTAACTTATTACTAAATAACAAATAAATGTTTTTATTGTTGTTTCAATTCTTTCATATATCTAAAACCAAATTAGAAAGGTTTACAATCGTTTTATATTGAGTTTTATATTCAGCCGTGGGAGCGTTATAACATGACGGTCAGACAATCCCGCTATTCGTTGGTAAAAGAGTATCCCAAGAGTTGGTGGTGGGTGGTGATGACTAGCTGCCTTCCCTCTAGTCTTACACTGCTAAATTAGGGACGGCTAGCACAGATAGCCCTCGAGAAGCTTTGTGCGAAATTCAAAAACAAACAAACAAGCAGATAGCCCTCATGTAGCTTTGCGCAAAATTAACAAAAACTAACTTCTTATTCTCACTTGAATGATTCACAGAAAATTCGTCTGTTTCTTAATAAGCACAAGGCTATACATTGGACTAATTGTGTTTAACGACCTTCCTATTTATTTTCCCCTGTGAAATATGTAGTTCTATGTGCAAATTTCGCCTTCGGATTTGTGCAATTACCAGCTTGCAATTAACATTAAAATATAGTTTAAAAAGTTGACTTTATATGATAACTGACTTTATATGGTAACTTCTAAACAGTTCAAACTTTTGTATCTTAAAATTTCTAAAAGAAAGATTGACAGAAGTTCAGTTTCCAAATTGACCTGTAGGGGCCTGTTTTCTATGCTTTCGAAGGTCGATAATATTGTTCTCACATAAATGGTATATAATTTTATATATATGGTATTTGTTTTCATAGACTAGAGGGAAGGCAACTAGTCATCACCACCCACTGCCAACTCTTGGGATACTCTTTTACCAACGAATAGCGGGATTGTCTGACCGTCACGTTATAACGCTCCCACGGCTGAAAGGGCGAGCATGTGTGATGTGACGGGGATTCAAACCCGCGACCCTCAGATTACGAAGCGCCCGCCTTAACGCGCTAGGCCATGCCAGGCCTCTCACATAAATAGTTGATATATAATTATTAATAACAGTTACACCGAGCTGTCACACAGTTAAGTACTGATTTTTAATTTTCTTAATTTCTTCTACATTGTTTGGCAGTAAGCTTGACGTCTTATAACCCTAAATAAAAAGCAAGGTTTCATCTCTGCGGTGGGCACAGCAAAGATAGTCCATTATACATTCTTGATGACGAGAAATCCGCTTGAAATAAAAATATATCTTATAACGGCTGATACCAGCCATTATACAGCTTTGCGCTTAGAACAGGAAAAAAATATCTTTATTTGGAGTTTTATTAAGTCTCAATAGATTGGTAGGTTTATTTTTTGTTGAATAAATAACTGTTTCATATACATTTTTTAAGCGTGTAATTTCCCTGAAAAAGGACTGAAGACCGCCTAGAGGAGTCACCTGTTTTAACAAATTGCACCACTTACAGTAGTATGTTGTGCGTTATGTCAGTCAGTAGACAACAAAATAATAAGACACGTAAGAGACTTTAACGTTGCAATGTATATTGTCGTGACGTCAGTAAAATGTGCGCATGGCATAAATCACGAGAAGTATGCACTCTGTAGGCTACAAGTTCAACACAGCGTGACAATATAAACTTCAACAGCAAGGAATAAAAATACCTGTTACTTTTAATTTTATATATATATATAGAAAATATTTTTGTTCCAAATTCTTAAAACTTTTTAATTTTTACGTTTTAAGCAGTAAATGTTAATATTTTTTAAGATAATTAATCTTAACGTTAAGCAGTTGGTATTTGTTTTCATAAAACCAAAGCTCAATAAACTAAAAAATTCTTTTGTGGCTTTTCCACGAAGTTTAACTTGACATTCATCACCAAACCTTCCTGTAATATTAAAAAGTAGTTGCACTCGGAGACTTCTTCTTATGCCTATTTGTCTGTTAAAACCTTCAATTAGAGATTATTTTGAAAAAAAAATAACAATTTTAGCATCTCAATTTCCTGGATGCTCGGTTTTCACGTATTTACCAGTATGACTTTTCTTCTCTTTTTTTCCCTGTGTCGATATATAAATTTTGAAATAATGGCATACCGTTGTGCCACTAAAGGGCTAAACGTTGTCAGTATGATAGTCTTAATATAAGGCTTGGTTTTCATGACTGTGTTTGTATTTTGTATTACTTCCGGTCAATTAAAGACCTGTCAGTAGCACCCAGCATCCACACTAAGGAATAACGCAATAAAGTGAGGGCGAATTTTGTGGCACGGATTCAGTTCTGAGTCGCCAAACTGAAATTCAAAGATCTATCACAGGAACAACACTGCTTCATAATCTGTGATGCTAATTTTCCTCTGTGTTTTATATTGTTAATCTTCTGGTAGTCTACAAGTTTTAATGTTTATTTTTAATATTTTGTTTCAAGTTTCACAACAACATGTGTTAGTCGTTATTGTTTTCAACAATATTATTTTGGTTTTCGTTTGTAAGTGCCTCCTTCTCTACCGTAGCACAGCAGCAAGTGTAAAAAATAAAGTGTATCTTATCCAGAATAGCAACAAAGTTAAAGATGGACATCTATCAAATTAAAATAAATTATTCTAAACAAAACTGATTTCACGCAAACATATATATCTAAATATTTGAACAGCAGCTCAAAGGAATACATTTTTAGGACCTGTGAATTAAACAATTGCCCATTTATGTTTCAAATACTCCGAGTTAAAACGTTCGTTGTTTATACGGTGAACAGGTAGAAATCTTATATGTCAAGTCTATATAGTTAAAACTTGTTGATTCAAGCTCAAATGTTATTTGATACAATGCTGACGATTGGCTTGATATTTGAGATATTTGATTCACGTAAACTCAACAAAAGGGTAGATATTTATATAACAGTTTCATACGGGGAAACTGATACACTGAAATTAATTATTCCAACATGAAAACGTTCTTTCTTTGCTTCATTCTAGAAATGTTACACTACACACATTCACATTCCAGAGAAGAGTTTTTACCATTTAGGGTTATTGTAAATTTTTTATATTATTTATACCTTTATGTATCAATCAAGGCAAAAAAATTGCAGTAAAACAAATTATATTTATTTTCAGAAACACCCAAGATAACTTTACAACGAAACGATCAACCAAAGAAATTAGTTCTTAACTTCTATTCTACTCTACCTTAAATTTCTGGAATTGAAAGAAAACATTACAAAGTTTTATTTTCACTTTGTTATTACAGGTTTGAATTCAACAATGACAAGAAACAATCCGTCAAAATAACATTTAATTGTAATAAACGTAAGTGGCTGGAAATCATTTCCTGCTTATTCCAAAGCGAACGCTTTTACTAGCAACCTTTATCTGTCGTCCTCGCTGTGACTTGAGGTTTCGTAATAGATCTAGGAGGTTTCCTGCGGTAAAAAACGCTCTTCTTATGATCTGTATGAGAAGTAGAACCATTGTGTTGTGATGCTTATTGTAGAAAAATAAAAATTACATTATTACTTAACACATCAAGACGAAAGTGAGAATATTAAAGATATTCGTATTATAATCTACTTTGTGGATGACAGAAGCAGTGCAACCATCAGTGCCAGTGGTTAAAATCCGACAAAAAAATCCTAAATGATTATCAAGCATTTGATCAATTCTAAATGTCTTCACAACAAAAATTAAAGAATTATAAATATTAATCTCTGCAATTTACAAGTGTTAAAGTTAATAATAGTATCAAATAGTAAATAACTTGCTATTTTGTTTATGTCTAAGCCGTATTAAAAATACGGGACAATTATTAGAACAAATAATAATATATCTTCATCGAAACAATTTCATAACAGCAAGAAAATTTTAAACAAGATATGGTTTAACTGGAGTCGCAACTTGAGGGTCAAAGGTTCAAATCTCGGTGACCAAACACACTCGTCTTTTCAGCTGTGGGAGCTTTATAATGGGATGATCAATTTTACTATTTGTTGGTAAAGGAGTAACCCAAGAGATCGCTACGGGCATCGTTGAGCTAGCTTCCTATCCTCTAGTCCAGGGGTGTGCAACAGGCGGCCCGCGGGCCACAACCCGGCCCGCCAAGCCATTTAGTGTGGCCCTAGTTGTTGTAATCTAACCATGTGGCCTGATCTGTAATCCAACGCAAATGGAATATTTTTTAAAAGCATCGATCCTACGGGATTCCCAGGCTTCGACTCGACAAACTTCTAAAATTATCTTTGCTAAAGAGGAGCAGGCCGAATTCGATTGGTCGGCCTCCTTAGGGCATGAATAGGTGACGTGCACTAGCACTATTGTCTACGACTCAACGTCATGTCCTGAACCTCGCCTTCGCCCGCTGGCGACAATTTTCCCTAACCTCTGCTGTCCGTCATTCATTATTGGTGAAAATTTTATTACCTTTTACAGTTACTACAAGAGATTGAAGGTAAATTGATTATTATTTAGCATATTGTTGTGACTTTACTGAATTTATTAAAATTTTTGCTTTCAGATGCATCTGATTCTATGTACAGTGTGACCTCGTTATTCGCGGGGTTACGTTCTTTACCCTCCGCGAATAGCGAAAACCGCGAATATTGGATGCAGTTTTAAAACGTATATGTATGCGATTATACACTATATGAAATGCTTCCCAAACACTAATGATACTTATACTCATTGATGCAGTAATAATGTAGCAATATTGCATACAATTTCACTAAATTGTACCGTGCGTTACCGGGCTGTGCTTTGCCGTTTGCGTTGTTGGGGAAGCTGAGGCAGTCAGCCAATAGCAGTCCAATCTTGTTTGGTGAAGACGACAATTCATAAAAACGGCTTGATTGAGTAAATACAACAGAAATCTCCTCGAAAAGCCCTTTCAGTCTCTGTGACCTACAAAACGCAGTTCGCGCATAACCCGCGAATATGCGGGGCCGCGAATGGCGAACCGCGAATAGGCGAGGTCACACTGTATTTTGCTATTCTCAATTAATTTAAGTACCGGAAGGCTATGATCGGGATGCCAATTTAGAAACATGTGTTTCTGTCCATAAGAGGTTCCATGTGTAAATAAATTCTATGTTTTTTCTACTTTGCTATTTTCGTGAGAATAATTTTGTTTTGATTTCAGGGCTAGTAAAATGTCAGCAGTTAAGAAACGAAAAATTGATGATGAGGGAAGGTTATTCAACAGTGAATGGTGCACAAAATATCTTGTTGTCCCACATAATCAAGGTGTTGTCTGCCTCGTCTGTCAAACTACAATTGCAGTCATGAAAGAGTACAATATTAAGCGACATTACGCAACTAAGCACTCCTCCCAGTTTGATGAAATTGTTGGTCAGGCACGAAAGGACAAAATTGAACATTTAAAACATCCATTGAAAAGCAACAAGGTGTTTTACCACTTTCAAGAAAAATTCAGAACTGGTGACAAAACTGAGTTTTAAGCTTTGTGAATGTATGGCAGAAAAGGAAAGCCTTTCAGTGATGGAGAAATTATTAAAATTGTTTAACAATATTTACAGAATATGCATGTCCAGAGAAAAAATATTTGGTGGAGCAAACTAGCCTTTCCCGCTTTACTGTCTCACGCAGGACAAAAGATCTTTCAGAGGACATCAAAGAAACTTTGAAAGAGAGATTGAATTCGTGTGAAGCTTTCAGTCTGGCTTTGGATGAAAGCACTGATATCAATGACACATCCCAACTTGTCATTTTCATCAGAGCTGTTACTGCAGGCTTTGATGTTTTCGAAGAGTTTTAGATATGGCAAGCCTTTCCTCCACAACCACAGGACAGGATATTTGTGAACAAGTGCTTAAGGTTGTAGAAAAGTTTGAACTGAATCCTTATAAATTATGTGGTGTTACAACAGATGGTGCTCCTTCCATGACAGGTAGGACAAATGGATTCACCAAGAAATTTCTAACTGCAATTGGAGCACAAGACGTAGTTGTAAGCCATTGCATTATTCACCAAGAGAGCTTGTGCACCAAAGTTCTGGATTTTGCAGAAGTCATGAAAAATGATCACTGGTAAATTAGGAACGTCTAACGCCGATAATCCTTAAGAAACTTTGAGCGAAATTCAAAGATAACATACAAGAAGGAGATCATATTGATCTTTCCATTTTCAAAATAATATTGTAAAAATAACTGTAAACGTTATCAATTTATAAAGAAGCGAATATGTTAACTGATTTAAAAAACCTACCCGTTTTTTGCCTTGAGTCTGTCAAGTATTCCTGAAGAACGCCAGCGACGACCTCTTCTGGAACAAGAACTGTGTGTGGAACAAATGAAATAAATCTGTCTTCCTTTGGTCCTAATATAAAATCTTGTTCTCTTGGTTTCTCTACATACAATCAGTATTAGAAAAAAAGTCATTGGTACGGGTAAGGGAATGCATCTGATATTTCAGTGGAATTTCTAGTGCGTAATATTACACTTAAGATCATTATTTTACAGTTATTTTTAACTAATATAAGATAACGTTATTTCACAGTTATTTTTTTAACTAATATTACACTTTTCAGATAACGTTATTTCACAGATATTTCTTAACTAATCTGAAATTTACGTCTTAATTTGACCTAAAGCGTGTTTGGGAGACGTGTCTGGAAATCGTTTAAAACTCAGTAGAAGTTCGAATTAACATCTTATTACTCTCATGAGAAATATATATATTAGCATGCGTTGTTTTCAATAATATAAATTGAGTGATTTTGAAAACATTAACCGACTTCCTGTACAACATTACTTTCTTACTGCGAGGTGTTATATAAAATTACCTTATGAATATCATTCTTAATACACGTTATTAGAAACCACATATGATAACGTATGTACTTCCTGATTAACATTTTAACATCTTTGAAGGAAATACACCAACATGTTTTAGCGTGTTACAGTATTTACAGCTTGTTTTAGGAATTTTCAGGAGTAAAAATGAACAAAAGTACGAGTGTCATTTAGATATAAACTAGTCGAGACAAGCATGCGCATTTAGACAATAAGATGCACGAGCATTTTCTGGACAGACATAATCCTGGTATTATATCAATAGATTACTAACTTGTTCTGCACTTTCACGCATAGTTTGGCATGTGAAATATTATATTTGTTTGACGTACAATGCAGCACAGAATCTTCCACAATGAAGTGAGGCTTCAGTTATCAGAGAGCTTTGGCAAAAAAAAATTGAAACAAAGAAACAAACTTAATCACTTTCGGACACACAGAAACGACCGAGTTCTTAGATTGTCTTTGTCTTTCTTAACCTTCACATCGTGGGATAAGACGAATTAAAATTGAAATACATGTTGTTTACTTACACTGAAATTATATAAATTATAGCCATAGTACATATGCATTTACATAGGTCTTTTCGTAGCGTTTTCAATGTCCCTTAATATTCCAAAATGCAATATCCAACTTTTATTGAAAATGTCGACAGATATGCTTTATTATATGACTTGATATATGGCTAATCATTGTATTTATATCTTATGGTGACATCAACATATTACACTATGTAAGAAAATTTTTACTTTTTCTTGTTCCTTGACAGAAAGTGTTGTTTCCCAATTGCTTATGCCTAAAGTAAATGGAAAAGACCTATTTTTCTCTTCAAACTTTGTTTTTGTGACCTGGGAACGTATAAGGAAAACATGATGGGAGACTATATTCGGAGGTTGATATGTGAAAATGATTTATATTACAATCACAAATCTCGAAATACTACTCACTTATAAACATTTTTGTATAACTTTAGTAAAAATACATGTAAATCTTAATTCATATGTTGTTTTATTCAGACCTTACGAAAATGAAAATGTGCAAATTTGCCTGTTTTTACATAGAAAATAAGTTAATTTCTAAATTTCATTATCCAGGTTACAAAAGCAAAGTTTGAAGGGAATAATGGCAATTTTCTGTACTTTTACAACATGAGTAATTAAGAAATAACACATACTATCTAGGAACAAAATTTGTGTTACATTGTGTTATTTACTTTTAGAGCTGGATTTTGTCATAACATGAATATATAATTACCAGTAGTCTAAAACAAATACAAGAAATCTATTTTTATACGCCAGCACGACATGTCTTTCTTTGTTTGTAAGTCTCCTGTTTATAATTACATCTTCTGGGACGGGAAAGTATAAGTGCATTTAAACAGTGCTTTAAGATGGAGTTGTGTGCTCAAGCCTAAGTAATTCTGGTCAAAGGTTTATTTCTTGAATTTCGCGCTAAGTTACTAAGACTATTTTCGCTAGTCGTCCCTAATATAGAAGTGAAAAGAAAGACAGCAAGTTAGTACATTCCACTGCAAAATCTTGAAATATTCTAATTGACTATTGGAATTGGTTGTTACATCATAGATACTAAAAGAGCGAATAAGTTCAATGATAAGATTCGAAGCTGCAATCTGCCGATAGTGGGTTGAGTGCGCTATCCATCAGGCCATGCTAGGCCTAGTCAAAAATTAATTATTATATATATGTATATATCAGAATGATAAAAGTTACATAGATTTATAAATAACATTTTATATAAAGAACTGACTATACTTAATGTAGTATGCTGAACTGATTTGAAACCTTTATCGATAACGAAAGGAGCATTTTATTCGAGCTATTAAGCTTATTTAATTAATTATAAACATAAGGAATAACGAAATGTCAAAGCACATCACTTCTGCCGTTTTTTGTCTTTTTTCATGTACTGTCGGTCGGTATAGTTTCTGTAATCCTGAAAAGAAAATTCAGGAAGTCAAATGTGTAAATAAAGAAACATCTTTGGGCATTTATTGCTGTATTTATTTTGTCAAACGCAACACACGTGACAGTATTAAAGTTTATAGATATCCCCAAGTAGGTGAATGTAATGCAAATTAACGTACTATGATAGAACAAGGTGAAGAAAAAGGCTAGGCCAACGACACAACGAATTTAATTTTGTCATATATAATTTTGTGTTTATTTCGCATTATGGTGTTAAGGCAAGTATAACTCTAAGATGTGGAAAAAATAAATAATGTAAGCGAAATAGTCATTAAAAAAGGCTTAGAAATAAAGTTATTAATAACAAAGAAATAAAAATGTTTAATTTATTCGTCAAGTTACTCCAAAAGAAAGTGTTACAGTTAGGATGCATTAATGAAATAAACCGCGTTGTTTACACAGGCGTCGAAAGTCCCCATTTCGCCCTCTCCTGTAAATTACAATACTTGAATTGAGTTTTGGTTCCAAAATAATTACTTACTCTAAACAAATAAATTTTTTAAAATGAATTTAGCAATTGGAAACAGAAATAAAAAAAAATCTAAGGCAAAAATAGGTTATTTAAGTGCAGGGATTCTAAATTGTGGTACGCGTACCACTGGTGATACGTGGATTTGATGTGGTGGTACATATACCACTGATGATACTTGGAGCTGATGTTGGTGGTACACAGCACAATTAACATTAAGAAAATCATAAAATTTGTAATAAGCCCTATCTGAGCTTTCCACGTACATATACACACTATTTTACTCTCTTATAGATTTACTCTTTACCTACAGTGTTTTTGTCCCTTCAAATTGACGGAAATGCTACTATTCGTCAATCGTGTCAGAAACAACAACCGCATTCTTCGCATAAATGGATAAGTGTTACAAATATTAATTTTTGTTACTAGTTTTTATTTTTTTCTTAAATTACGCCTGGGCTTCAAATTTAAAAATATAAACAAGAGGTGATACACAAGCCTGGAAATTTTAAGCAATTAAACAAAAGCGGCAAACGAACCTAAAACGCTTGAGAACCACTATTTTATACCAAAGCTACATTGAACCATATGCTGTATCAAATGTTGAAAATGAGATCCCAGATGTTAGGTTCTTTAAGACCGTAGACTTACTCCTGTCCCACAGGGGGACAAGTAAGTTATATACGTTAGTTATTAAAGTGCTTATTTGTGCTTGTGTTGTTTCCTTAGTTTAAATCATATCTTGGTCTCCACTGCATCAAAACAGGCTCAAACTGCGGCTCTTATTATAAAACCTTTCCATAACAAGCGCAGCGAGAGACTAAGTATGGCATAGCCAGGTGGTTAAGGCACTCGAGTTGTAATTCGCGGGTTCGAATCCCCGTCGCACCAAACGTGTTCGCCCTTTCAGTCGTGGGGTCATTATAATGTTACGGTCAATCCCACTATTCGTTGGTAAAAGAATAACCCAAGAGCTGGCGGTGATTGGTGATGATTAGTTGCTTTCTTTCTGGTCTTACACTGCTAAATTAGGGCCGCTAGCGCAGATAGCCCTCGTGTAGCTTTGCGTGAAATTCAAAAAACAAACAATCACTTAATTTGAGAATTTACATAGCAACATTCTACCAAAATGTAGGTTATTATTTAATATTTAAACACAAAAAGTAAAAGTTAACTAAAAATATTTTTGGACTGTTGTAGGTAGTATTACAAACAATAATAATACGAATAATAATAATAATAAATAGCATATTCAAGAATACTAACCCTGATTAATTTTACACATAAGATCTGCGTAAACGTAATTCAAAACTAAATCAATTAAATACTTGTTTTTACAGAAATGAACCGTCTTGTTCCTTATTCCTGTATTCTTTATATGATAAAAAATTCACCATTCTCTTGTTTCGTCATTAGGCAAAAGAACAAAGTCCACCAAACTCAGAGTAATTTAAAAGCTTCTTTTGAAATTATTTTTTGTAAAAAAACAAACAAGAGAAGAATTAGGCTAATTTGTGCTCAGAACATGATTCAAATGGTCGATCAGAAACTTTAATTGAACTTTATTTACATTTATTTCACCTTACAGCCCAATTTTCCAATCGAACAACATCCTCCTAAAGTAAAACAATTTATTCAGGAGTTACTCGATAGTTCTTAATTTAAAAGATTAACTTTTACGTTTTAATTTCTTCCAGAAATAACGTACATGAATTACGATTTGAAAATTATTTTCAAAGATTCTGAAATAAAAATTTAATATAAAAAATAGCATCTTACGACCATTCCGTGTTTGAAGAAAAAAATTTGGTAATATTTAGACGTTTTATTTAAAATATATTTACAAGACTGTGATAGTAATACATTTTCGTCTTTGCATTTTGTGTATAGCGTATTGTATACTGATTATATATTTCATCTGGGTTAATTTATAAGTTTCTCATCATAATACAATAATTTAGTCAATAACATTTATAGTTATGAATAATCTTTGTAGTAGCATTTTTTATATGACGTATATCTTAAAATGGTCGTAGCTATATTAAGTGCAGTATTAACAAGCAAAATAAAAATATCATTTTTTTACTAAATGATACACA